>NC_044594.1:307236-614472 GCF_901933205.1 Camarhynchus parvulus | reverse complement strand
TTTTCCCTGTGCAGCTCCTCACCACCACAGGCAGCTCAGCAGTGCTGTGCCTTGGGGGAAGGAGGTGCCTGAGCAAGCTGCAGGTGTGTGTGGAAGGAATGTGCCTCACAGACTGAGCTCTGCCAGGCTTGTTCAGCTCCTCCTGGGCACAACCAACCCCTCAGTCAATTCTGTTTCAGGAGCAGAGCTTGGGAAGGAGGTTCTGGGCACTCAGCTGTGCTGCATTCCAGCTGCTGCAGCACTGGCTCCTGCTCCCTTGGCCATGGCATCTCCCGTGCCCAGCCAGTGTCCACCGTCAGAAATCACATCTCCTACACAGGGCAGAGAATAGATGCCCATTCTTCAATGTTCACATCATCCCCTCGCAGTCTGGAAGCTGTAGCTGACAAGACCTATTATTTTTCCAGTTATCCAAACTGTCTGCATCGTAACAGCTTCCTACTTCAGTCGAGACAGTCTGAAAAGTTTAATATCATTTCAAATCAGAGTGCCAATAAAACTTGACATTATTAATATGATGTCAAGGGGTTTTCCAACTGCTTAGGGAAAAACAACGTGTCCCATTAAACAAAGCTCCCTGCATTGTGAAATATTAAGTGACTTTTCAACGAGTGCCAGCTGGAGCTATTAGTTTTCCTTTGGTGCTGCTGATGTGGAGAGGAGGTCTGGCTGAGAACCTTTTATGAAGACATTAGCTGGATCCATGCAGTTGGAAAGGCTTTTGCTTTCCGAGGGGCCGCGCTCGATCTGGGCTGCGTCTGCCAGGATGAATTATTAAAGGCACTAAACTCGTTTGGAGGGATGCGCCTCCCCCCGTTGATGCACTGGTTACACTGGGGAGTCTGCAGCCTCTACTGGGACGTGGAGCCACGATTTCCATAAATGAGCCCAGCCCTAATCTTCTCCCAGCTCTCCCCACGGGAGCTGGGGAGCGGGGAGTGCAGCTGCTGCTGTCATAGAAGGCCTTGGCTTGGAAGGGACTTTGGACATCATTTGGTTCCTCCCCTTGATATGGACAGGGGCACCTTCCACTGTCCCAGGCTGCTCCAAGCCCTGTCCAGCCTGGCCTTGAGCATTTCCAGGGATGGGCCAGCTTCTCTGGGCACCTGTGCCAGGGCCTCAGCCCCTCAGCAGAGAACATCCCTTGCTCTGCCTGGGCTGGATGGGGTTGGTTGTGCTGAGGGTCACTGCCTGGCACAGCCCTGCCTTGGCCCGGTGCTTGTTTTCCAGGCAGGGCTTCCCAGGCTATCCTGCTGCTGCTCTCCAGCCTGGCTGCTTTTCCTGGAGGGTGCTCAGGCAGCTGACAGCCGGTGGGAGGCCTGATGTTCCTGCAATCCTTCCTCTGCCTCCCAGTCATTGTGAGAGAAAATCGCTTCATCTCTTTGTCCAGACTAAACATGTTCTGCACACAAAAAGTTGAAACAGATTTTTTTTTTAGCAAGCCTTTGGTACCATGCCCGGGACTGAGCGGGGATTTGTGTGCTCCAGGCTTTGTGCAGCACATGAAAGCCTCAGCTACACACGATGTTTATACCGGGCACGTGTTGGTGCATGTTCTCAAACACACCCCTGAATGCTGGGCTTGGCTCTGCCTCCACCTCTGGTGTCCCCGCTGGTACAATAAGGAGGGCTTTGATGCCTCACAGGGGAAGTGAAAGTATTTAATTTAACTTTTATGAACTTCTTTGACAATGCAAGAGCACTGCATATGAAGCTGGGTTTCAGGGAAGTCGAGGCAGTGATGTCCCACTTTTATCTCTGAGAGAGATCCCACATCTGAGCTCAAACCCTCCAACCCCCAGGGCTTCCAGCCAGCCGTGCTTGTGCCTTCAGGCCATAACTATTTTTGACACTTCTAGCCAATAAAATCTCAACCCCCTGTTCCCATTCTAATGCAGCAGGACCAACAGCTTTGCTGCCTGGGCCGTAATGCTGCCAGGAGCCAGGCCAGGGTTGGACAGGAGCCTGCAGCCAGCTCCCTTCCCATGGGAACCACCATCCCAAGGGTGCCACCGTGCCCCAGCAGCCCAGCCACTGCCCTGGGCTGTCCCCCTGGAGTTCCTCTGCTGGCCCTGGGGCTCTGTGCCCAGCTGGGGCTCTGTGCCATCCAGAGGTGGATGCTGCTTCAGCTCCCCAGCAAGCTCAGCTCCTGGAAGGACAGCAGGCAGTTTTTATGCAGCCTTCAAGGGGGAGGAAGCTTCTTGCTGCTTTTTCCTGCTGCACAACCTTCCTTCACCTTCCTTCTTTTAATGTCTTAATCAAGAGGCTGATAAAAGAAGTGATCCATGAAAAGGACGGGTATCTTGACAAGGCACAGAGGCTTGTGGCAGCACTTTCCCCACAGATCAGCATCCTCCACGCGACAGAGAGACAAAAAAGGCAGATTTTTGTACCCTTAAGCTTCCACCACTGCAGTTCAAAAGACCAATCTTTACAGAAAATAAATTTAAAGGAGAATTTTTGATGTATATGATGGTCTCTTGTGGTCGACAGGAGTGCTGCTGGCAGTATATGGAGTTATGCAAAGCCAGAGTTGGGATTACTTAAAAGTGTCTTTGATTAACCAGTGTGTATTTTATTTTTTATATGGCACAATCACAGCTCTACATTGATAATATCTTGCTATTATTGTTCGATATGCCGAACTCCCCCTTTTCCTTCAGCATGAGGCTGCTTTTTAGGGCTCTATTTAAAGAATTCACTCTCTGCATATTAACTGTGTGGGTTTACAGGAGGGTTTGTGCTCTCGGGTGTATTTTGGTGCGATGCTGTGCCCGGTGAGGGCTCTGGAGGCAGGGGAAGGGCCGGGCTGTGCTGTGGGAGCCTCTCTGGGGAAGTGCTGCCAGAGAGGCCCTCAGCATCCTCCTCCCCCATGCTCAGGGTGGTTTTGGAGCTGCCACAACAGGAACGGTGCTGATCTCTGGTGCTCTGCCAGCTTTGCAAGGAGGATTGGGGACGCTCTGAGGGGCTGCAGCAGCTGAGGGGCCGAGGCAGGAGACGTGAGGGCTCTGCTCTCCTGCAGGCCCCGCTCCCTTCGCACCCTCTCAGATCTTTGGTGCTCTGCCAGCTTTGCAAACAGGACTGGGGACACTCTGAGGGGCCGAGCCGAGCCAGGAGACGTGAGGGCTCTGCTCTCCTGCAGGCCCTGCTCCCTTCGCACCCTCTCAGATCGTTGGTGCTCTGCCAGCTTTGCAAACAGGACTGGGGACACTCTGAGGGGCCAAGGCAGGAGATGTGAGGGCTCTGCTCTCCTGCAGGCCCCGCTCCCTTCGCACCCTCACAGCTGCTCCCGGGCCCGGCTGAGGCCATGGCGACAGCACAGACAAGAATAGCTCACTTGGGCAAGGCAGAGTGAGCAGAGCCAGCCCGGGGGTGCTCTGAGCCTGCTGCAAGGGGAAGTTCAGCAGCTGGAGCCAAACCAGAGGAAACCGAGCCTGGGGTCCCTGCCAGGACCTGCTGGGCAGCACGGGTGTGCACCTAAGGCTGCTCCCAGCAAAGGCTCCTAAACCCCCTGCAGCTGGGAGCAAGGCTGTAAATACAGGCTGAAATGTGGGGCAGGCTGGTCTCTCCAGCTTCCATCCAGAGATTTATTTCTATATTTAATTTGGATTTTCCTTCTGGCCTCTGGGCTGCCCACAACAGCAGTTCCTGAGCATTGCCTGAGCCCTGGCCTGTTGCCATTCCTGTGTGATCCCTGCGTGATGTGGAATGGGGGAGAACAAGCTGTGTATAACGTTTCTCAGCCTGTTCTAAGGGGAGAAGGGAGCACTCTGCATCACCAGAGGAAAGGGCATCCTCTGTGTCCAGGCTCTGACTTTACACAGGGACAATGGTGGTGTTAATGAAGGGTGTGACAGCCTTGCCTCCATGCCCTTGGAGCTGTCCTGGGAAAGGTGGGACCCTGTCCATGGGTGCTCCAAGAAGGAAAAGGAGGATGTGGGATAGGGGACCTGGTTGTGTGAAATTTGTTCGGTGCTGTTGGATCAGAAACGAGGGGAAAAGGGATGCTCAGCTCTTTCATTATTTGCCTCCTTTTATAATGCTTCCACTTTAAATAAAAATGAAGGTAGAGAGTAAATTTCACATCCAAAGATGGGTGTCTGCTCCTGAATAGGATCGATTTAGGGTCAGCGCTGCAGCGGCGCAGGATTTGGGTTTCAAAGGTTCCCAGCCACTCCTGCAGTCAGGTTTTTCTAAAGGGCCCAGCGTGATGACATTTACAGCCAGGATTTTCAAAAACAGCGTAGTACTTCAGATGCTGAACTCATGAAAAATCCAGTCATTTAATTTGTTAAATGAGAGCGAAGGTCTCTTCAGATAATCTCGCAGTCATTGTGAGAGCGAGGCAGTTCTGTGGGAAATGCAGCCTGTTCCCAACTGCAGCTCCTTTCGGGAGCGGGACGCGCTGGCCTGGAGTCACTTTGAAGTGAGCTGGAAAGGCAGGGAGTGACCTGAGGAGTGCCAAAGGCCACCCGACAGCAGTTAGCTGGGATTCCCCGGCTTCTCCCGGGAATTCGGAGGTGTTTGCTCTTTGAGGAGCACACCTGCCTGGTGAAGGAGCCTTGCTGGAGCCCAGGATGGCATTTCCCAGCGCCTGGTACGTGGACGGGCACTGCGGAGGCTGCTGGAGTGAGCGATGGCTCTCCCAGGGCAGATAAAACTCTGGTGTGACAACTTGCTCCTAAGATTTCAGGCGCATCTTTTCCTGAAGAGACTCCAGCGGGCTGAGCACTGTCTGGGGATGCACAGCTTGGAATTCATGGCTCCCTGCAGCCACAAACTGCCTGCGATGAGGACAGGGCACTTCATCTGCCTGTCCTGCTCTGCACCCTGGGGTTGGTGATGCCTGGAACCATTTGCAGTCCTCAGGGCGCAGGAATTCCTGCCCTGACTCCTTGTTTTGGATCTGATCCCAGCTGGGGAGCAGAGTTTCATTGCTTCAGTCCGTGGGCATTGCTCCCTCTGTAGCTGTAATGACCCTGGAATGGGGAAATAACAGCTCCTTGTTTCCTGGCCCCTTTGCCCACGATCTGCTCTGAGAGCCAGAGCAGCACATGCAGACACGGGGCTGGCCACAGCGAGGGGCTGTCACCTCCGTGTGTGCGCACGGGGGTTTGGGATGGGGCTTCCCTGGACAGCCACTGCAGGTGTGGAGTGTGGACAAATCCAGCTGAGGAGCTGAACCTGTCACTGGCCTTTAACTGCCTGGGAGCTGATTCTCCTCTGTAATAAATGCCTCCTACAATTAACAGTCAGTTGGTGGTTAACTGATGAAGCAATAGCAGCAGAACAGAGCCCTGGCACAGGGCAATGGGCTCCCACAGCCCTTATGCTGTGCCCCTAAACCTGAACCAAGTGTGGTGTGAGGAGGGCAGAGCAGAGCCCTGTCCTGCTCAGGCTGAGCCAAGTTTAGCAGCACAGATGGGATGGATCCTGTCTCCTCCCTTCTCTCCTTCCTCATCCAACCTTCTGCTCTGGCCGGAGAGGGCAGTGGAGTTTGGAGCGACGCCAGAGCTTTCTCAGGGTTTCCTGGGAAGGAGCATGTCAGCTGTGCTCGTGATGGAGAATATCCCTTCCCTTGCTGTTCTTCCCTGTCTGCTCTGGGGGCTGTTGTGTTAGAGGTGACTCCAAGCATGTGAACACCAGCTTCCTTCCCTTTTTTACTTTTTTTTTTTTTAAGTCCCATTTTTCTGTCTTGTCAGGTCTATTTAAGCATTTAATGAGGTGAGATAGTACCAATAAATTTAACACAGCACAATAACTCTGATGTGGGCCGCAGCCTAATAAACTCCCATCCTTGGGCCGGGAGGGCCATCCAGATTGCATCTGGAGTGATTGCTTTGCTCAGGTGTTCCCGAGGTTGAACAAGGACTTTGGAGGCACTGCCACAAAACGGAGGCTGTTCACTGAGAGGTTAGAGCAGGTTTGCTGAGGGCAAAGCTGGTGGTGTTTAATTGGCAGCAGGGGCATAGAGGAGAGGGGTCTTTCTCACATTTCCAGCCCCACTTTGTCCTGTACCCCTTGCACCATCCTGGGCAGAGAGCTCAGGCTCTGCCCTCCTGATGGCTCTGACGCACTCGCCTCTGATGAAATACTCAGGGATTTTTGCACCATGTTGCACAGTGTAGAGAGATTTGTCCTTTGGCTGCTTTGAATGTCTCCTGAATGAGTAACTTGGCAGATTTTTATTTTTTTTATCCCCTTCACTACTTGCAAATCTGTTTGCAAGCAGCTTGCTTTCTCGGGGGAGGACTTGGAACGATCCGCTGGCTCCTGCATCTCGTTTACTGAAGCATCCCTGGCTTTGGCAGTGCCTTCTCTCGTGCTCAGAGTGGGCTTTTCTGGGCGGAGAGAACAGGGAAAGCCGGGCTTAAATTTCATGCAGGGGCATCTGCAAGTTCAATACTTATTCTGGCACTTTGGTCTGTTCATTTGTGGCTGAGGGAAAGTTATTTTGGAGTATGAACTAATTGTCTCTGGCTTTGCACATGTTTGAAGATTTTAATTGTGTCTGCAGCCTGATATTGCCCATTCATCAGGGCCAAGCGAAGCGATAGCCGAATTATCCTCCTTCATGCAGTCCTACCGCTCGCAGCTGTAGAGAGCAGGAAATTGAAGGGAGTCTGGGGGAAGTGTGTGTGATCTGGAGCCCAGGGCCCTGGCTTGGCAGAGCTTGGCTCGCCTTCCAGAGCGTGGCTTCCCTAAGCTCCCTTGTGCTGAGCTGCCTTCTCCCAGCCCTGTGCTGAGGGACGTTCTGCGAGAGGTTTATTACAGTTTTCAGTTCAGCTCTGCTGCGGTACAGTAGAAATAACACAATCCTGCCTTGGCTGCATCTGCTCTGGGGCGCTGAGGTGCAGAACAACCTTTAGCTCTGCTGGTGCTCTCGCTGCCAGCGCTGGGGGATGGATGGAGGGATGGATGGATGGATGGATGGATGGATGGATGGATGGATGGATGGATGGATGGATGGATGGATGGATGGATGGATGGATGGATGGACGGATGGAGGGATGGATGGATGTTCCCTCCCCACTCCCCTAAGGCACTGGTGTGGCTGGAGAGGAAATGCTGTGTTTGGAGACCACCCTGCTCAGCTCGGTGTTGGTGTTGGGCTGCGGGCTCCGTGCTGCAGGGAGCATCCTGCCAGAACTGGAATGTGCTCCTGCTGCACAAAACAACCCCGTGCTGCCCTGTGGCTGTAATCTGTGATACTGCTTCTACCCTGTCATCTCATCCATGGCCAGAGGAAATTAGCGGTTGTCCCGAGATTTGGAGCAGAGAAAGGAGCAGTGTGGTGATGGCTGCCCTGGTCACCGGGCTGGGTGGGGGTGGAATAAGGGACAAGGGAAAGGATGCCAAAATTACATGCAGGGTATTGAGTGTTAGCTGTACCCAGAACATCCAGGTGTGAATCCAACACTCAGGTTTATCAACATTATCTGCTCCAAACAAGTCCAGGGAAAACTCCCTGCTCAGAGCAGGGAGCCTGGTTGCAGCTCAGTAATGGATTCAGCAGTTCTTTGAACATGGGGTCGAAAGACAAGAGTCCCTTCAGGTAAGAGACAACTCAGAACACAAAAATGCCTGAACTGCTGGGTTTGGGAGCTGTAGAGGTCATGAACTCTGCTAAATTCTTTCAGCCTCGGGTGCTGGAGCTCCATGAGGCGAACCTGGGGGAGAAGGAAAACATTCCTGGTGCCCCTGTGCCTCCACAGAGCGGCAGCAGCAAATGTTTCCAATTACCCTGTGGAGTTTGCATGTGCTGGGTTATTCTGCTCAGTGCCGGAGGGGCTGGATTCCCTCACTGCTGTGGAGAGCCTCTGAGCCAACAGCCACAGCCATGGAAAAACACAAAATCCAGCTTGGACTTGCATCATGAAAATAAACTCTACCATGCAGAGGGAAAGTGAGAGACGTGGAGGGCAGGGAAGGGGGCACTGCAGCCCCTCCTGGGTGAGAGGGAGGGTACTGAACACTGCACTGTGCAGCCAGGGATGGGTGCAGGGGGATGTTCCAGGAGTACTAAACACCTTGTGGGATTTTCTGCCTTTGAAAGGAAAACAGGATGGAATGGTTTCTTAAAGCCAGCTCTGTGCCACACTGTCTTCCTTGAGAGGATGAAGCAGGGAATGGTGTGTGGTAGGTTTCCATCGTATCACTTGAGTCCTCTGCCACCAGGCGAGGGACGTGTTCGGAGAGACCTTGAGGAAAGGCATGGGGAACAGCTTGAAATATCTGGGAAGCTTTAGCATAGGGATGAAAAGCAGCAGGAGAAAGTGGCCGATGCCCATGGAGCTGTGCAGATGGACAAGAACAATTTTGTGTGTGAAAAATGAGCTGGCTTTGCCTGGGACACAGCAGAGGTGGGAGAGTCCCTGCATGCTCGAGCAGAACAGTCCAGCCCACAGGATGGAGCTTGTCTCAACCCTCTCAGCCCACAGCTACAACTAGGCTGCACCCAGACTTCAGCCCTTCCCTTTCAAGGACCTGAGTGCAGAGCCATCAGTGGGGAGCACAGATGCTTCTGGAGAGGCAGAGCTCGCTGAAGTACCCGGTGGGTGCAGGGGAGTGGTCCTGCAGGTGAGCTGGGAGCCCAAGGGGGTGTCAGATACTCCAAGAGGTGCCCCCTCAGGGCTCCTGGAGCCCCAGTGCTGAACACCCTGGCTGTGGGTGAGTGTTTCTTTAAAGCAGCAGCAGTGATCCTTGGCTGCCTGACAACCCAAACGTGGTGGCAATGCCATATGTTTGGGCCTTAACCCTCCACAGAGGGCCCCAGTTCCTCCATGTTTCGATTTTAGGGTGTTTTTGTTAGATCCGGTTCCAGCAGCTCTCCCCTTGGCCGTGGTTGCTGGGGAGTGCTCTCTCCTCTCCAGCCCTTTGTTGCTGAAGCAAATCAGGAGTGTCTCAGCTCCCTCGCCTTCCCACACGCTGCCAAGTAAATCCCGCAACTTTCTCGGGTGACGACATAAATTTGCAATGGTGTTGTACAAAAGCTCCCTCCGAACCAGAGCTGCCTGGCATCCGTAACAAGCTTATCAAAGGGTTCCTTTGCAGGGAGATCTGAGCCCTCCAGGTTTTGATTCAGAGCAGGTGAAGGCAGAATGTGCTGGAGCCTGATTGAAATGTGCGAGGTCAACAAAATAGAGCCGAGAGTGCACAATAATTGGGGAAGAAGCGGCAGCCTTGCTTTCTGCATGTGTTCCTGTGATCCCTCGGCTGTAATCTCCCATTTCCAAAGGGAAGCCTGTCTTGCATACTTTATCATGGTGCTCATTTGCACAGGAGGGCTCCTTCTGCAGAAAAGGGAGAAAACCCAAGCTAAAACCATCGCTGGCTTTATTCCCTGCTGTTCTTGTGCAGGGAGACATCCCAAAGGGCTGTGGGGAGAGGAACAGCGCGATATCCAGCCCTCATTTTATGGCACCCTGCTTCTCTCAGAGTCTGATCTTTTTTTCTGGGATGCTGAGGAAGGGGTTTCTGCGCTCTCTTGGAAGCTGAAAATCCCTGGAAGGATGAGGTCTCAGGGCTGAAATAGCTGGGCTTTTTGGGGCAAAACTATTTGCCAGCCCAGATTCTTGCCTGGTCTTCTCCCTGGAAGAATTTACAGCTTTGGGGATCTCTGGTCTGGGAAGAGGTAGGAATGGGTTTAATTTAAGTGTATGCTTTCCCCAAAGGCTGTAACACTTTGTGGGAAATTCTCTGTTCCCGAACATCTGTGCAAATTAAACCCTTCCTCTCCTTTGGAGAGTGTGTTTGGGGGTTTCCTTTCCTCTGCATTCTGTCTGAGAGGGGAATGGATTAAAAATTAAAAAAAAAATACAAAACCAGGGGAGGGGGAAGAAATCTGTCCCCTTCTCCCTCCTTCCCATCTGTTGTTTAATCACCAGCTGTTTGTCCTTAAGCTTGGATTACAACCTCTCCAGCAGCCTGCTTGGTGCAGGGCCCTTGCTCCTCGCACACAGCATTCCACGCACACTGCTCCGGGGAGGAGGAAAATCCAGGGAGTTGTTGAGCCTGTTGCTTGGTCTGCTGCTGAAACATTCATTTCTTCCCTCTGTGTGCTCCTGCTTGAGATGTCCCTGCTGGAAGTGCCTGTGATGGGGCCCAAGCTGGTGCCTCACCCTGGGGTTGAAGGGTTTGAGGTCATTGCTCTCCCTCCCACAGGATGAGGGATGAGAATCAGCCCTGACCCATGTGTGGTGTCCCCTTGGTCCCCTTGGTCCCTTGCTGCCCTCCCAGGCTGTGGGAGGCAGGAGGGCTCTGGGCTTTTCCAGGTGTTTTTCTCCTGCAAGGAGCTGTGGCAGGCACGGGGCTACCAGTGCCTTATCCAGGGAGTGGGGAACCAAGAGTGACACTGGGATTTCAGGATGGGTGCCAGCTCTGCCTCCATCTAGAAGAGCTGGAGAAGTCAGCAGAAAACCAAAGGATTGCTTAACAAGCTCTTTAGTGCTACTGAACGTGCTGAGCTCATCCGGGGAGGCCACAGACGCCAAGTCTGCCGTGGCATGGATTCAGAGCCATAGGACAGGAGCCATCAGCCATCCCTCCACTCCCCATCCTCCTCTGGGGAAAGGCTCGCTCGGGGCAAGAGGCATCGCTGTGCTCCCATCTCCTTTCTCCCTGCTTGCAGCACATCCACTCCATCCTTGCAGCGTTCCCCACTTTGCCGGGTGTGCAGCTCAGACCCAGATCCAGCTGCACCACAGCTGCCTGGAGCCAGGGCTGCCGGAGCCTGATTACCAGCACACACGGGATGGCTGCAGCCAGCAGGCTGATTAGCAAACATCCCCAGCAGCCCCGCTCCGCACCCGCACGGAGCCAGGCCCGCTACAAAGAGCCGCAGGTTGAAAGCGGCGCCGGCTCCCCGGGCACGCGGCAGAGCACCAGCAGCGCCTGCCAGATCATCACTAATGATACCCCCATCAAATGTAAACTATTCTTAGACACCTGTGTCAATCGGGGAGGACAAGAAGAAAGCAGAAACCCAGAGCTGCTGAACACAGCATCCAAAATATTTTTATAGATTAGTCCAAGCTCTTTATTTCCGAGCAGGTGATGTTCAAAGGAAAGCAGGGCATGGCGAGCGGCCCGGTGCACAGCGCTGGAAAAGGATTGATTTAGCTCCGAGTTTGTACTCCAACAAAAAAACCAAGGGGGGAGATGGCGCTGAGGATTTTGGGGCATAGCTCGCAGCAGGGGTGTGGTGGGGTTTCTTTCTGGAAAAGCTGGAGAAGGGATGGACACTGCTCCTGTGTCCTGCAGGGGAACCCCAGGTGGGTGTTTGACATGGCTTTAGGTATGTTTGGGTGTGGGAGGAGAGGAGGAATTGGCTGTCCTGATTTGAATCACAGCAGAGAGTTCAGAGCTGGGGGCCAGGGTGAACACTGGCAAGGTTGGCGTGTGGCCTCAAGAAGGGCTGGCTCTGATACGGCCTCATGCAGCTCTAGTGCTGAAATCAGTCTCTGGAAGAGAGGACATGCTGTGACCGTGGGGTCACCTGCTTTCACTCTAGGGGAAGTCTGGGAAATGGCTTTGAAATGGGGATTTTCATCTCGAATTTCCTGGGAAACCCAAGAATGCAGGAGAGAAGAGCTGCTTGGAGTCAGGAAGGCCATACATTCACTGGTTAATGCCTCACCAGCAAAGAGAGCTTCATTACATGGGGCTAATCATTTACAAGCTGTATTTTTAGATGTGTGGCTTTAAGCCCATTACCTCATGCCCCAAGTATGTGGATCAGTTTCCTGGCTCCAGGGTGGGGTTTCTGGTTGGGTCTTTGTGCCCCTTGACAGCAGAGATTGGTCATACAGTGAGTGCCAAAGCCAAGCTTGCTCCTTCCTGCCTGGTAACCATCAGTGCCAGACTCTGTCTGGAAAGAAAATTCATTCTGGGAGTGTGGGGATCCCACAGTGCTCAAGCTGCTAACAGCATCTCTCCTTTGGCTTCTGCAGAGGTGGAAAGGGTCTAAATGAGGAGCAGCCTCAGCCTTTGCCTTGGAGCTTTTGGGGATGACCCAGGAGAAGCCTTAAATGCTATTTAGAATAACCTAAAATGGATGGTGACTGCCAGTTGTTCCTTGAAGGGGAAAAACGTGCTCCCAACCCATTAAACCCCTGGGACTGGCCCTGGGATGGGTCTGTTTGCCTTGGTGGTGCCATGTGTGGTGCAGGAGATGTGGGATCAGGAGAGCTCTTCCCTTACACAGCACCACTTTGGTTTTTCTTTCCAGTCACCTGCAAATGAGGAATGCTGCTCTCCCTAGCTCTGCATTATTCCAACCATTCCAACTCCCAGCTCCCCTCTCCCTGAACTAATAAGGAATTTTGAGTAGGTTCATGGCCTTGTTTGTTTATATCTGGCCTAGAAAATGCTTTTCCTCCCCCTGCCTCTCTTGCTAAAATGTTTTCTGAGATTTATTCGTAAGCCTGTAAATACAGAGTAAATAGCTTTAATTTAATTTACCAGCCTGCTGTAAGGAAGTGTATCTGTAAACAGAAATTCCACCAGTCCCTGCTGAGTGAAGAAATGTCTGGGTGTTCCAATATTTTCTGGGTTTCTTTTTCTTTTTGTTCTCCTTCCCAAGGAAGAAACTTTTTCCTTTCCTTCTAGAGGCTCTGCTAGTGGGATGCTCTGAGCACAGCTCAGATAGTTTGTGCCAAAGGTGACAAATTGCCTCCTGACCCCTGAGGAGGGAAGGCAGTGAGCTGATCCTGAATGGGGCCAGGGCTCGCCCAGTTTGAGGTGCCAGAGCCCCAGAGGGCATCTCCCACCTCCCACCCACCTGCACTCCAGAAGACGTCATTTCCATATTTTCTCACAACTCTTGGAGTCTTCCTGGTTTCTGGAATGTGCTTGGCAGGCAGGCTTCGGAGCCTGGCTCCTTCTATAAACAGTGTCTCTGCAGAGACGCGAGCGAGGCGCGGGGTTTTATGAATGGGGAATGCTGGTGGCATATGGAGGCAGCGCTGAGCCCAAAATGAACGTGAGAAAAGAGGGAGAGGGTGCGAGCTGCCTTTCAGCTCGGCGGCGGCTGGAGGAGCCTGGACGGGTGCCCAGTCCCTGCGGAGCCCGGCAGGAAGGGGCGGCTCTCTGGCACCCCAGCTCTTGGGAAGACAGGGCTGATGATGGAACCACACCTTCTCCTCTGCCCATCTCCAGCTCTGCCCCATCCACCTCCCCTCCCTCCCGGCCCTGTGCCGCTGGGGGAAGCTGCTCATTCCCAAGGAGCTCTGGATGCTCAGAGCGTGGCCGGGAGCCTGGAGCAGGATGGGTGGGAACGCAGCAGAGCTGGCAGCCTTGGCACATGGGCCAAGATAAATCCAGGATGAAGGAGGCACTGACGCAGAGTTTGCTGTGCCCTGTGTCACCCCCGGAGCTGGGGCTGGCACTCTCCCAGTCCATCCAGTGCTGCTCATGCTGCTGGGCCCGTGGCAGGGCTGCAATGCTGCTCCAGGTCTGCTGCTCCCCGCGGCTGCCTGCGCCTGTTTGAGCTCCCAGTGAAGAGATTTGCCAACTGCGATCTGTTATTTTACATCGATTTGTGAGGAGGTTCCCCCACGCACCTCTCCCACCCGCCGCTGCCTCTGACAGCTTATTTAGAGGGGGCTGGTGCCCAGAGGTAGAATTTGCAAACAAATAACTCTCACCCGACATGACAGTGCGGAACAGGCTGCGACAATCCGCCGGCGCTCGCTGACGTGACAGTGACAAGAGGAGTTTTGTGCTCATTAGTTTTCCCAACATAAAGACTCCAGCTCTGCCCGGCCCTCGCCGCATGTCACTGGGAACAGACTCCTCCAGCTCCCTCCCAGCTGCTGTGCAGATGCTGGGGCTGCCTGGGGCTGTGGGGGCCTCCTTCCCCTCCCCAGGGAGCTGTACTGGCGAACACCAGCCTGGTCTCTGCAGCTGCAGGAGGGTTCTACCCCTGGGTGGGCATTTAGGACATCCATTAGGATAAATCCACCTCTGGTGGAAGAAGGGAGAAGGGAAGGGATGAGGCTGCCTTGCCTCTGGTGCTTAGTGCACATCTGAGGTGTTGTTCTTGTCTGTGGTCACAGCAATTTCTGCATTGACTTTCCTTACTTTTAATCTGAAGTATTTGCAGCTGCCACGAGTTCTCTTCTGCAGCGTGATCTCCACTACCTTGTTATGATGGGAGTGTGGGTGGCAGCAGGAGAAGAGAAGGAGTAAATCCTCCCTCCCCTGGAACTGCGCTGCTGCCTGGGGTCTGTGAAGGGATTGCAGAGACCCTCCCTGGGTCTGTGAGGGGCTCAGTGGGGATGGAGGGACTCCCCAGCTTCATCATTTAATATTTTAACTCTTGGGCAGTCTGACTGACAATGCATCTGCCCACTTAGGACCACTTACCTGATGGAAAATCCATTAATTCTGCGATTTCAATCCTTGGGGGATGGAGGAACCCCTTCTCCACCCTTCCCCTCTCCCAGACTGCAGCAACCAAATGCCTCAGGGGCAGCTGCTGAAGGTCCCCAGCCCAAACCTGCCTGTCTCCCCCAGAGCAGCCGCTGAGGACACCCCTCCTGCTGGGGTGCAAGCGGGCTCCCATTTTTCCTAATTAGTCATGATGTCTTGCCCATCACAGGAATAAATAGCAAGCTTTCCCTGAGGGTGTGAGATGAGAAGCACTATTTATCGTTGCTCTCAGAGGAAGCTGACAACATGACAGGTGAAATATCAGGAATAATTAAGAAAAATAAGGGCTTTATGTACTTTATTGCACCACCAGCAGGGATGTATTGCCAGCGACTCGTGCACCCTTTCGTGTGCCCCCATCCTTTTCTGGGCTGCACTGCTGTGTTTGTGCAGTGCCTTGTGTCCAGGGCTCGGTCACCACTGGCCATCCCCACAGGCACCCCGGGCTGCCCAGTGCTCCCAGGCTCCAGTTTCAGTGGTGGCTTCACGCTGCAGTCAGGGTTCCAGCTCTGAGGTGTGCACGAGCTGGGTCACAAACCTGTTTTTTACAGCTCCTGTTTTCCAGTGAGCTCTTTGTCCAGGAGACAGAAAGGAAAAACCCCAGTAACCTGTGTGTGACTTGGGGATTTGAGGTTTTTTCCCAAATTGCTGGCCTCAAAAAGTGTCTGAGCCCCTGAGATGTGCTATGCAGGGCTGCAGCCGGGCTCGTGCCCTGCCTGGGCTGCGAGCTGCTGCCTGTGCTGAGGAGAACATTCCCCACCTCCATGGGCAGCTCCATGGCAGGTGATGCACAGGGGAAGGGAGCAGCTCTGGTGACCTGGTTTTCCATCACAGCATTACCTTGCCCTGGGAGGGTCCTGGTCCTCTCAGGCTGGTGCTGGGCTCCGTAGGCTCCTCGGGAATTCAGTGCCAGCTGTGCCCTGCCCGCGCTGGGAGATGTGTTTGGTGATGAGGCCGGACAGCTGGGGAGCTCAGGAACTGTATCTCCTCAAACAATGGGAAAATCTGATTACAGCAAGTGTCACTGGGCATCACTTAACTCTTCCTCTGCAGCCCCAGCCTCGCCTGACAGCCATAATAGATCTCTCGGATGCATCCTACATGGGAATAAAATGCCCAGTCAAAAGCGCTTAAAATCCCTCAAGTTTCGAGTTTGCTGATCACATCTCCTCCTGGCTTGGGTGCTTTCAGGGCCACCCAGCCCACACCGAGCCTCATTAGGGCTGTGCAGACACATTCCCAGGCGTGGGCAGTGAAATGTGTCTGGTTTTTGGCACTTGGGAAAGAGCCATTGTGTGCCACAGTCCTCGTCCCCTCTAGCCATGTGCTCCCAGGGCTTGCTGGCTTTCTCAGAGGCTTGTGAAAGGGACCTTTTGTCAGGGGAGTAGAAATCCAGCAGCAAACAACTCTCAAATTGGGAAACACTGCTCTTGGGGCACTTATATTTAGCTCTCTTGCAGCACTGTCCCTTCAATTTATCCTTGTGCTTTTGTCCCTTTAACCACGGGCACCGGGGTCTGAAAGAGAAAGATGCCGGCGAGGAACAGCAGCTGCTTCTTGCAGAGGTGAAGGTATTTTTAACACAATGCACGAGAAAAACGAGCTTGTTTCCTCCACCCTTCAGTCCAAATCAGCCTGTGAAGAGGCTCTAGAGGAAAGAGAAGCCCGTGTATGTCTCTCCACAAAAGCATCGTGGAGACAAAGCCGCATACAAAGGCTGAAGAGGTGAGTGAGATACACAGGCAGGGCTTTGTCCCAGCTCGGTGGCCTGCTGTGACTCACTGAGAAGCCAAGGTGCTGCCAGGGAGGCAGGAGAGTCATGGATATTAATTTAAAACATGCAGGGTGGCCGGGATCCCAGCCCAGGCAAGGGAGAGGATGAGGGCCGAGTCACAGCGAGCCAGGTCCCTGTCAAACTGAGCCTGGTTTTTGTTCTTTTAAATATTTATGGAGCCCTGTAGCACCTTGTGCTGTGGCCTGCATTCCCTGAGGCTTTGGAATCAGATAAAATGTCCAGAGCAGGGTTTGCATGTCTGTGTGATGCCACTTCAGAGCCTGCCGTGACCATTGGTCACTCCCTGCTTTGACTCTGCCACTGAAGGTCCCCCAGGCCCCTGGGGACCTGGGCAGGGTGGGGGTGGCTGCTGGGGCCTCTGCTCCACCTGGAGGATCCTTGTTGGGGTCAGGGTCTGCAAGGAATGGGACACCCCCATCTCCAGGGGTGCCAGCTTTGTCCCCCTGCTCCCAGAGACAGACACCCTGCAGGAGCAGCCACCTCATCTCCTCTTCACTGGAGCCATGGCAAGCTCTGCGGATACGCCCACAGCTCACCAGTCCTGCTGAGGATAAGCTTTTCCCCCACCCCTTCCCTATCTTTAAAACATTTGTTTTCTTTATCAGTAGCTGGCTGGGAGCAAGTCCAACAAGTCTTGAGTTCAACTGTGCGACCCCTCCACTCGCCAAGCAAATCAGCCCAGATAAGATCTGGACCTCTGAAGCCAATTGTAATTTAATACAGCTTAAATTGTAAACATCCAATAGTGGCAAAGGAAATATGATCAAAGCCATTGATTTTTTGTAGTGACACAGTGTCTTTTTGACTAATTCCCAATAATGAGAAAATTGAAACCTGTTTGCAGATATTAGAAGCCTAAGTGGTCAAGTAAATAATTAGCAAGCCACTCATTTAAGCTCTGAGTATGAAAAACCATTGAGGCCCTTATTTTCAAGTAAAATGCTGAAAGATGCTGACCATCTTCTTGAAATAAAATGGAGAAAAAAAAATCACTTCGGGCAGCAGAAGATGGATTTCTGCTGGGAGAGCAGGATGCTTACTGTAGAGAACAAACAGCTTTTCCCAAACTGCATCAGTGCAGCACTGCTCATTTTCCATTGTGCTCCCTGCATTTCTGGCCCCTGGGTTAATGGTGGAGCACTAACGAGCTGGCCTGGCACGGCATTCCAGGGAAGGGCTGGGGTGATGCTGGCAGCAGCCACACACGGGGCGTGTTTGGGGTGCCAGAGGCAGCGCAAGGCTGGGTAAGCAGAGCCCTGAGATATCCCTCCCCAAGGAGAGCATCCTGGGCAAGGCACATTTGGCCATTTCCATTCAGGAACGTCTGTGCTGTTGAACGTGTTTGATAAGGGCTGTCTGTGGTGCCACAACAGAGGGGAATTCAGAGCACTGTTAGAGCCCAGCTGACTCCCCTTTCCATCTGGAAAGGGCAAAGTACACCTGGGAAGAGGTTTCAAGAAATAGAAGCAATTTGTTCCTGCTTCCCTGTGAGAGGAGCTGCTCCTGCCTGCGCTGAGCACGGCATGCCTCGCTCTGTTCCCTCTCTTTGCTGGAGGAAAATCTCTCCCCTGGAAGCGGGGGGCACAGGGAATCCATGGGGCTCGTGTAGCTCGCGGGGCGCTGCTCTGCGGTGCTGCAGCTGGGGCAGACGCCAGAATTTAGTGCTGTGTGTGAGAATTATGGACTGGAGGGCACGAAAGTGAGGTTTCTGGTTTCCCCAGCAGACAAAATACCTGCCTGATTGCGGGCCCTGCAAAGGCTTGGAGCCTTTCAGAGCTGCCAGGCATGTTCAGTGGGAAGCTTGCCAACCCCCCTGCGGAGACAACATTCAGGTTTGTCTGGATTTCCACGCGCTCTCGGGTGTTGGGATTTCTGCTGGATCCGAGCGCAGAAATAGGGTGGCCAAAAAATCGGGCTTCAGCAGATAATGGTGCCGGTGACGGCGGAGCGGCGCTGCCGAGGGCAGGAAGCCACCGATTATTGTTCATGCCAGGCCCGGGCTCACAGTGGATGTCCTCAAAACAGCCGCGCTCTTCCCCGGCCCTTCAGCCGGGAATGAAAAGGCTTTCATGTTCTGCGGGGGCGGAGAGCACAATTTAAGCTGACCTGGCTCCGGCTGGGATTCGAAAGGTCGCTGTGAGTACGGCGCTATCTGAGCCCATTGATTTAAAAAAAAAAAATAAAAAACAAGAGCCCCAGCACTGTATGGAGGGGGCAAGCGGGGGAGAGGAAACGAAAATAGCTCTGGCAACAGTCATTGTTTAAAACCAACAAAGAGGCACTGAAAGGCTCCCCGCTCACTGCCGTCAATAGCCACGGCCCGGGCGAGGGCTGGAGAGGCCGCCCCGGCCAGGAGCCCCTGCCCGGCCTCTGCTGAGGGATGGACAGGGGCAGGATCAGGCCTGACGGGGAGGATTGGGAGGGTAATTCTGCCTGAGGGAGCTGGAAAAGGGCTCAGCCTGGAGGAAAGGGGGATCAGGGGGCCCTTCTGGCTCTGCTCTCAGGGAACAGGGACAGGAGGAGAGGGAACAGCCTCAGGCTGGGCCAGGGAGGCTCAGGGTGGGCACCAGCAGGAATTTCTCCATGGAAAGGGTGCTCAGCCCTTGGCAGGGGCTGCCCTGGAGGTTTGGAGCTCCCATCCCTGGAGGTGTCCAAGGAAGGGCTGGACATGGCACTCAGTGCCCTGGGCTGGGGACAAGGTGGGGATGGGGCACAACTGGGACTCGATGGTCCTGGGGGTCTTTTCCAACCTCAGAGATTCCAGGGTTCCCTGGAGAGGGCTCGGAAGGATTGGCAGCTCCCTCCTGGTGGGCAGGACAGGTGTTCAGACAAACCCAAAGGGAGTCTGAGGGACCAGCCGTGGCTGAATCATTGCCTTGAAAGCATCTGAGGGCAGGAAAGGAACGATTTGCCCTAAAGAGCTCAGCCCACTGTCAGCTGCTTTGTGAGCATTAGTGAATAATAAGGAGCGAGAGCAGCATTAGCCCTGGGTCCACGCACTCATCTGTCACGTAACAAGGGAAGTATTGGCACACTGTCATGTTTCAAACAGTGCTGATCAATGGGTTTAAAAAAACAAACGCTGCAGCCCGGCCCCTGCGTGCCTGGAAGCAGCGCTGGCTGGGTGGTGGGGCTGGCAGTGCCAAGGCAGCTCCTGCCCACCCAGCCTCCAGCTGAGCCGGGCACAGCCCCTCTGCTCTGCCTGCATGCCCACGAGCAGGGAAGGGGGCCGTGGTGGAGACCCAGGTGCTGTCTTAGTCTCTGTGGGGCTGAACACATCGGTCCCCAGCTCGGTGAAATAGGGACAGTGACACCTCAGAGGTGCTCTGGGGTGGTGAGGGGGACATCAGAGTCCCCTGCAGCTGCTCTGGCCTGGGCAGGGGTGGAGCTGGCAGCGGGAGAAGCCATGCAAGTGCCATGCTCTGCCTGTCTCTCCATCATTAATTGCAGTGTGCAGCCGTGGATGTTTCTGTGGCCAAGAGGGAACAGGGAACACTCAAACTTCTGACTGGATTAGACAGCAGGGGAAAAGAGGATTTTGCCCTGGCTGGTGGTGAGCAGAGACAGCACCTCCTGGTCTGGGTGTCTGAGGGAAAACAATGAAAGAGCAGAGGAGGCTCTTCCAGAGAGCTCACACTGACAGGTGCTTGGGAAAGTGATATTTTCCTATTGACTCAGAGGGGGTGAGGACAAATGGATTGAGGGATGGGAACCCCTCTGCTCCAGACACAAGCCCAGAGGATGCACCCAAGGAGGCAGAGCTTTGCACCAGCAGGAAGGCGCTCAGCAGAATCCCTTAATGGATTTATTCCTTCAATTTCCCTCAGCTCTTCCAGGCTTTGGATATAAGCAAGGAAAGCAAGTTTAGGCACAGATTATAAAAGTGATGGATCTACAGAAACAGGAGAGGTTTGAAGGGCTGAAATTTACTGCAGAGCCTGGCCCAGAAATGACCCTCTTCCTCCTCCTCGACATTTTTTGTCTCTTGTGCAGAAAAATGCAGCTGGTCAGTGTGACAAGTGGAAGCTGGAGCTTTGTCATTGCTGTGCGATGCTGGAACAATGATGTATGGCTGGCGATAGATCATGTTGGGTTTCCGGAGAGCAGCGAAGACGAAGGCATGAGACTAATTCATGATGCATGAACACATTGATCTTCCTGGCTCTGGAAATACAATGTAATGAACCCCCGCTAACAGATCATTTTTGTGCCACTGCACTTCACTAATATCTAATGATTTCACCTTGCTCTGAGATAAAATATAATTGTATGGGAGTTTCAGCTTTGTTCTTTAATACTCGCATAGAGTTAACGAATTATGTTTTCCTCTGTAGCTGTCGGCAAGTTGAGACAAGCTTACAAAAGCCCCACAATTACCAGGCTAAGATGCATGTTTAAAACCCCGTGTGTGTGTGTGTATATGTGTGTGTGTGCTGTGTTTATGTATAATGGCTCCATGCACGGAGCCTGGTGTGCTGCTGGGGGATGAGCAGGGCAAGAAGGACACGGAGGATGCTGAGCTGAGGGTGGCTGTGCTCAGGGACTTCTGGGTCTCATCCATCCAGCTCAGGGAATGGCAGGAGCCTTGCAATGGTGAGCTGCAAATGCTGCTGTTTGCAGCATCCTGGCTGGTGGCTGGCAAGCCCAGCAATCCCATTGGAAAGCAAAGCTCTCCTTTTATCTCCCAAAGTCCATTTGGAGATCAGCCTGCCCCTGTCTGTCCCCCAAGTCCCCAGTCAGGCAAAGCCTTTGGCTTAAGAAGATAAGTTTGGGGTCCTTTTATGAGCACCCCTGTGAGATCTTTGCACTTCACCTCAGGGAAGGTGCACATAGGTTTCCCCTGCTTGTTGTGTGTCCATGGCAGCCACTGTGTCTCTCCCAGCCTGTGCTGATGCCCACAGCCTGTCTCTGGTGATGAACAAGAAGGATGCTCCCCAGTGATGAGGAGGGCAGGTGGAAAGGAGAGGACAGATAAGCACTGAGTCTCAACAGAGCCTCCTTGTTCTGGTCTGAGGGGCTGGTGATCCTGGTGTGTGTCCTGGAGCAGCACCAAGAACGCTCCTGGGCTGTCAGGTCTGGCCAGCAGCGTGCCAGGGCCGGCCACTTCTTCCTCTGACCCTCCGGCAGTGTTTGCCTTGGCCCCCTATTTAGAGTGTTTGTCTCTGCCTCCAGCTTTTCTGGGGCAGGGGGGGTAAACTCCTGTTTGCTGCCCAGCACCTGCTGCAGCTGGGTCCCAGCCCTGGCTGTGCCTTTGGAGCACACGCCAGGAGCGAGTCGGAGCGCAGATGGGAGCTGAAGGTGAAGATGTTTGCGAATTCTTCAAAGCGAGCCCGGCTGGTACAAAAGGAGTCAGTGAAAACCTAACTGCTCCTGACAGGCAGAGCTGCAGTAATGCTGAACCTCATTTGAAATTCCCTCTAGGCTAAGTAAGGCTCTTCCTTTCATGTGCAGAGTTTGGATCCCTTCTGGGAGACCTTTCCTCTGCACCGCGCTCCGTACGTGCGGTGTTGACAGATGATTAAGATGTGAAATCTCCGAAATCAGAGGAACAGCCCCAGTTTTGCATTGTGTGCTCAGGTGTTTATTCACATTGGTGTAATCATCTCAGCCTCGCTCTCTGGCTCAGGACCTGCTGCCTCTTGCAGCAGTGAGGTACAGAAGGAAAGCCAGTCCTTTACTGGTAGCAGTGTGTTTATAGTGGATGGTCTTACTGGGTTTGCTGGTGTCCTTAGAGGTCACTTGATGAGGCTCACCTCATGCACATGAGGAGCAGAATGTTTTAGCAGACTCAAACCCTGCACTGTGATTTGGGGAACCAGTGATTGCTGCTTCTGCACCTCTTGGATGTTTCCAAACTCCAGGGTCAAACAGCACCACTGGGATGGAGCTGGGTTTTTGGGAATTTAGGCGAGGCAGACAACACCCATGAGACATCATGTGGTGGGGAAGATAAGGCCTTTGATGGGATCAAAAGGGGGGATTTTTTTTCCTCCCAGCAGCTTGTATAAAACAAACAAACACAAAACCCCAAATGATTTGCTGAGGTGCCTGTCTGGAGCGTGGGGCTGGGCTGGCAGTGCCAGCGTGTCCCCGGCTGCTCCCAGCAGATGCTGACACTGAAACCTCTGTGCTGGGATGGTGAGCGGAGCTGGCCCCAGCTCTGCTGCAGGACACTGTGCTGAACCAGTGTCGGGGGTGCTGGAGCCCTCCTCACACAGGGCTGTGCCTTCCCTGGCACTTGTTTTGATGTCTTCCTTCCTCCCCTCCCTGTGATCTCAGTGTCTTGACTTTTCCAGGCACTTTTCTCCTATAAGAATATTAAACACACTTAAAAAACACTTAAATGCTAATGTGAAACCTGAAAAGAGGATGTCAAATGTGCGAGGCACTCTGAAGACATGATGTCTCTGTAGAAGGGTTTGACCCCAGTAATCTAATTTGCTTTACATTTAAAATGATACTTCATTCTCCTATTATAAGGCTCTGTGTCATTGGCTCATAAAGATTACCATTTCTTGTCTTCCAATTGTAATAAATCCCATTCAAGCACCCTCTTGATTTGAAATTTGTCACGACAACATGCAGAGGGCACAGTTCCTGCGGTTTATGGCGCGGGTGCATTAGATCCTCATCTGCAGGAAGGATGATGCAAGAGCGTAAAATGATTTGTCCCTTTCCTTTCTCAATTAGATACGTGTTTAACAAAAAAAAAAAAAAATTAAGAATCTGAATTATAGCTTACTCCTCATTCTCCAGCAGTAAAAACAGGCTGGCAGGGGAGCCAGGCTGGCTGGATTGGCCCTGCTTTACCCTTACACTGGGGAATAATCTGGTTTCTTAAAACCATCTGAAAATATTTCATCTTGTTTCATCAGACTGGGGAGCTTTAACCTTTCTGGTTGTGCTTGTTGGAGATGAGAGGAAAGTGAGTGTTTGGAGCCTACTCCTTATCAGGCACTAAATGCCACAGTCGTAGCAGCTCCTTGTGCCAAAACACAACGCTGGATCTGGGGCAAAAATGAGACTTTTGGGTAAACACAGGTGTCCCAGGGGTGGAAAGACCCCCGCCCCATATCAGGGGAGTCAGAGCTGTGTCTCTCACCCCAGTTTGGTGTGAGCAGAGCTGGAGCCAGCCCTCTCCTCTTTAGGGCTGGGACAGCAACACATCGGCCATCAGTGCCATGGAAATGTTCTTTTTTTTGGGAGGTCTTGAATAAATCCATGCAGGAGACTTTGCTCAGGGAGAACTTTTATACTTTTAGTATCTGTTGTTCCTTAGGGTTTGGCTTTTTTTTTTTTTTTTAACAAAGGTTTTAGTTGAGCAAAGAATCCCATCTGTATGGCTTTTTTATTAAAAGATAAAAAGCCGGAGTTCACAGGAGTTAGCATTAAGTCACAGTCCGCAGCAATCCGAGGTACTCGCTGGCTGGGGACTCTCTCTGTTTATTTCAAATACCCCTTTATCATCCTGTTGAAAGAGCCCTGTGCTCTGTAAAGCTCAGCCAATTGAAAAAAGAATCAGATAATGAAGACTGATGCTGCACTGATGACAGCCCCTCAGATCTTCAATAGGATTGCTCCAAAATCAAAAGACTTTTGCGTTTTATTGTCACACTCGTGGCTCAAAAATAATTAAATGGAATCTTTTAGCTCTAGAAACAAAAATGAAAATTTTAAAACAGCCCCCCACACCTGCAGGAATGGGGCTAATGGGAATATCCAGCGGGTATTGGGCTGGATTCTGTGTGAATTTGCAGATTGTGCAGATTCTGTGTGAAAATCTGGTGATGGCAGCAGGTGCCCAGCACACATCTGGTGGAACAGAGGTGACACCACTGCTCTGGGTGACAGGAATGGCACCCACCCCCAGAGCTCCCAGCCCTGATGGAGCTGGAGAACCCCACGTTCCCTCTGCCCTTGGCACAGCTCTGAGCTCCAGCTTCCCTTTTACCTCTGGAAACTTTGAACACATTTGTTGCTCATTGCAGTGGAAGGCAGATAAATAAAATATATTGGGAGCGATTTGTGCTGTAACTAAACCCTGAATTTATAGAGGGACAGCATGGCCAATGACAACTTTGTCACAGCACATGAAAGCCTGGAAATCAGGCTTTGCACTTTTACCTGATCTTTAAAGAGGCATCTCCAGACTCCCCAGGCTGGGCACAGGGCTCAGGGGCAGCTCTGTGGCCACACTGGGGGGTCCTGCTGGAGGAGGGGACACGGCACACCCAGCCGAGATGGATTGCAGGCAAGGCATTAAACCCGAAATGCTATAACTTGATTATTTCTTCTGTAGACTCCTTTTGACAAAACTCCTCCGTTTTCAAAGAGTTACACAGGATTTAGCCCCGCACCGCTTTCATGCGAATTGTGTGGCTAAAGTTCCATGCAGCTCTTTGAAAATTTCAGAGCCAGCGCTTTCCCCAAGATCGACAACTGTTTTATTTCTCTTGACAGAAAATGGTGAGAGAACAAACACTGCCAGGGTGGGGGAAGCAGTTTGGTCGTGGGCTCTGCAGCACCTTTAATGTGAGCCTCAAAGAGCCACACAGGAATGGCAACTCTGCTGTACCTGCATGAGTTCTGTGGGATTGTCCTTTCCTAGGAGGGAAAACCTGGGTGGCTTCGGGTTCTTTTTCCCTTCTTACATGTAGGGATGTAGGGAACAGCACTTTGGGTCCCTTTGTCCATCCGTGAAACCAAGGAAAGGGAACTAATTGATCATTGGTTTTGTAATCCCATCCGAAAACGGCTTCTACCATAAATTCGTCTGCAGTGGATGTGATTAGTACCAGTTATTTGTAATTAGCCACTCCTTGGGTGATGCTGCATCCCCTAAGACCATTCCCAATGGTGGCAGGACCGGCACCAGCTTGCACCAGGATTGCTCCAATCCCTGGCCCAGTGTGTTGGCAGCAGCTGCTGCTCATCCATGGATCTAAGGCTTCATCCTGCTTCCAAATGCCACTCCAAGCATGTCCAAGCCATGTCCTGTGCTGTGTCACAGGGGGATAGAGCACAAATCGCCTTGATCCTTCTCCTGCCTTTCTCTCAGTGTCTGAAACTGTGGGGCTTGGTTCTGTCTCTGGAAATATACCACAGATTGGAATTCTCATTTTTAAGTTCATTTCTGCTCTGATTTAAAGGCTGAATTAACAAACAATGGCTTATTTGGTTTAAAATGCAAAAACACCATCTGGTCTTTGAGATGTGCTAAGCCGCAGCGGGGGGAGCCAGAATGACACATGGGAAGGGTCTCCAAGTGGCACGGGTGAGATTCCCAGGAGGAATTCCTGCCACTCTTGACCCGTGTCAAGGCAAGGAAAGCTGATCTTCGGAGTGGGCATTGCTACAGCTGCAGCTGGTGGCCTGGGGACAGCTCGATTTCAGGGATGCTGCGCTTCAGCCCTCACTGCTGGCAGCTCAGAGCAGCGTCCTGGGAGCTCTCCTCTGTCCCTGGCTCCTCTCCTCACCCTGATGCAAAGTTCTGGAGAGGCTTCCACAGGCATTGGTGGCCCTTGGGTTTTCCCTGGGCCACAGCCTTAAGCCTTGCTCCAGAGCTGGCACAGGGCTTTCCATCCCTGGCATCCCTGGCACAAGTAACTCTCAGGAGCGAGTGCCCACTCGGCCAGCAGGACTCAGGGAGTGACCTCATCCTGTAAGACCCTCGATTACGCCCCCTGTGCTCGTGGCTCAGGTTAGTCTCTGTGGTCCTTCGTGCCCCAGCTCTGTGCCCGCACTCCCAGTGCCACTCCCGGCTCTGTGCTGTCCCTGGCTGCTGGTGATTTGATTTAATGCAGCTTTCAATCACTGCCAGCGGGCCTCGCGCTGCAGCAGCATCGCTGCTAAACACTCTGTGACAAATAATCTGAGGCTAAGCTTCCAGGACAGAGGAAATCGCTTTCCTCTCGAAATTAGAGTTGATGCATAATGGAAGGCACTAAGACGTCTCCAGCAGGAGCATTGGCAGTTTGAGCCCGTCCCGAGTCCCCGTCCGTCTGCCGATGAGGCGCGGGAGGTTAGGGCAGTCATTTCCTAGAGTTCAGGATTTGCAATTTGCATTCTATAATCTCCCGGCCATTTACCAGCAGATAATTTGTCATGGTTTGCTTTAGCTGTTGTGATATTGATATTTATTATGCAAATTGTATTTCCTACTACTTATTGTCCTCACCCTCAGAATCCTTGAATTATTATAAACCTGTTTAGTTAATAGGGGTTGTCTCTCCATTGATGTCTGAGTGCAGCGGGTCGCAGTGTGTGATATCGTGCAGGGGGGCTGGACTGGGTATTTAGGGACAGGCTCACGGGATGCCTGGGTATGGGATGGCACAGAGACCAGTGGAGCTGCTCTGCTGGGTTTGGTGGGGCTGGAGTCCTCCTGGAGAGGAGGGAATTTGGGGTCCCAGTGTAAAACAAGTGCTTTCTCACAAACTGGGGTGAAGCTGGCTTAGTTATGGGGTTGTGATGGTTATGGTGGCCCAAAACTCTGCTTGTTGAGCAGGAAACAGATGTTTGGCACAGCTATGGAGCAGAAAGGCTTGTCATCACGGGAGACAGAGTGGCATGGGGAGGTGGGGATACAGGGAGGGGTGATGCCTCAAACCAAGTCCCCAGCAGCAGCATTTTGGGTTTTCTTGGATGTGAAACCAGCTTGGTTTCACATTCCAAAGGGTGAAAGCTTTCTCCAGCCCCACAGTGTGACTCAGTGCTTGCCCTGGGCGGTTTTAACCTCAAGCTTGGCAGAATCTGGGATGATGAAGTTGAACTGACAATTCACCTGCCTCAGGTTAACTTGGAATAACCTAATTAATAAGGTTGGGAATATTCGACATCCTCTGCGTTTGCTCCATTAACGCTTGCATGGACCCATTGCCAGCGATTCTATGGTTCCATTCCTGGTGCCGTGGATGAGGGGAAAGCTTCCCGGTTGGGATGAATCCCCCGGTGACCCCGGCCGCTCCGTTTGCCGCGTGTTACGGTTCAGCTGAGCACTCGGGGGAACGGCAGGGCGCAGTTCCGGGGCTTTACTTGCGAATTTGCTCCGTTTAAATCCGTTGCGTGGGTGAGAAATCCGCAGGAAAGGTGGATTGGTTGCCGGGCTGCGGTTACCGAGCCCCGACCGCCGCCGCCGGGGGGCTCGTGGGCTCCGGCCTCTCCGCTCCCCCGGAGCCGCCAAGGCTCAACACCGCCTCCAGCGGCGCGGGGCCCGCTCCGGCGGGGAGCGGCACCGGGCCGGGCCGCGGAACACGGGCCCACCGGGAGGGTGCACCGCGGCAGAGAGAGGGCACAGACACCGGGGAACCGCACGCTGCTGAACGCGGGGATGCAGGGGGGGACACTGCGGGACGGAGAGCGCTGGCGGCGGTGCCCCGCGGGAGGAAGGATGCTGGGGTGGTAGCCCGAGAGGAGGATGCTTTGTGGGGTGGGGACCCTGGAAAGGGAAGGCTGGGAACGGGGTGAAAGCTGCGGGTGGGGCGCGGCGGTGCGGGCCCGGGGGCGGTGCGGGGCCCGGGGGCGGTGCGGGCCCGGGGGCGGTGCGGGCCCGGGGGCGGTGCGGGGCCGGTCGGGCGGCGCGGGGCCCGGGGGCGGTGCGGGGCCCGGGGGCACGGCCCCGCCATGGCGCTCCCCGCTCGGGGGTCGGGCCGGCCGCGCTCGGTGCCGCCCGCGGCCCCGTTCGGCGCGGGGCGGTGCGCGGGGCGTGTCGCCGTGTCCCCGCCCCGTGACGCGCCATCTCCCCGCGGGCGGCGCGCGGCGGCGGCAGAGCGAGGCAGGTGCCGGCGATGGCGGGTCGCGCCCAGCCCAGCGGCCCCGCGGGCAGCGGCGGCGGCGCCCCGGGGCTCCTCCCGCTGCTCCTGCTGCTCCTGTCCGCCGCCGCCATCATCCCCCGAGGTAGGGAGGACGCGGCCCCCGCGCACGGGGCACCGCGCGGACGGGCGGTACCGGGGCGGGCGGCGCGCGGAGGGGGTTCGCGCTCGGGGATCGCGGCGGCGCTCGGGTAGCCCCGGTTGCGGCGGGTGCGGGGCGAGCCCGCCCGCCCTCCTCCGCCTCGGGCCGTGCCCGGAGCGCTCGGTGGTCCCGGGGAAGCGCCCCCGGCGGCGGGAGCGGCGGGCGGGCTCACCCGCGCGTGGCGGCGCGGGCAGCCGCTGCCGGTTTCCATGGAAGCGGCTTCTCCGCTGCCCCGGGGGGTCATCAGTGGCCCCGCAATTAAAAACTAATTGCTTTGCGCGCCCCCTCTGTCTCCCCCCTCTCCGCCCCCCCGGTGTTTGCGGCGGCGCGGGGATGCTGCACCCCTGCGGGAGCGGGGAACCTGTTGGAATCTGAGTGGAACTTGCGCGACGCTTCGCTCTCCCTCTTCCTCTCTCTCTCCGTCTTCCTCGCTTCCCACCCCTGTCTCTCCTTCCTCTCCTCTCTCTCCCGGTGCCCCCTGCCGCAGCCGCGCCCCCCGCCCATCTGGGCGCGCTCGGGGCGATCGCCCGGCTCGGGAGCTGCGGCTGGAACGGGCGCTGGTTAAATGTGGCTAACGAGGCCCCCCGAACGGGGCCGGTTGGGTTCTGTCCGCGGCACCCTCGGGGTGCGTGTCCCCCGTGCGTTGGGTGTCCCCCCACCCCGCCTGGCTTCGCTCCCCGCCGAGCCCGGAGCCGCATCAGCGACCTGCGCTCGCGTCCGGTGGCTTCGGTTCGAGCATCCCCCGTTAACGCCGCTCACGTTTCCAGTATGTCCGTGGGGCGGCACGGTGCCACACGGCCGTAGGAGCGGGTGCTGTGTCCGGGATGTTTGGGAAGAACAAGAGGCCATTGAACGATCTGTTGAATCCCGCTCGTAGGAAAGGGGGGGCGAAGGGGCCGCCAGCCCGGCGAACAAAGAGCTTTATTCACAGCCTGTGTACATGTCCATGCCTTCCCCGCTCTTCCCGGGCGGCCTTTTTGGTGGGATGGTGGTGGGGGAGAGCGCCGGGGTCGTTTTCAGCTTGTTCTCCCTGCGAACGGGGCCGGGGCCGGTGCCCGCCGGCCGGCTCCGACCGGGGCTGCGCCTCCCGGCTGCGCTGGGCAGCCCCGAAGGGCGACTCTGCTCCTCTGCCGGCGCTCCGCAGCCCCGAGCCCGTTCCGGGGAGCCGGAGCGAAGGAAAGGAGCCAGCGCGGCGGCTCTTGCGCTGCGAGCCGGGGAAACGCTCCGCTCCGGCTCCCCGCGCCCGGGCTTCCTGCGGTCGCGGTGTTGTAGATTGCCCGATGTCTCGTCGCAAGGTGCTGTTTGTGTGTTCGCTGCTTTTCGCTGCCTGGTGAGCCTCCCGCCGGTGTGACCTGGGGACTCTGGTACTGAGGGTCGCCCAGGTTGGGAATACGAGCCGGCTCCTGGACGGCCGCGTTCATCCTTTGTTTTGCTGTTTTGCTCGCCTCAAATTCTCTAAGACCAGTTTTTAACTGGAGACCAGAGTGATCCCCCGACAGGCTCAGCCTGTTCGCCGCTGCCCAGCCAACGGGTGGAACTGTGATTTGGGGTCGCAGAGCTGCTGAAGGGAAACAAAAGCAGGGCTGGATGCTGGCTCGCAGCGGCTGTGCCTGACCCGAGCACCGGGGTGAGAAGCACCGCGCGGTGTGCGCTGAGGTTGCGGTAAGACAGATATTTTGTGGTTGCGGTGCTGTGTTGTGAATCGCAGGATAAAATCCCAGACTGTGTTTAGGCAAAATTTCCTTACAGCTGAGGACCTTTTTTTCCCTTTTTCCCCCCCATTCTCCCCCTTTTCCAAGCTAACAGTGTTAGCTTCAGTGTTCTGCGAAGAGAGAATTGGTGTGAGGCAGCGGCACTGAGCACAGAGTGCTGTCGCTGTGTCTCCCGCACGGCTGCCACCCGAGGCACAGCGGTGCCAGCGCTGTGTCACCGCCGTGGTGGCACCCCGTGATGCGGAGTGTGGCTCAGGGCTCTGCTGCCTCCTCTCACCGAGGCGACTGGAGCAGCAATAGGCAGCAGCGAGGCTCGGTCTGGGATGAGCCTGTGCGACCGGGTGGATCCGTGTGTGTCCGTGGTTCCTCTCCAGCCGCTCTCGATGCTCTGCGGTTCGTGGAGCTCCTGATGCCCCTGTGCAGCAGGGCGAAGGCTGAGGAGCGCTCTCGGCTCACTCTGAGATGCCTGGGCAGCGCTAGGCTGGAACTCGGAGTCTGTCTGCACTGGCACTCGGCACTTCAGGGAGAGCAACTTTCCAGCAGAAGCCTCAGGAGGTGTTTGGAGACGGCGTTGGCGTGGAGCTGTGACCTGGCCATGGCACGGAGCTGCGAGGGGCTGGCCAGGGCTGCTTGTGGCTGCAGCCTCCGTGTCTGCCACACCAAACCGGCCCGCGAGAAGCCCCCATGAAGGCAGGGAGTGCTCCCAGCGCGGCTGCGCTGAGCCAGGCTCCTTTGTAAACACAGAGTGAGTTTCCAAGGAGCCTTTGTATGCAAGCGAGGGGAGGCTGCTCGTCCCTGGCCTTCAGCAGCACACGCTGCGTTCTGCATGCGACGCAAACACCGGCAGGGAAGGGGCTGGGGAATAAAGTGATCCATCTGGGTTGCAGCTTGGGCTCATTTGTCTTGCGTGTAGGCAGTTGAGCCCAGGTTTATAAGCACGACAATCTGGTTTGAAACCACTGCCAAGGAGGCTCCTGAGGATGGGAAGGCGAGGAGATCGCTCTGCTCCGTCCGTGCTGGGCTCTGAGGAGGGGGCGGCTGTCAGCACCTTCTGCAGGATGGACATCCCCGGCTGGACGCTGTTGGATGGACACCGCCGGGATGGGCACTGCTGGTGTCCCTTGGCACGGGTGGCCGCTGCTGGTGGCAGAGGTGGCTGCGGTGACAGGAGGCCGGAGAAGAGCTGCGCTCCCCGGGGACCCCCGCCCGTGATGCTGCACTGCCGTCGCCTTTGTTTGCCTTGCGCTGTCTTTCCTGGTGTGTAAATAAAGAAGGCTTTGTAATCAAACAGCGCTGGCTCCGTCAGCCGGGCGCTTGGCGAGCCTTGCCCCGGCCCTGCCAGCGCCGGTGGGGCCGTGCCTGTGCCATCATCATCGGTGAGCTCTCTGCCCTATTGCTGGCTGGAAAATGGGTCAGCTCCTTAACCCTGCGTCTGCCTGAGGCCACCCGGAGTAAAACCTGTGTTCCAGCCTGGATACACCCTCTGCTTGAATGGACCATCCAAGCGCTCCTCAGAACACATATGCTCATAAAAAGCAAAGCCACCTTCCTGCGTGTAGGCAGAGTTTTCTGGATGTTTCTCTTGAATGGCTGTTTTTCTAGGGATTATTGTCAGACTTTGTATAGGGGTTTTGACAACCTGTTCCTCTTCTGGGTTTTGGTGGCACTTCTGTCAGGAAAGCAGGGGCTCCCTCCTGTATCCAAACATTTCGGTTCCTGTCTGCGGCTCCAGATCTGAGCAGGCTCCAGGAGAGGAGCGTGAGGCTGCAGCCTTCCCTGGAGCTGAGCCAGGAAGTGAATACTTAACACAGTGCATTGAGAGCACAAGCAAAGCTGGACACACAGCCAGTGTCTACTGAGAAATTGGATGCTACATGTTAAAAAAACTAAGTTGTGCTTGTTCCTCCGGGCGACATTGTGAGGTGCAAGCCCACCGGCACTAAATAAAGGGGCGCTGTGGAAACCTGCCATGAAGGAGAGACCCTAGGTGGAATGTTGTAATTAGGAGTGGTATGTACTTGTTTAAGTTCCATAAATCAGTCTCTTTCCCGGGCTGTAATTGCAGGCTGCAGAGAGCAGCTGCTGCTGCGGTTCCTGGGGAGCTCCACCACAAATGCTTTGAAGGTCGCCCAGCGTGGGCTCAGGCGCTTCGGGGCGGCGTGCTGGGGAAAAGGGTGGGTTGGGCTGTGTGGCAGGCGAGTGGAAGGGAAGTGCCACGAGGCTCCATTCGCTCTCAGCCCTGTTAATTGGGAACACAGGGAGCTGTCGGCCGGCGCGGTGCCTGCCCTGCCCCCCGAGATGAGCCGGCGTTTGTGGTTCAGCCACGAGCTGCATTTAGTTATTGCAGTTTTTAATTTGCGATACTGTGGCTGCAGCGACTCCTCTGATGGCCCTGCCCATGTGTGACCACCACCCGCCTGCTGTCAGCCTTTTTTGCTGTGGAAACAGTTTTTCTTCTTCCTGCTGTCCTCGTTACCTGTTGAACCCTCGGTTTTCCTGCTGTGTTGCACATCAGGCTCTCACATTTTTGCAGGGCGTTGAGTTGGGTGTTGGGGAGCCCTGCAAACCACTGTATGCTGCTGGATGAGGCTCTGAAAACCCGAGTTTCGTGTCAGTGTTTTTCACCCATCCTGGATTCCAGCAAGGAATGCAGATCCCCAAGGAGATTTGCTTCTTGGGGTTTCTCAGAGCCATTACTGAGCCCACACCACACACTCACCCGCAGTGTGTGGCTGGTGGCTGCTTGCATTTAAAACATTTGCCTGGGTTGTACCAGGGACATTTGCTGCCCTCCACTCCTGGTTATTTTAGACCAACAATGTCCCTCTGTAGGGCTGGGCTGGCTATTTTTACCCTGTGGTGTGGTTTTAATTTACTGTGTTCTTCTGTGGTTTAAAAACTTGAGCATTACAAAGACTCTGCCCTTACCAAATTCTCAAGGTGAATCAGTAGAATATTTGATACCCCATTAAGTTCCAGTCTGAAGGATCAAAGAGATACTTAGGCACATCTCTTTACTCAGAGATATAAAACTTTTGTGGGCTGTAGCTTAACTGGAAAATGTCTTTAGTTTTGCTTTTTTAGGTATTTTTTGTCCCTGGAAGTGCTGGCAGCTCCTTGGTGTTGCTGGCTTGCTGACAGTCTCAGAGACAGGTGCTGCCTGCTGGCAGGTCTGTGGTGGGTTTGCTTTGCTCCTGCCCAAATGACACAGCCCAGGTGCCCCCTCCCCTCTTAGTGGCAGTTCCAGTCAGGTGCCAGCATTGGAGCGGGAATAGTCTCTTTGCAGTAAATGGCTGCCAATAGGTTTTAAAGCCCAGGTGTGCATTTGGCAGTGGGAAGAAGTTGTGTTGGAAGCTCTCCTCCTCTGCCAGTCCCAGCTGTGAAGTTTGCCCTCAGCAGTTACCCTCCTGGCTGAGCCTTCCCTAGGAAATGTCCCATTCTCTGGAGCCCTTGGCTGAGCAGTGGCAGCCGTGGGGGACGGAGATCTCGACCTGCAGATCAGGGAGATGCCAACGAGCCATCAGAACCAAGGCTGCCTACGGGGTCACGTTGCCTCTTAAAGTTGTGCTCAGACTGGAGGAGTTGGGTGCATAAACCCCTGGGTTCAGGTTACGTCTGGAATAAACTGCTCTGATCTCGTGGTGTCCTCTTTTAGCAGTTAGTGAGCCTGTATGTGATTTATGATCTCCTCCAAGCTCTGCTTCCAGAATGGAAATGTCATTGCATTCCCCACGCTGTCAGCAGGGCTCCGGCTGGACCTCTGCAGTGGGGCCTTCCCTTCAAGGGATGCCCTTGGGTGCTACTCCCAAAGGCGATGACTCTTGGTCCTGAGAGACCTCAACATTTGGTACAGGATTGGAGCAGTAATGCTTTTATAGAGATGAATTTCTCATGCAGAGCATGAGACCACACCGGGGCAAGCTCCAGCAAGGCTGCTCTGGGAGTGCTGTGCTGTGGCTGGGGGCCCAGTGGGGTCCTGTCACACTGGCCTGGGTGACACCTCAGCTGCGGGTGGGTGCAGCCCAGACCCCCGCTCCCATCCTGCTCCTGCAGTGTAGATCCCCTCTCCAGAGTGTGACAGGAAGAGAGAAATATGAAGCAGCAAAGTGACATTCCCTCCCTCCCCTTCTCCCCCCGTGCAGCAATAGAAATACGAGTCTGAGTCTGCAGCGTCAAAAGAGAGATCAGAGTAATCGGATCAAGCATGAGGAACTGCTTGTTGCTGCTTCCCTGTTTTTAAATGAGGCTGCCTGGCAGCTTCCCTGGCAGAGCACTTTCAACATGACTCGTGTTCAGCTTTGGAGCTGGGGTTGCAGCAAAGTCGGGCTCCGTGAGAATTGGGCTGGAAAGGGAGCTTTCTGCGTAGCCTCTGGGCTAACACACAGCAATAAAGGCTCCCTGTGCCCCCACGGCCCTGGGTTTGTAGCCGAGCAGAGGCACATCTGTCCCCGGTTCTGCAGAGAGAGCGCTCTCACTTCATGCATTTATCACAGTGATGCTGCTCTGGGATGTGCTCCGGGATGCCAGTACATCCCTGACCTTGGAAAAGCACAGTGACTGTCTCCAAAGCCGTTTCTGCCTCGCTGCCCTGGTGTGGCACAGGAGAACTGGGCAGCAGCTGCCCTCTGTCTATGGAGAGGTGTTGCAATGGTGCAGCTGGGTCAAACCAGGGGGGAGAGCTGCTGGCTCAGCTGCAAGGGCTTCTCTTCATGCAGTGCCTCTGTGCTGGCTGGGTGCAAGTGGACATCCATCCATCCATCCGTCCGTCCGTCCGTCCATCCATCCATCCATCCCAGTCTTTAATGCTGGCACTGCTCCAGAGCACCTGGATGCTCACCTGCACCGCTGCAGTGCCTGTGCTCACAGAAACCCTGCATTGCTCCATGGAGTTTGCTTGTGAGGCTGTTCTGCTAATCCTGACTGGTTTCACAGTAATGAGAACCTGAAATATCCACATGTGGAGAGCTGTTGCTGTAGCTGGGTTTGTTTTGCACTCTCATTCTGAGCTATTTTGCTTGGAAACTTGATTGGACCCCTTTGTTTGTGCTCCCATTGCCTCTTTGAGGTCTTCATTCCCGTTGGCTAATGCAGACATGGTGTTGGAAGCCTGGTGGAAGCAGGGAAGCTCCCGAGTGTTACCCCTCCTGCTTTTCCCACTCTGTTTGGAATTAGGTGCTGCTTTCAGCTGTTTGAGGACAGGCCTTGCCATGCACTCACAGGCTGTTCTGAGCAGAAAGCACACTGTGCTGGTTTGGTGTCAGCAGCTCTTACAAAGCCTTTGTGCCAGATCTCTGCCTGCTTCGCTGGGTAGGGCTGTGGCTGACGGGGCACCGTGAGATCCCAGCGATGCTGTCCCTGTTTGGTTCCCTGTGGCAGCCTGGCTGGGCTCCCTGCACTGGGGAAGCTGCTGACAACCATCAAAGCCCTGAGCACTTGTCATCATCAGCCCTCAGCTTTGTCAGCCAGAGCTGCTGGGGACGCTTGGTTTGTCAGGACTCCTCGGAGCCAGGCAGCCTTTCCAGGGTGGGCTCAGCAGGAAGGAACGAAGCCAAACCCCTGCTTGCCTTGGGAAGAGTTGTCTTGGTGTTGGCTTGACAGCAGCTCTGGTTCTGCAGGCAGATCCGTTCCGTTGCCACCCTTGTTTGTGCAGTCTGGAGGAGCAGCGCGTGGTTCCCCGGTTTGCAGGAGGATTCCTGTCCTGGAGGGTGAGAGGCAGAGCAGATCCCTGTCTGGAACAGAGCTCTGTGACACCCCTGTACTGTGCAGCTGCTTGTGGTGACTCGTGCTGGGATGGAGCAGAACCTGTGTAACCTGCTCCTGCTTCTTGTCCATAGCCACTGTTCAGGGTGGATGCACGGAGGGTTTCTCTTGGTGCACAAAATGTGAGTGGGATTTCTCCTTTGGCACTTTGCTGCTCTTCATTTACTGTGATTTTACAGACTGCTTGGAATGAAGACGGGCATCATTCAGAGCCTGTGTCTGCAGGGTCAGGGCACACCGTGGCTTTTCCTGCCCTGTCACAGTCACAGCCCAGTTTTCCTCAGCTCCTGGTCTGTGGGTGGCTCCAGAGGAGACGTTACTCATCGCTGAGTAGGCAGAACCACCGAGAGCGAGTCCCACGCTGAGGTTGCTGAGCTCTGGCCACACAAACAGCTTTTCCTTCGATTTAAAGGTCTTACAGCCTTAATCGTTCCCTAGAATCTTTAACAGAAGGCACAGGTTTAATCAACTCCCCGAATCCATAACTGCCAGGTATTGCTTCCTCAGCACGAGGAGCAGAGCCGTGCCTCTCCCTGGGAAGGGTGAAGATTAAAGTGGGATAGACGGGAGATTAACAGTGTTCCCTTCAGACACCGCCAGGGAAAGGGGAGACGCTCCAAGAGGAGGAATAAAGGAAATTCTTGGAGGCAAATCACTTACTGCTCTGTAGGGATCCGTGGAGCCTTGTAAACAGAGGCTTTATAGCAAACCCAGTGCTCTGGCTCTTAAATCACTCTGGGAGAATTTTGGATGCACAGTTAAAGGATGAGTTGCTCCTCCAGGCTCTCGTTAGCAAATTGGATCCAAAATTTTCATGTTAACACCACATGGGGTGTGTGGAATGCAGCTCAGGAAGGTCGGTCCAGCTGTTGGGTCTGGGATACTCTATTTTCTGTTGAGGTTGGCTGGGTCTATTGATCTCGTTCCTGTTTTGGAAGGGGGAGGTTTAGAGGAGTCCCATTAAATGGGATTTCAGTGTTTCCTTCAGAATAACTCATTCTAAGTTCCTACAAGAGTAAATATCTTGTGGACAACGTGTTGTATTCACAAGCCACTGCTGCTTCCTCTCCTTCCCCTCATGTTCTGCACCCCTTGGAATCTGACTTCTTTGGACAAGGCAGGATAAGGAAATGAAAATAGCTCTCCATGGGTGATGGTGCCTGTGGGGTGTAAAAATCCTGTCTGAAGGTACGGAGTGGCTGAAGTGATCCTGCAGGAAACAAATGAGGATTAATAAGCTATTTTCAGCCTGGTCATTTGCTTCTTCCCAGGGGGAGCCCAGTGGAGTGGCCAATCCAGTGGGTGTCCTGAGGGAGAGGGGATTTTGTGCTGGAATAATTAATGTGGATGTTGGTGGGTGTGCATGGACAAGGAGGATGTTGGAGGAAAGTGGTGGGATCCTCCTCCTCCTGGGTTCCACTGCCCAAAGAGCAAATCTTGCTGAAAACTGTCCCTGAATCCTCTGGGAAGCCTTTGGAAATGCAGCTCCTCATTGCTTTATGTAAAATGTCTTTGTAGCAGTTGAGGATGCTGGCGTCCATTAAAGGCACAATCCAAAGCCATGTGAGAGCTTTAATAACTTGGTATTTTTGTTGTGCCAAAAAATCCAATTACATACGGAATCACTTTTCCTTTGTAAAGGTCTGGGAAAGTGTTTGCCTGAACTGCTGTGGAAGCGGCATTTCAGTGAACCAGCTGAAAAGTCACTTTTGTCAGTTTAATGGGTGTAATAAAATGGTCCATCTTGGGGGAGTGAGGGAGGGGGACAGAAAAGCCTCTCTGAAATTGGGATCTTTTAATTTTAAATTGGTTCCTCGGATTTATAAGGATTTCAAAGGCAGATGGAGAGGGAAGAGCTCTGGGTAGCTGTTGAAGCAGCTCGTCCCTGTTTTTCTGAGAAATATACAGATCCCATAGATGGAGTGTTTAGGAAATGGACGCGAAATACACACGTATATACAGAAAATGCACAAAGCCAAGCACAGGGAGGTGTGGATGGCTGGGGGCTCGTGGCTGCGGCAGGCAGGGCAGCCCTGGGGGCTCTGCCATCGTGTCCTCAGTGCTGTCAGTGATCCTGGAGTGCCACTGCTGCTTGTTTCCCACCCAACGTGCTTCTGTTTGTCTGGTCTCCTCTTGGAGTGGCTTTTCTCAGCCTTCATTTGTCCAGATTATCAGCATGCAGAGGAGAGCTGCCTGGTATTTACATGATTTAGTTGTAAATATGGTTAAGTGTTGATAGATATTGTTGTCATAAGTGCTTACAGCTCCTGGACTGATTACTGAATTTCTTATGTGGAAATCTGTACAAGCTCGGCGTGCGAGCAGCTTCCCAAGGGAAGTGCGAGGAAGGAGCCTGTGGTTTCCGTGTGGAAATCAAAGCCCAGATGTGGCTGGAGTGGGTGAATTTATGGGGGAAGTACTGTCAGGTTTGGCTGGCAACAACTGGGGCTCCGAGGCTGTGATGAAGGGAAAATAAAAGGCTCTTGTTGCCTGTTTCTTGGGAGCAGATGCTGTTCTGTGGAACAGCTATTCGGGGCTGATGTGCATAGGGAACATCTGTAGGGTTTACAGCAGGGCTCAGCTGAGGGATGTTCATCCCTGCCACTGGGCTGATGGGACAAATGTGTTATTTGCTGGTAGTTTTATTTTTAATTGACTAATAGGCTCTGCTTGAACCGCCCTTGTTTAACAGTCTTATTTCCAGAATGTTTTTCATCCCTGCTCAGAGCCCTGAATTAGCAGACGAGTGTTTCTGGAAGTGTCTCTCTGAAGGCAGAAAGCCTGGATTTGGCAGAATCCTCTCTGGGGGTGAGGGTTGTGGAGGGCTCTGCGATCTGGATCACGGTCCTGAAAACCTGTGCATCTTTTGTGTTTGCCCACAGAAAGGGAGATTTGTGGGGCTGAGCTGGAGTTCTGAGGTCAGAGCGGTTATTGGGATAAAGCACGGGAGGAGAGGCCAGCTGTGTTGTGCGTGGATTTGTGGATGTGATGTTCAGCTCAGTGCTGAATTTAGGGCAGAGATAAAAGCCTCTCCCCAGCCCGAAGTGCTTCTCTGTGTAATGCCAACACTTAAATCCTCGCAGCGCTCGCTGGGCTCGGGCTGTGGGAGAGAACCCGGGAGCTGCATCCCAAATCCTGCGTACGGTGTGTGCGCAGAGCGAGAGCAGCACGTCCTGCCCACCCTCCCTGGGCGTGCTCCTTGCTTCAGAGCTGCTTTCTCGGGAGCACAGGCAAGCTGGAAGGAGCCTGTGTTCCCTCCCAGGCAAAAGCTGTCCCTTTGGCGGGAGCTGGAGCAGCGTGCCTGGATCCGCTCTGGCGGTCGGTCTGCCTGCCAGCCCCTCCGGTCAGGACTGTTCTGCCTTAAGGGGGAGAATCCCCCAAAACCCTTCACTTGTGGGATCAGGAGGGAAGGGAGAAGAGGAGCCCCAAGTACTTAGTATGGGCAGTGTGAGCTTTGCGGAGTCACACATCCAGATGGATTACATGAGGAACTTGACATCTTGTTTAAAAACAAATCATTCATTATGTAGCAGTGAATAATCAAGCATTACAGTTTCATCTCTGGAGGTTCCTTTTTTGGTTGGAATTTTGATAGTTCAGTAATTAAAAGCTGTAAGCTATTACACTGTCTACATGTTGATCAATTGGTAATTAAAAAGTTGATGATAGATATGGTATTTCATGGGACTGGTTGGTTACGGTCAGATTTCCTTCGTGTGTTTTGAAAATTGTCGTTTAACTTAACACTTAAACGTTTTTCAATATTCATGGGCTGTTTTACTTGATTTTTATAAATGCCTTTTAATGATCACAATTTGCATATGGTAATTTAGAATCAGAGAATCGTTTAGGTTAGAAGAGCCCTGTAAGATCATCGAGTCCAGCCATTAACCCTGCACTGCCGAGGCCACCGCTAAATCCTGTCCCCAAGTGCCACATCCACACGGCTTTTAAATCCCTCCAGGGCTGGTGGCCCCCTCTAGGCAGCCTGTGCCAGGGCTGGACAGCCCTTTAAGGGAAGGAATTTTACCAATATCCAACCTAAACCTCCCCCGGTGCAGGATCTGCTGAGCCCCTCTCGGCTGAGGCGCTTGGAGTGAGCTGGATAACACAATCAGGGATAAAGCAGTGCAAAATGAAGGAAAACTGGGTTGGTAATGGCCTCCGTGATGGAAGATTCATTGCTTCAGAAGTCTAATCTGAGACCAAAATGAAGCCCAAACCTGACAGTCTTCAGAGCATAATGCAAGATTTACTGCTCTGCCACGCTCAAGAGATTAAAAATAAAAACAGCCATCCTCCAAACCACCCTTCCTGTGCCTGCAAAACTTGGGGAAAACCAAGGGGCTTTACTTCTTTTGAGTAAAACCACCCAAAATAACCCCAGACAGAATGGGTTTGCCCTGTGTTTGCCAAGGCATGCAGAGTCCTCTTCCTAACACGCGTGGAGCTGCAGATTTGGGGTGGCTCTGGCAGTGAGGAGTGTGATGGCGTGCTGGGAGGGATCCTCGCCCTGCCGAGGCCATGCACTGCCCTGCTGGTGGATGGTCCTGCCTGGAAGCTGCTGCCAGGGCCTTTGCTGGGCTGGCAATCCCTCTGGAGTGGCCCCTGGCTGGGCTGTGCTGCTGTGGGGCTGGCACCGAGCTGCAGCCTGGCACTGCCCACCCAGCTCGGTGGGCACAGGAGAGCTCTTGGAGGGCCCTGCCAGCCTGATCTAGTGGGAAGCACCTTCCATGGAGCCTGCCAGTCCTGAGGAAGCCTGGAATGCTGGGGAGCTCATCCCTACTGCACACCTGAGGAGCCGCCTGGTTCAGGTCGTGCCTCCTTCGTGGTGATGCATCCCTGGCACTGGACTGGTCCAAGGAGCCAGAAAGTGAGAGCCTCAAACCCTGGATCCTTCCAAAGGGTGAACTCCTTCCCAGCCCTCACCCCTGATCCCTGGGATGTCCTTCTGAATCCAGGATAGAGCGATCTGCATCCTCCTGCTGCTGTCAATGCCTGTAGTGGCTTCCCCTGCTCGCTGGGGACAGGGACAGTGTTGGAGTGACCGGTTCTGCTGCAGATGCACCACATGTGTCCTGGAAAGCCCTTGGTTTAAAAACCACTTTGTCCTGAGACACTTGTTGCTTTGTGACAGCTGGTTCCAGTAACTTGTTTTTATAGGGCAGTTTGTAGTAAATGAATGACACGTTGAATATTTTAGCGAGATTTTAGATTATCTAAAGAATGTTTTCCGGTTTACTAATTGCTAGATAATGCTGAATACATTGATGCTGACATGAGCAAATGGATGTAAAATGATTTTGAAGCGAGCCTCATTAGAAGATGCTCTAATTCAGTCAACAGGAGATGTCAGCTCGTGGCCGTGCGCTCGGACCCTGGCGTTCCAGGGCTGCTCTGATTGCAGCCCAGTGACAGGCTCTGGGAGCTGCCCTGTGAGAAGGCAGCAAGTCAGTAATTAGTGATCCTGAAGAGCTCCTTTTGGCCTCTGTGCCATCCTCAGCCAGGCGGGGTTGGCTTTTGGAATTGGATTTCTCTGGAAAGCACCACAGAGAAGCAAACCAAGGGTGGCTGGGGGTGACTGAAGGTGTGCCCAGGTGGGCAGCGTGCCCAGGTGAGTTTCTGGGGGCAGGCACAGGGTTCAGAAGGATTCCCAAAGGCCTGATTCTCGTGGTGATCCTCACAGAATACACTGCAATGTGCAGGGGGTTCCTTGGTGATCAGATCCTCAGAGTGCTCCTGACAAGCAGTGGCAGTCCAGAAGCACCTTGCTTTAACCCCAGAGAGAAGGTGGGTGTTGTTGTCTCCTCAGGTAATAAATCCCTGCAGTGTCTGGTGCTCCAGGTCCCATTTATTGTACAGAGCAGGAGATTTTTCACTCCCACAGATTAGGATCTGCCTTTTTTTGGGTCTTCCATCAATAAAATTAACTTTTCCCTTCCTCTGTGCATCTATGAAGGATGTTGCTTTGCTCTCTTGCAGGCAGTGCCTGAAGTTTTGAATTCATAAAGCTGGATTTGCTCAAATCTCTTGTTTTCATTCCCTGGAAACAAAGGAGGGGCAGTTGGTGCCTGTGCAGCTGCAGCCCAGTGTTAACCCTTTGTCCTTGAGGCTTTGTTTTGCGTGAGAAATCATGGGGAGGTTTTACCAAATGTGGTAATTCTGTGGGAAAAGTCCCTTATTTCATGTCTTTGGGAATGCTCAGAAGTTAAGGGATTTCTGTAAGGTGATTGATTCTCCAAATGCAGCCAAGTACAGTGGGCAGCAGGACTGGGGGAGTCCTAAGAATGTTTGGCAGAATACCCAAACCATCCAACCCAACCAACCAAAACACATTTCTTACTTGTCTGAGGAGAAATGGAGCACTTTGGGGTTAACTTTTCTGGGAGTGAGTCCTCAATTTCCCCAGGCTGATCTCTGCAGACACATGGAGGATAAAAGCTGCTGTGGGAGGAAAATGAGGGAGCAGAGTCCTTTACCAAAGCCGCTTTCCAGGCAAAGGATGATCAGGAAAAGCTCTTCCAAAGGGGGGGAAAGCCTCAAAAAACCCCAGGCAATCAAGTTTCAGCTTTCCCCTGTCACCACAGGCTTGCCAGGGGCATTCAGATGGTGGCTGGTGCCTTGCTGAATTTTCACTAATGTCTAAAATTAATCAAAATGAGTGTTATCCATTTAGTGCATAATCCCTTCTGTAGGCTGTGTGTAGGCATAATCAAGGGATGCCAAGTGTATTACATTACCTGGGATATTTGGGGATATTTTTATTCTTCTCAAAGTAATCTGCAAGATCTGATACGAAGAGACACAAAAGGTTAGTTGAAAGCAGACAAGAACTGAATCATTGACTTGAGGAGGAACTGCATTGTGCAAGCTGTAATGCTCCTTCTTGTTCATTACTGCAATTATAATTATGGAACCCAAAGTATTTAATTGGCCTCCCAGACTCTTCACACTGAATAGATTGCATTGTTACCATTTAAAAAAAATATCCTCTTATGCATTGCAAATACATGTGCGTGTTGCTCTCTGGCTCTCAAGAGGTTTCTTTGTTTATGTGATGAGCGATTAACTGAATTAGGGATCTCTGCTGTGCTGTGTCAAACCAAAATCCAGCGGAAGAAGAATCCTTCCCGGATGTCAGGTGATATTGGAAGCTCTAAAAACAAAACTTGGTGCATTAAAACCACCAAACCCCAGTGTAATCAGGGCTGTTAGGAGTTCTCAGAAGTACAAAATTCTGGAGGGTGGAGTCGGCCCTTGGGGCTGAATTCCCCCGCTCATGGCAGTGGGACGTGGGCTTGTGCCCGCTGGTCCAAGGTGATGCTGCTGTGCCTCAGCCAGGAGGAGCTGGCTCAGGCTGGCTTGGTTGATGTGACTTTGTGTGTGGAGCAAACAGACACGTTTAATTACCAGGCAGTAATTCCATCCATGGGGCTCTCGTGAGCCTCGGAACGCAGGCAGAGCCTGTTTGCTCTCCATTAACAGCAGAAAGGTGAGGGAAGGTTTGTTTTCCCGCCCTCATCCCGCATCCCTCGTGCCTCCCAGGCAGCGTTTATTGTCCTTTCCTGATCCTTCAATGCTCTCCCAAATGGCAGGGCAGTGAGTTTGGGTACGGGCAGCCCATCCAAACGGCTCTTTAATGGAGCGTTCCGCCGGAATTGCCGCTCCTCTCCTCCTGCCTGGCTGATCCTGGCGGAGGGGACGGGGCTGGAACCGTCACACACAAAGATGCTGTGTGTAACACTTGGCAGAAGGACCTGAAATTGGATTACAAGCTCCTATTCCAGCAAGTAAACGTCCACGGTGTTTTTTATAGCTTATCTCTATTCATCTCTGTTTGCAGGCTCTGCTTGCCAAGCGTTAATGTAAACACTCTATTTTGAGACGTCGGTCCATTTGCCTTCTGGAAATCCTTCTTTTATAAGGTGGTAGTAAAGTCTGTGCATAAAACCAAAATAGCTCCGTGGTCATAACTGCACGGATGCCGCGTGGCTGGGTGCTGGCCACCTTACCTGGGGTCCTGGGCCTTGCAGGTGGGAGCAACCAGGGCAGGGAGATGAGCTCTGTGTGTGTGCACAGATATATGTGTATATATACATATATATGATTTTCTCTCTCCCCAGTGAGGCTGGAGATCTCTGGTAGTTGAATTTGAAAGAATTAAATTGACTTTCAACTTATTGGACTCGCTTCCAATACTCTGCTAGAACAAATTTCGTAGAGTTGGTGCTCGGTGCAGAATGGATGATGGTTTGAACCCTTCAGGGGATTTAGGGAATGGTTTTATTGTGTTGTTGGTTTGGCCGAAAAAATCATAATGGAAACATCACCTGAAAGAGATTAAAAAGAGAAAATGAACCAATCTTGTGTGTCCAGCCAAGCAGTTGTGTATTCTGGTGGTGTAATATGTTGCACAATATTTTGGAAGAAACTGTAAATTCTGGGAAACGTGGCCTGGAAAATGTGCGAAGAATCCCGGCATTCTGTGAATGTGCAATCTGTGCAGTTCTCCCAGGGAACTGGGTGTCAAGTACTTAGGAATATTTATTTACTGGTTCAGAGCCTTCTCGTGTTTATTTTGGGCTGCTTTGTGATTGGAAAAAAGCGTGAGGATTGAGATATTTCCCTGCCTCCTTGGAGAGGACAGACAGAAGTGAATGAGGAGATGAAGGCGGAACTTCCCAGCGGAGAGCTGTTTGTATGGGAATGAAATGGAAATGTGCCTTCCTAGCGTCAGGAAACCTGTAAATAAAACCTGTTTTTCTTCCTCTCTGTTTGCTCCAGTTTCCTGAAAACTTGTTTACATATTAAAGGGTGTTAAACTGTCTTCCTTTGTGGCAGGTCTCACTTAGAGCTGGTGGGAATGAAAGGCTCCCATCACTGCTCTGGATAACGGGGCCAGCCTTGTGGCAGTGTCTGGGAGTGGAATGGGCAGGAAAAATAAAAGATTCTTTTTACTTTCTGGCATTGCCATGAGGTCAGGGAGGGAAGGAAGGTGCAGGAGAAGCTTCCTACACACGTGCGGGGTGGGGGGACAATCACTAAACAGGTCACCTTTGTGCTGCCCTCTGCTTGGCAGTGCTGTCCACGGTGAGAATTGAGGTTGTTACTGGCGTTGGTGTGACTGGGGGCTCTGCAGGAGCTTGTTCTGGTTTAAGAATTTTGCCCCTTTGACCACAGGAAGAGCGGGCTGAGAGGAAGGACGTCCCTGGAAGTGTTCCAGACACAGACTGGACAGGGCTTGGAGCAGCCTGGTCTGGTGGAAGGGCAGGGAGTTTGGAACAGGGTGGTCTTTAGGGTCCCTTTGAACCCAAGCCATTCCTGATTCTGTGTCACAGTAAAACCATGAAATTACATTCAACTTGAGACCCAGTTGTGATGCCTTCTGAGAAGACTCGTGGTCAGGCAGGAGCCTGTGGCTGAAGGATGTTCAGGTGATGTTAGGAGGGGGAGGCAAACAGCTCAATCACTGTTCAATGAACACATTTTTACTGGTCTGTAGTACTTTGATGTTACCTTGGGCTCCGTTGAGGCGCTGGCTCTCAGCACCCCTGGCTCTCAGCCACCAGGGACCTTGGGATCAGGTGTGCTCTGCATGCTCCTGTGAGCCAGGGGTGCCATCAGCCTCCCTGCTGACAAATGGCAACTGTTGCTTAATTTTTATCCCCAATTATGGAGCTCCAGGACCCATTTTTCAGGTGGAATGTTGGAGCCATTAAGAAGAAATAAGTAAACTCTGCTGTATTCCATCATTTTTGGCAGGTACCCAGTGGTCTGTAGCTGTAATGTATGTGCATTTCTATGCAGGTATTTTTCATAAGCCGTGTGCCTGGGACTGTTGGAAGCTTTGTTTGCTGGCTTCACCCAGGGCAGGAATGGGTGCTGAGTGAATCCACAGCCTGGGGCTGCTGTAATGCTGTAAAACTGGCGAGGAGCCCGGGTGTCCTCACCCCTCTGCAGGATTTCTGCTCTGGGGACACAATTCCTGGGTGACACAAATCCTGTGCAGGATTTCTGAGCTGTTGGCTCCATTTCCAGCGGGAATTTGCTGGGAATCTGTCCCTGTGCTTTAAATGTGTTTCCATATGAGCCTTCCTAAGCACAGGGAGCAGCTTCCAAAGTTGCCCTGGTTCTTTGGCAGATGGACAGGTGAATATTCACATAAAAACACCTGGGCCTGAGGGGTGCTGCTGGGATGTGTGTCTTTCCTTGCTGCTTCTGATGTCACAAAGATGCACACCTTCCTCTAGAGGAAACAGGGATTAGGATGGGTTTTGTTTTCAGAGGAGATTTTGTGACAAATTTGTCAAATTTGACCTCTCAAAAAACGGCAGAAGAAGTTTATCCAAACACTTGCCAGGTTAACGTCAGCTATAAACTCGTTTTTAGCACTGGGCAGCAGAGGAGCCAAACAGCCTCCCTGGCTCTTGTTTTGGGTTCTAATTTCTAATTTAGTTTTGAAAGTCCTCCATTTGCAGTGACTTTCCCAGCAGCTTTGCACGTGCTTATCTGTCCTGGCACTTCTGTGTGTCTAAGTTCTGCAGCTGTTGTGTTGAAACCTCCCTTGCAGGAGAGGTGTGTGCTGTGAAATTCCCAGTGGGGTTTCACCAAGGTGTGTGCAGATTGCTGGGCCAGCCCTTCCCAGCTCCAGCCTGAGCTGGAGAGGAGCACAATTCAGCAAACCCCTTCAAGATAATGTGATTTGCTGCAAAAGTCTGTATTTTTAGGATGTTTACTACAGAGGTCTGAAATTACGTGGGCAATTTGTTGCCCTTGACAAGAGAAAATGTATCTCCGGTGAAATTCCATGCTAAAAGCAATCTTTTAATGGACCTTTTCCTCCAGCCCGGAGCTGTAATGGCAGTGCCTGCTGTAAATCACCGTGCTCCGGAGACAGCCGGGCTCAGGTGGGTGCTGCTGCTCCCCGGGAGGCTCCTGGCTCTCGAACACACCTGGGCTCCTCCTTTTCTGGGGGCTGTGGAGAGCAGCCCTCCGGGGCCAGCCTGGGGCTCCTGCAGTGTCCCAAGCCTTGCACTTGTGCTCTGGGTCAGCACTGCCAGACCCAGGGAGGCTCTGTGCATCCTTTACTGCCCAAACAGGACCCAGGGAGGCTCTGTGCATCCTTTACTGCCCAAACAGGACCCAGGGAGGCTCTGTGCATCCTTTACTGCCCAAATCAGACCCAGGGAGGCTCTGTGCATCCTTTACTGCCCAAACAGGACCAGGGAGGCTCTGTGCATCCTTTACTGCCCAAATCAGACCCAGGGCCACTCTGTGCATCCTTTACTGCCCAAACAGGACCCAGGGAGGCTCTGTGCATCCTTTACTGCCCAAACAGGGCCCAGGGAGGCTCTGTGCATCCTTTACTGCCCAAACAGGACCCAGGGAGGCTCTGTGCATCCTTTACTGCCCAAACAGGACCCAGGGCCACTCTGTGCATCCTTTACTGCCCAAACAGGGCCCAGAGAGGCTCTGTGCATCCTTTACTGCCCTTACAGGACCAGGGAGGCTCTGTGCATCCTCTGCTGCCCAAACAGGACCCAGGGAGGCTCTGTGCATCCTTTACTGCCCAAACAGGACCAGGGAGGCTCTGTGCATCCTTTACTGCCCAAACAGGACCAGGGAGGCTCTGTGCATCCTTTACTGCCCAAACAGGACCAGGGAGGCTCTGTGCATCCTTTACTGCCCAAACAGGACCCAGGGCCACTCTGTGCATCCTCTGCTGCCCAAACAGGACCAGGGAGGCTCTGTGCATCCTTTACTGCCCAAACAGGACCAGGGAGGCTCTGTGCATCCTTTACTGCCCAAACAGGACCCAGGGCCCTCTGTGCATCCTCTGCTGCCCAAACAGGACCAGGGAGGCTCTGTGCATCCTTTACTGCCCAAACAGGACCAGGGAGGCTCTGTGCATCCTTTACTGCCCAAACAGGACCCAGGGCCACTCTGTGCATCCTTTACTGCCCAAACAGGACCCAGGGAGGCTCTGTGCATCCTCTGCTGCCCAAACAGGACCCAGGGAGGCTCTGTGCATCCTTTACTGCCCAAACAGGGCCCAGAGAGGCTCTGTGCATCCTTTACTGCCCAAACAGGACCAGGGAGGCTCTGTGCATCCTTTACTGCCCAAACAGGACCCAGGGAGGCTCTGTGCATCCTTTACTGCCCAAACAGGACCAGGGAGGCTCTGTGCATCCTTTACTGCCCAAACAGGACCCAGGGAGGCTCTGTGCATCCTTTACTGCCCAAACAGGACCAGGGAGGCTCTGTGCATCCTTTACTGCCCAAACAGGGCCCAGGGAGGCTCTGTGCATCCTTTACTGCCCAAACAGGACCCAGGGAGGCTCTGTGCATCCTTTACTGCCCAAACAGGACCAGGGAGGCTCTGTGCATCCTTTACTGCCCAAACAGGACCCAGGGCCACTCTGTGCATCCTTTACTGCCCAAAAGGACCAGGAGGCTCTGTCACCTTATCGCCCAAATCAGACCCAGGGAGGCTCTGTGCATCCTTTACTGCCCAAACAGGACCCAGGGAGGCTCTGTGCATCCTTTACTGCCCAAACAGGACCAGGGAGGCTCTGTGCATCCTTTACTGCCCAAACAGGACCCAGGGAGGCTCTGTGCATCCTTTACTGCCCAAACAGGACCCAGGCAGGCTCTGTGCCTCCTCTGCTGCCCCAGTAACCAGGCGTGCAGGGGCCTGGGGCTCCCTGGGGCAGGTGAGCTGTGCAGTGCAGCATCCCCAGCACACCTGGGCTGTTCTCCCAGCCCCATCCCGCCCCTCGTGTCCCGCTGGAGGCTCCCAGGGGATGCACAGCTGCTGCCACGGGCAGCTGTCAGAGCACAGAAATGTGCTCTCACATCCCAGGGGCTTGCTGGGACAGCTCAGACACATTGCCTTGGCAGCCCAAGGAATTACTGCTGGGTTTTGTTGACCCACCTGTTCGGGGGGAGGTTTTTAATTACCTTTTTGGTGGCTGGCCAGCGGGACAATGCCTGTACATGTTCCTGCTCCTCTGATGGGTTCCCCCAGCTTGAACACAAAGCGAGCATTAAATTGCCTTTTCAGGAGTGTGGCAGCCTTTGCAAGGGGCGCCTGCTCGCCCCCGTCCCGCTCGTATCTCACACCCTGGGCTGCCAGGATGTTGAATTGCAAGGGGAAAAGCTCAGCGAGGGCTTCAGGAGCAGCTGGCAGCCGGGATGCTGCAGCACTGCTCAGCCAGCTCCCCAAGGAAGGGAAGGGAAGGAGAAAGGAGAGGAAAGGAGAAGGGAAGGAGAAGGGAAGGAGAAGGGAAGGAGAAGGGAAGGGAAGGGAAGGGAAGGGAAGGGAAGGGAAGGGAAGGAAAGGAAGGAAGGGAAGGGAAGGGAAGGGAAGGGAAGGGAAGGGAAGGGAAGGGAAGGGAAGGGGGAAGGGAAGGAAGGGAAGGAAAGGAAAGGAAAGGAAAGGAAAGGAAAGGAAAGGAAAGGAAAGGAAAGGAAAGGAAAGGAAAGGAAAGGAAAGGAAAGGAAAGGAAAGGAAAGGAAAGGAAAGGAAAGGAAAGGAAAGGAAAGGAAAGGAAAGGAAAGGAAAGGAAAGGAAAGGAAAGGAAAGGAAAGGAAAGGAAAGGAAAGGAAAGGAAAGGAAAGGAAAGGGAGGAGAGGAAAGGGAAAGGAGGAAGGAAAGGAAAGGAGGAAGGAAAGGAAGGAAGGAGCAAGCTCTGGTACCTGCTGGCATCTTTCGACACAGTCTCCTGAGTGGGAGCTGGGGTGTCCTGAGGTGTGTTTATGTGGAAATTGGGAGCTGTGGCCTCCTAGGGTGTGTTTGTGTGGGTACTGTGGGGTCCTGGGCTGTGTTTGTGCCCTGCCAGGTGGGTGAGCCGTGCCTGCCCAAAGCTCTGCAGGTTCCAGTCTCAGCCCCATGGGGCTGTGCACCCAGCCAGGCTCCAGCAGCTGACTCTGCTGGGGGATGTTTCTGTGCCCTTACCCCCGGTGCCCTTTTGTTTCCTCCTCAGTTGACTTTTTGGTGTCCAGTGTGTTTTGTAACCCGTCCTTTGGCCCTGGAGTTGGCAGCAGAGCAGTTCCATGTGTGGCTGCCTGTGCTGGCCCCATTTGGGGGCAGGGATGTGATGTCCAGGGGACTCTGGGGACATCCCACAGTCCCACACTCTAACATTCAATAAGTTTATATAATTGCTAATAATGGGAGAATTTAGCCTCTGAGTTTCAGATGCTTATTTAAATTTTCTCTGATTAAAACACTTGAAACAAACCCCTCTCTTCATTAGACTTTATGGCATTCAGCAACTTCAAGAACAAAATGCTTCCCCCTCCATTCTTCGCAGATTTCCTGGGTAAATTACTGGATAAAGTGATATTTAGTGTGCCTCAAGGGTTTCTAGAATTAAGAACCTGGTAGCTGCTTAAAAGTAAAACTGTGCAGGAGTGAGCAGGGCTGGGCAGCTCTCTGGGGCTCAGCTGCTCTCCTTGCCAGCCCCTCCTGAGCGAGTGCCCTCAGAGCAGACCTGTCCTGTCTGCAAAACCGAAGGTGAACTCTGGGACAAAGTGACAATCTCCACTGGAGCCTCAGTTCCTCCCCAGCTGCTTTCTCAGTGTGGTTGCTGTGGATGCTCGTGGCCAGGGATGTGCTGGGGCTGCTGGAGGGCTCACAGAGAGCCAGCAGCACTTTGTGAGCCCCCTCCACATTCAGGACCCCCCTCCCCTGCGCTGGCTCCTTCCACTGCCCCCAAGCCCCAAAAAGCCCTTGGGTGTTCTGGCAGGGGTTTCAGACTCGCTGAGGGGATGGTGTCCTGGTTGGGAGGGCCTGGTTATGGGATGGTGTCCTGGTTATGGGATGGTTTCCTGGTTATGGGATGGTGTCCTGGTTATGGAATGGTGTCCTGGTTATGGGATGGTTTCCTGGTTATGGGATGGTTTCCTGTTATGGGATGTTTCCTGGTTATGGAATGGTTTTGTGGATGGTGTCCTGGTTATGGTTATGGGATGGTGTCCTGGTTATGGAATGGTGTCCTGGTTATGGGATGGTTTCCTGGTTATGGAATGGTTTCCTGGTTATGGAATGGTTTCCTGGTTATGGGATGGTGTCCTGGTTATGGGATGGTGTCCTGGTTATGGGGATGTCTCCTCTGATATGGGGGCTCTGAGGGCAGGTAAGCAGCACACCTGGGCTGTGGGCTGCAGCAGAGCTGCTGCCAGCACAGTCAGATTTCCTCGATGCAGGCAGAGGATAACTCTGACCTTCCTCTGAGAGCTGTTAAGGATTAATGTTTGCACAGGGCTTTGAGTATGTCAAGCTTTATGTAAATAGAAGTTATGACTCTTTTATTAATTCCCTCCCCCAGGTAAATAACCCGTGCTGTGTGAGGCCAGGGGAGGCAGCAGGGCTGGGGCAGCACCGTGTTCCTGCCAGGGCCACTCTGTGCATCCTTTACTGCCCAAACAGGACCCCGGGAGGCTCTGTGCATCCTTTACTGCCCAAACAGGACCCAGGGCCACTCTGTGCATCCTTTACTGCCCATACAGGACCAGGGAGGCTCTGTGCATCCTTTACTGCCCAAACAGGACCCAGGGAGGCTCTGTGCATCCTCTGCTGCCCAAACAGGACCCAGGGAGGCTCTGTGCATCCTTTACTGCCCAAATCAGACCCAGGGAGGCTCTGTGCATCCTTTACTGCCCAAACAGGACCCAGGGAGGCTCTGTGCATCCTTTGCTGCCCAAACAGGACCCAGGGAGGCTCTGTGCATCCTTTGCTGCCCAAACAGGACCCAGGGAGGCTCTGTGCATCCTTTACTGCCCAAACAGGACCCAGGGCCACTCTGTGCATCCTTTACTGCCCAAACAGGACCCAGGGCCACTCTGTGCATCCTTTACTGCCCAGACAGGACCAGGGAGGCTCTGTGCATCCTCTGCTGCCCAGACAGGACCAGGGAGGCTCTGTGCATCCTCTGCTGCCCAGACAGGACCAGGGAGGCTGTGCTGGAGCCCAGAGGTGCTGGCTGGCAGCCCTGCCCAGCTCTGTGGCTCAGTCCTGTCCCTGCCAATGCAGCAGGGCACCTTTCCATCAGCCCCCAGGCCATGCCACCTCCTTGCAGCCAAGAATTCTCCTGGGGCTTCACAGAAAGGATAATGTCCCTCCAAAACAGCAGCTCCAGGTGTAAGTGTCCTTCCATTTTGTGCTGCAGTGTTCTTGTGCAGGAGATCTACATTCATCCGTGTCGTTTTGGACTCCACGTTCCATGAATTTGTCACTTGGTTTGCTCTTGATGTGAGATGTTTAAAGAGGAGGATTAGTCTCTGGGGCTTAGCTCCTCTGCCCTTGTGTTTGTAATCAGGCAAAAACATCGTTAGAAGAGATCTCTGTGAAGGGTTTGGGGTGTGAGGCTGACAGAGGTGTTTTACTGCTGAGTTCAGGAGCTCGTTTCCAAAACCCAGTGTTGTGCCTAAAACCATGGAGGGTGGGAACTGGCTCTTTGCCAGTTAGTTACTTAAGTTTAAGAGATCTTTGCATTCAAATTACTTATCTGGAGTGCTGGCAGGCTAATAAATTCCAGGGAACTGTTCTAAATATTGTCAATCTCCAATGTAATCCTATTAAAATAATTGAGTATGTTCGGGGTAAAGAATTCCCTCATCCTCTGTCCCCAACACACAGGAGAAAACATGAAAGGCAACCTGGAGTGTCCTGTGCACATCATGGAGCTGACACAGCTGAGATTCCCAGCAGCCAGGGCTTGGAGAGGCACAGCACTCGTACCAAAGCCATCTGCCCTCCCATTCTGTGCCTTTCTTGTGGCTGTGAGTGGGTTTTGTCCTCGGTGCATGCTGGTATCAGTGGGAGGCTGCTGTTATCCCCTGGGGTTTGTTCTTGGAATGCAGGGCATGCCGGAGCTGCCCGGGTGTCCTGCAGCACTCCTGCCTGCTCTGTCCCCAGCTGGGTCAGCTCTCCTGTTGTGTCAGCTGAGCTGGGACAATGGGCCCTCCTGGAGCAGCCCCCAGCACATCAAACGCAGCCCCTGCTGCTTTTTCAGAGGAGACAGTTTCTCCAGTTTGCCTTTTGATAATCTTCAAATGGAGGCCTGACCTGAATTTACAACACGGAGGAAGAAAACGAGAGGGAAAATATCTCCCGACAGCTTTTAAGGTGTCTTTGACAGCAGTAAACTAAAGAAAATAAGCACAAGTTCTTCCCTTCCCCTTTGCTTTTGTAGGTCACTTCAGGGGAAATCTGAGCAAATCAGAGAACTTCAAAAACAACCTCCAGCCCAATCGCTTCCCCCAGCAGCCAAACCCCCTCCCACAGCCCGCAAACTCGCATTCTCCTTGGCACCTCCTGTGAAAGCCAGCTTGGAATAACTCGCCACAAGGAGGACATGAAGTTCCTCGGCGCTGGCAAAGTAAACAGGTCTATTTTTGTTTGCAGACGGTTTTGCGGTGCAGCGCCCTGGCAGAGCTGCCCGGGGTCTTTGCCTTGCCTGGATTTACCCAGCTGGGAGGATGAGGCTGTTGGGAAGAGAAGGCTTGGGGGCTGCGCTGGTGGCTCCTGTCACCCAAACCCTCGTGATCCCGAGGTGCCACAGACACGTGGTTTGTGTTCTGTAGAGCAGCAGCAGCCCCAGTGCTCTGTCCCTGTGCTCTGTGACGTGCTCCATGTCACCCCTGGGCACGGCTTACCTCGCGTTCTGTAGCCATGATATTTTCTGAAAAATCCTTTCCTTAGGAGTTTTCCTCCTGAGAAGCTGAGAGGCCTCAGGAACAAAATGTAACCAATGGTTATCTGCTGCTGTGGAGTGCAACAGGTGCATCTGTGATTGGTCTCATGTGGTTGTTTCTAATTAATGGCCAGTCACAGCCCAGCTGGCTCAGACTCTCTGTCCAAACCACAAGCCTTTGTTATCATTCATTCCTTCCTTTTCTATTCTTAGCTAGCCTTCTGATGAAATCCTTTCTTCTATTCTTTTAGTATTCTTTTAGTATAGTTTTAATATAATATATATCATAAAATACTAAATAAGCTTTCTGAAACACGGAGCCAACATTCTCGTCTCTTCCCTCATCCTGGGACCCCTGGAACAGCAGCACAGGGTTCCCCTGGTTGCTGCCCTGCTGCTCTGGGTGAGGCAGGAGCAGAAATGATGCCATGGCTCGCTGGGCTGCCCTTGCAGTGACTGGTGATGGTTTGGGGGCTGCAGAGCTGGATGGATGCTGAGCTGGGCAGGAGGTGCTGCTCACCTGAGCCCAGCCCTGGCAGCAGCTCCTGGCTCTGCTCCCGTGTGTGCCAGGGCTCTGGGGAGGGATGAGCCATTATTGCTGAAATATCATCCCAGGGGCTCTCAGCGATGAGGAAAAGGCTCTTGGCTGCAGTGAGGGCATCGGGATAACGCCCCGGTGCTCTCACAGAGGGATGTGGCTCCATAGATTCTCTCCTCGCTGCTTTTAAAAACAACCCAGCAGATACAGCTGATGAATGGGGCTTTGAAGCTGCTTTTAGGTGTCCAGTGATTTTGGCTGGAATGGTTTATGTGCTTGAATCATGAGTTGAGTTCAGTGTGCTCGGGCCAGGCCAGCGACAGCAGGGCTGCCCTGTGGGATGGTGCTGGTCAGAGAATGGAGGAGTCTCTGCAGGGAATTTATGGGGCAGGCTTTGCTTTGCCCTGCCTTTCAGGGAGCTGCAGTGTGCTGAGGCAGCCCCAGGGGTCTGTCCCACCCTTGGCATGGGTGGAACATCCATCACAGGGCTCCCCTCTGTGTGAAGCCTTCTCAGGAAAGGTTTGCCTTCTCCTTTGGAACAGCTCAAATCCAAGGGTTTCTCTCAAAGCCGCTTTCATGGGGTGAGGAACCACCCAGCCCTACCTAAGGCATGGTGTGGGTGCTGTATCTCAGCGTTTTCCCCTCGTTTGCTCAGCTCCCCACGTCTCTTGCCCTTACAAAGCAAGATGGAGTTTATTGTCGAATCACCGAAGCTGCCGAGTCAGGACTTGTGTCCAGGGTGATCGTTGTCAGTGCCAAGAAACAGAACTGAGCAAAATTAAACCCAGACCTGATTAGTGACCTACTTACAGGATGGAGAAGGTGCTGGGATTGGGCTGAAGCGAATTCAAATTCCCTATTTCATTGTATTTCCTTGATTAATAATAAGTGAGTGAAATATCAGTCAAGATTTTTTTAAAGCAAGGAAGCAGCTTTAAAACATTACATTTATTTTACCTTGGGAGAACTTAATTAGCTGTCAACAGCACAACACATGAGTGGTGACTTTTGAATGAAATTATGAAATCTCTGCTCCTGAGGCATTTTTCTCCCTCCTTCCAAGGCAGAGGGAAACACAACAGATATGTTTAGGTAAAAGCTAAGTAATTTTTAGGAGAATGGTTTTGCCTTCACTGTTTTCTTGTATTAATTACAGAAGTGTATAACCCTTCAGTTCTGGTTTGAATGTGAGCAACCAGCACAACCAGGTTATTAAATCAGGTTGTGAATTCGAGATCAGGGTCATGTGGTTCTCTGTTTGATGGGCTAATTTCTTAAGTGATTGAACTTCTATCATTCCACTGGATACCATGGTAATTTACTTATTTCACAAATGTGATAAATAAGCCACAGCCAGCAAATCACTCAAATGGTCCTAATTTAGAGCTCCTGGCTTTTGCTGACACGTGATGGGAGCGTGGCAGGGCTATCAGGGAAATGGATGTGCTGAGGAGCCAAGGAGAGCGAGGTGGCTTGCAGTTAAAATACCAGAAACCATCAAAAGCCAGCCAGCTGTCCCAGCAGGGGCAGCTGCCTCTCCTGGGGGGGTTGGTGTGCATCAGCAAAGCACAAAGTGCAGCTTCGTTTGTGGCAAAGCTTTTCTCAGGAGCTTTGAGCAGGGAAGGAAGATGGATGGATGAAGATTACAGGCAATGGAGGTGCCCAGTAACTCTCCTTCTTAAAGCTTCAGCTTCAGCAATCCAGAAATCATTTGAATGTACCTAAAGCTGGGATTTCAGGAGGAGCTGAGAACAGGAAGAGAAGGAACGCCAATATTAGGATCCTAGGGAAAAATCTCAAAAAGGTTTGCGGAAATCCTGAGCAGCCGGTTGTTTGTATGAGAGTGACGCTGAAAGTGACACTGAGAGTGGTCATCGGTGTGAATTGCCTTGTTTGCCATGATGTTGCAAAGTGAAGTATCCACACACTTAAAAAACATAAATAAAATTGACCGAGGAGCATTCCTGGGGCGCATTTGCATTCCCAAGGGCTCCAGTGGGACAAAGCTCTGCTGTTCGCTGGCAGCGGCTGCGGTGGGCACAGGCATCCCCGGGCTTTGGGATGTTTTCCTGTTAAAGGTGGGTTAACCTGTGGGTGGCAGGGATTGGTAAACCTGGGTGAAGTGCCACCCTTCACGTGTGGCTGAAGCCCCTTTGTGCCCCCCTGGGGATGGGCGTTCACTGAGCCTGCTTGGAGTCAGAGAGATCAAAAAAGGATGGTTCTGGCAAGGCATTCAATAAACAATATCAGGATGTTTTTTCAGTGCAGACCTCACCTTCAGCGTCCCTGTCCCAAGTCCCCATAGACCTTCTGATTGAGATTCGCTGCTCTTCCAGGAGACAGGAGAGGAAGGACGGAGAGCTGCCCACGTTTTTGTGGCAACTCGTGACAAACAATTTCAAATCTGGCAGCTGCAACGAAATTGTTGGCTGTACCCTGCCGCCACTCTGGGGCTCAGGAATGTGTTTTTGTAGCAGATGGAGCTATTAGTTAGCGGTGCTATCTTGAAGAATTGCTTTCCCAGGTAATCAGCTCTGCTCATTTAGGATGTCGTTTCCCCACCTCGATATGTCAGCGGAGGAAGCAGGAGTGATTAATCACTGCGGCTTGGACACTGCACAGCAATAACTGCGTGGAGGGAGCCGTTCTGCCGAGCACCAATGCCACAGGGAGTTTCAAGTGCTCTGATGCAAAGCAAACAAGATGGAAAAGATGACCGTGATGCTTCCTGATGGCTGCGTGGCACCCGGAGAGTTTCTGTGGCAACCTGAGGATTTGCAATTCATGGGGAGCCTGGAGCCAGGCAGAACTTGCCGGGCTGGGCTGGGCTGGGCTGGGAGCTGTGGCTGCTGCTGGCAGGGCCCCCAGGCCGGAGGCAGACGGACGGACGGACGGATGGACGCCTGCCACGCTCCCACCAGCTCCTGCCGAAGGTCTCTGAAAGGTTCATTAAGAGTCAGCTGCTGATCCCCGCCGCAGACTCTGCCTCAATTCAGGCTGGGCTTGCTGGACCGAGCAGCAGAAATTCTGTGAAAGCAGCACATTTTTATTCTTCCTGGTTTAAAGGCTGAAAATGAGATTTTGTTTTTTTCAATTACCGATATTCTTAAATTACCAGCAAAGAAGGTTAATCCTTTTTTTTTATTATTATTTTTTTTTCTGGCAGATCTCAGGCTTAATCCTGCTGGTGGCTGTCTCTGTTTTCATTTCACCCCTTCGAAAGCAATTTGGGATATTTTGCAAGACTTAGTGTTGCCATGTGCCGTATAAACACAAGATGCAAAATAGGGCAGGCTGGGATTTGAGATAGAAAGGGTATCAGCTTTAGCTCTGAAGTGTGACCAAGGAATTTAAACTTGTTGTTGGGCAGCCTCGTCTTGTGAGGAACATGCAGGATTTTCAGCCTCATCCCTCCTCATAGCAGCCTTTTACCACTCACCTTCCCTGCTGGGCTGAGCACTCCATGGCTTTGTGGTCCTCAGACCTTTCCTCTTGGGGAGGGATTCTCCAGGGCTTGGATGTCCTTGGAAGGAGAGACCCAAAGGGACTTGTGGTGTCCCAGAGCTCAGTGCATCAGAAAATAGCTGTGGAGGGCTTTGTTGGCTGTGGAGGGCTTTGTTGGCTGTGCTGGGGTGAGTTAGGACAAGCTCAGGTGGTGGAAGGCAGAAAGCAAAGCTGTGGTACAGGGGATTCCTGGCAGCTCGGCTTTAGGCAGCACCTCGGAGCGCAGACACTGGAACCCCACCAGCTTTGTGACCATTGGCTTTAATCCCCTTTCAGACTGGGCTGTGCAGCCAGTGGTGAACCTGGATCATAAAAATTGCAGCAGCATTAAACCTCGCGCCGTGAGCTTTATGGTGCACGAGTGGTCCTGCAGGAATTCGCCGTGGGAGCTGATCAGGGCCCAGAGCAGCTGCTGTGAGCGTGTGGAGTGCCCATCACTCCTGCTGCCTTCGGGAGGAGCTCCCTGTGGAGCTTCCCAGCCTGCTCTGGAGCTGCTGGCAGTGATCTGGATGTGTGCTTGGGCTCTGTCCTGGGCAGCTCAGCTGGGCGGTGCTGCCCCATTCTCAGCCTGTCCCTCTCTCCACGCTGATGGGGACACGGAGCTGTCCCTGGCTTTGCTGCCCCTCGTCCTGGGGGCTCCCATGAACGTCCTGCAGGGCCCCTTTCCCTGAGCCTGGGCTGCAGGAGCAGCTGGGTGAGGCGTCCCACAACGCAGAGCCCCAGGCAGGCTGCTCTGGGCTCTGCCGGCCTCCTCCAGGTGCGCTGGCTCGTGCACTGAGCATGTTCACCTCGGAGCCTGCCTGGGAGCTCATCTTCTTCCCACCTAGCTCAGTCATGGCTCTTTCTGCAAGATCTCCCTGTTTATTTTCAAAGCACCCTGTGCCCGTAGCAGAATTTTGAAGTTAATTGCCTGGATGCAGACAGCATGGAAGGCGGAGTGTTACAAGGAGATAGCTGGAGATAGAGAGGCTGAGAAAATAACCTCAGGGCATCTGCCTGTGAGCAGGCATGTAAAAATACTAATTTTTGAACTTTTGACTTCAAATGGTTTGTGTAAAAATGTTTAAGTATTTTTTTTCCTCTCAGATTTGATCTTTTTGAGTCACAAGACCTTTTTGTGCTTGGCAGGGCTCCTGTAACATATTTCTTTTTAAATGATCTCTGAAGTTGTTGAGTACACGGGTATGAAAGTGCCTGATGGAAAGCTGTACAATTTGTTCAGGCAGGAGCATAGAATGAATTTCTTTTCAGTGGAAACTGAGTTGGCTTTTTGAAGCTCCTCTCACTGTTTGAGAAGAGATTTTCTGTGTGAGGGCTCAGCTTCTGCTTTGTGGCTCTTCCCAGCGAGCCGGTGAGCAGCCCTGTGTGGATGGAAGCGCCCTCGGGGGTGTGCACTGACAGGTACAATTTGGGGCAGCCTGGTTTCTTCAAACTGGAAACTTTCCTGGAATAAATGAAAAGAGAAAAGCAGGGTGTGGGGCTGGTTGGAGGTGTTTCCGTGTCAGCGCTCTGTCTGTGCCCATCTGGTGGCGTCGGGACGGGCGAGCTCCCTGCTCCTGCTCCTGTGCCTGTTGGGGCTGAGCAGCAGCATCCCCGCACCCAGCTCTGTCCCAGGCTGCAGCTGAGTCACAAGCGCCTCAGCTGCTGCCACTGGCGCTTCCCACGCTGGAAATGGTCCCCAGAATCCCAATAACGGGAATTTCAGTGGCGGGGAGGGAGCTCAGAGCCTTTCAGACGGGCGTGTAAATCAACGACAGCCCAGATCACTCACCGTGATGGCAGAGCTGCAGCCTGCCCCCGGCCCCTGCCCCTTGCAGGCCTCCTGTGGGCTGCAGAGCTTGTGTTTCCTGGGTGCTGAAGGTCACTTTGTTCCTCCGAGTCTGACTCTGGTGTTGTCTTGGGGCAGGGCCTGGAACATCAGTGTGCCTGCCTGTGTCCTTCACCAGCCACTTCAGGGTAAGGAGCTTGGAGCTGAGAAACACAGCAGAATGCTCCTGGCCGGTTTCATAAATCCATCAAAGTTGTCTTTCAGTCTTGGTCTCATTCTCTGCGAAACGGCAACATGCACCGAAGGATTCTTTGCTAGTCTTGACTCTGGTTTTGACCTAATGCAGCAAAGGAACAAGGACGAGAGCAGAAAAATGGGATGGAAAGTGGAAAAGAAGGTGTCTTGTTTGCACGTGGTACTTGGCAGGCTCCCCTTGGTGACAGATCTCACCCCTGTCCCTGCAGCTCTCCCAGCTCTCCCAGGCACAGCTGAGCACATGGCAGAGCATTTTGCTGAGTCTGGGACTTAATGAGGGGCCATGTTGGGAATAGAGTTGTGCTCCCAGACTGGAGTTCATGGTGGAGCGTACCTTTAATATGAAGTGACACTTGTCAAAACAAATGAGCGAGATTTTTATTGCATGTTCACTCGCTTGTAAAATTCGCTAGTCTGCAGTGGCTCTTAATCACCGCCGCGAATTAGCCAGGTCCTCCTGCAGTTCAATTACTGGTGTGTCATGTTTAAATTCTCCCTTGATGAACTGATGGTGAGATTATACGCACGGTTTCATAATAGGTAACGGGCAAAATACAAACACAGGAGGGGAGCACAGATGGTGCAAAGTGCTCGATCTGCATCAGGGTGAGAGGTGGTGGCTGCTGGAGGGGGACGCGGGGGCAGCCCTGGGTCACCACAGCCATTGTGCCTGGGATGAGGGCAGGGATCTGGCCTGGAGCAGGGCGTGGGAACATAAAATTTGGTGGGTGGTTGGTCGATGATTTGTCATCATGGTTTGTATTTTTGTTTGGTTTTTGGTGGGGAGGCCAGTTCTGGGGTTTGTTCTGTGTTTGTTTGGGGGGGGTTGTAGAGTGATGATGATGTTTGATTGTTGTTTTTGATAGTAGGAAATATAGAGGAAGGTTAATTGAAAGTGTATTGATGACAAGTGATTTGGATAATGTAGGGATATATGGTTTAATTATTTGACAAAAAAAAAGTCAAGATAAAAAAAATAGATGCGTAAAATGGAATTTAAATACTAGTTCCTAGTAAAAGGTAAAATAAAAATGGCATGTTGATGTGACAGAAGGGGCAGGCACTGCTGGCCTTGCCATGGCCACCATTCCTTCAGGTGCCTCTGTGTTCCAGCAGCATCATCACCAGCGTTGGGCTCTTGCTGCTGCTGGCCCATGCTGTGCCATGCTGGTTTTTGGCAGTGCCCACAGCCAGTTTTGTATAAAATCAGGGGGGCAGGGACTGGCCACAGGTGCAGATTTGGGAGGCTGCTCTCTCCCTCTGCCGTTGCTCACGGCTCTCCCATCCCCGAAGCTGCTCCCGCGCCGTTGCACAGAGCTCTGCTCGTGCTAATTGTTCCAGCGCTGGCTGAGGCACAGTGTTTAAACAGAGTGGCAGGTGGAGCAATAGATAGCATTAAACTGCAGTTAAACTGCAGCTCGCTGGAGATGCACTCCCACAGGCTGTCTGGGACATGTGCTGCCTTCCCCTGGCTCCGCACAGCTCGGGGAGCTGCGGGCTCACCCCTCTGCACACAGCCGCCGGGCCTCCCTTGTCCTGACCTCTTGCTCAAAATGAAATTCTTAATTACCAGGGAGCCGATGACTGAGTCATGCTGCGCGTTGTCAAGGAGACAAATAAAGCCCGTTGAACTCGCAGAGGTTGTGCTGGAGAGACTGGCACGATTCCTCCTCGTTCTAGAAGCACTCCGAGGCAGTGCAGGCTTCCAGATGTTATGTACAGCTGCTACCTTTACACTATAGATTTCAAAATTACGTACAAAAAAGCAAACTCATTGCCTCGCCTCTTATCTGTGCTCTGGAAATTCTCTGCTTACCTTGGTAATGTGGTTTTCTAAGGAGCCACCTTGGTAATGACCAGAGGAGATGAGATGAGATGCAAGCAGTTGTAATTGGAGAGGAAATAACATTTAAGAAGTGGGAAATTGAAGATGCTTTCCTGATGCCGAGCAGGTCTAACTGATCTCCGTGAAGTTGCCATAGAAAATTGAAATTAGGGTGTTAAGTCCAGGGCTCTAAACTTCACACCGAGCTGTTAGAGCAAGGTGAATCTGGGGATGGAGTGAGTGTTGCCACATCTCTGAGCAAAGGATGATCTGAAAGCCTGGCCCCTCTGCTGCAGTTTGATTACCCAGGAGATGTCCCCCTGTGCCCGTGCTCCACTCGGGGCTTGGAAGAATCCAGATGCACGCATCCGTCAGCCTGGCTGCTGAAATTAGAGGTAACAAATTACTGATAATTAGGGCTGTTTTTTGTTTTACCATTGCAAAAAGTGAATTTATAAAAGCCAATTTATTTTTATCTCTGGCCTCGGGAACTCCAAAGCAGTTGTACTTATTCTTAATTGCTTGTTTTATGGGTGAAAATGAAGCTGGGATGTAAACGACGGCACGGGGGGGCTGGGATGGAGCTGCTGCCACGCTCAAACCACGAGGAGGAAACCGGCACTGAGGATTGCCCAATACTCCACAAATTCCAGTTTTTATTAAGTTCAACAATGCAACCATTTCCAACCATCCCAGAACTAAATATAGTAATGAAATTTTATTTGAAGTCAGGAACATTATCGAGATATGACTTGATGTGTGTAAGATACTGCACATCACCGGAGTGCTACAGATTGTGTTAAATGGGCCTGAAATAATCTTCAGGAAAGAAAATCGTTTTCTATTCTCCTTGACACAAAGTGTTTGTCACAGATACGCGTTCTTATCCACGTCTTGTTAGTGAAATCATTATACTTTTCATTACAACTTTTATGCAAATATGCTGGTTTTCCTTGATTAGGTTTACATGAATAAGCTGTAATTGTAGGCTGAGGTGATATTAATGCTCAACAATTAAATATGTAATTACTGTGTGTAATTGTGGTGTGAGGGATGGGAGGCAGCCCGGGCTCCCTGCTGGCACAGGGTCTGGGGTCTGGGCTGGGGTCCTGCCCACGGGGCTGCTGCAACGTGTCCAGTATCCAAAATACGTGGAGAAAGGGAGCATGAAACCACGGGAATGTGCTTGCAGCACCCTGCTGCTGCCCAGGATAAAGGGTTGGACAGTTCTCACTTGTCTCACTTGCCTTCCTCCTTTTGCCCACCTCAACACGTGCAGCCTTTGAAGTGTGATATTTAAGGGAACTTTTTTCCCAGGCAGCTGCTTGTGTCTGCTGTAATTCCTGTTAATCTCTGTGTGCACAGGGCTCGCTGGAGCAGCGGGTGGTTTCCCTCTCTGTGGCACTCTGCTGTGTTTGCAGGTGGTGCTGCAGAGGAAATACAAAAAAAACAAAACCAAACCAAAAAGGAAAACTCAAAGGGAGAAATACTGACCTATGGGGTACCTGCCAGAATTGTCCTTTTGGCAAGCAGTGAAATGTGCCTCTCATGGAGAGAGCCTCCTGATGCTGGGGACGCCCAAGTGCTCCCTGTGAGCATCCCACAGGCTCTGTTGGTGATTTGGGGCATCCCACAGGCTCTGCTGGTGTTTTGGGGCATCCCACAGGCTCTGTTGGTGATTTGGGGCATCCCACAGGCTCTGCCGGTGATTTGGGGCATCCCACAGGCTCTGTTGGTGATTTGGGGCATCCCACAGGCTCTGCCGGTGATTTGGGGCATCCCACAGGCTCTGTCGGTGATTTGGGGCATCCCACAGGCTCTGTTGCTGATTTGGGGTATCCCACAGGCTCTGTCGGTGTTTTGGGGCATCCCACAGGCTCTGTTGGTGATTTGGGGTCCCCGTGCTGGGAGCAGGTTTCAGTGTCAGCAGCCACAGGGCTCTGCTCCTGGAGGTGACCGTGGGCCCTGAAAAGATGTCTTGGCAAAGGCAGCTATTAAAATGTCTTTGCTATTTTTTTTTCTTTTTGCAATCAAGAGTTCCCACAACTCTAATTCCTTTATTTTTGGTTTTGAGTGGATTTTTCTGTTGTTTTTTTCTGATAAGGCAGCGAGGCTCCTCTGGTGGCCCCTTTTTGGGGGGTGCAGCCCCCCTTCCCTGTGCTGTGCTGGGACCCAGCACACCAGAGCACAACTCACTATCTGCAGCCTGAAGAATGAGTTATTGTGCCGCCAAGAATTGTTTGAAGAATTAAAATTGACCCATTTCCTTCAGGCACGGGCAAGTTAATACTCGGGAGTGTTAACATCGTAGGAGTGATTTGAGAAGTATTATTTGTCAAATCCCTGTGCTCATATGTATGTAGGTATAAATAAAAAGGCCTCAAAGGTTGTTTCAGCATTTATTAACCTCTCCTCCGCTTCAGGGGCTTTACTTGGCCAAGGCTTTATTTGGTTGTGTGTTTTTTATCTGAATTTGTGGAACTGGAGGAGCAGCTGCCAACACCTCCCTGGACTGAAACTTGTCTTTGTCCAGGGTTTTATATCCACTACATTTGTGCTAATTTTGTTTTCCTGGCTTTTTCTAGGTAAGTGAACGCGTTCAGAGGTGGGATTTGAAGGCTGGTGTTTGGCACGGGACAGGTTCGGGCTCGGACAGCGGCTCAGGCAGGTGTCAGCCAGCAGAAGCTTCATTAGTAAGTCTAGAAATGTAAAAAAAATGTAAAAAAATGCTTCAACTTGCTTCAGCTTTTGGAGATTTTCTGGGATTCTCGTGTTTGGACGAGGAAAGGAGGACTCAGAACTCTTCCTCTCACAACACAGTAGGGAAAACCCAAACAGCCCTTCCTGCCTTGTGCTTTCTGTTTCTGATTTTCTCCTATATTTAGGAGTGTAACTCTTCAAGGAGTAATTTTTAAGTGCAGCTGGATTCCTGGGCTTGGGAGTGTTCTCCAGCCTCGTGTTGAAAGGGAGCGTGAGGAGGTAGGAGGCAGCAGGGGTGGTTTGTTGTTTTTTTAAATAATGCTTAATCTAGAATTAAATTCAGAGGAGTGCCTGGAGAAAATGAGATCTCTCTGATCAGATGCTCAGAGTACTTTTTGTCTTCTCTAATAAGCAAGAAAAGCTAGTAGAGGGAATTACATGCTGGAAGAGGAATTTTAATAGCAACAGATATGCAAAAAGGGAGGTATCTCAGGTGAATAGGAGGTGCAGGCTGGTGAGCAGGAGATCCTTTCCCAGCTTCAAGAACATGAGTTTTTGTGGTACAGACACAGATGTGGACTTCCCCAGCAAAGCCAGGGGAGAGGAGCAGCTCCCTTTGGTTTCCAGTCGCTGCCTGGTGCGAGGAGACTCTCTCCAGAGTGAGCAGGAGGAAGCAGCACCCCCAGGGCTCCCAGGCTGTCCCTGCAGGGTCTGTGGCAGTGGCTCCGTTTGTCCCCTTCAAGCACCCTGCTCCTTTGGCTGAGGGAAGGCATTTGCCCTTGGGGAGTGTCCTGTGGACCCTTCCCTGCCTGCAGCTCCCTGTTTGTGTGCTGCATTTACCAGCGTGCCGCCGCCCCCGGGCAGCTGAGTGCAGAGGGGGAGATCCTCCTTTTCCTGAGCGTGGGCACGCTGCAGGAAAACAGAACCATCTCATTGTGGGCACAGATGCTCCCAGTGTCTTTTTGCCTGTGAATCTGGTTAAATGACACAGGATTCTGCTGCAGGTGCCATTCAAGGTCGGTTATTCGGCAGTGCTGTAACTAATTCCAATTAAAGCAGAAAGCTTTTCCCATTTTTTAGAAAAAGAAAGACTTAAAAGCTTTAATGTGCTGCAGTGAGCTGCAGCTCGTGGCCTGGACATGCAGGAGATGTTCCTTGCTCCAGCAGTGCCCTCGTGAGCTGGGGAGCCCCAGGCTGCATCTCAGCATTCCAGAGGAGAGGGGCTTGGAGCAGAATGCAGACCTGTGGAGAGGTCTGTGCAGGGGGAGAAGGGGCAAACAGGAGCTGGAGCAGGATAAATTGCATTCCCAGGCAGGACCCACTCAGCCCAAGAGCCGTGAGTGCCGTGGGAATGCCATTGTGGAGCAGCAGCACCCGTGCTTGTGTTCAAACACGGAGATAAACGCATCCATCTGAATTCAGCATTTTGGGGCTTTTTCATGGAATTGCTAATTATTGAACATAACTGCTTATTCATAATTTCTCTTCTCCTGCCTGATAGCCCTAATCCCGTATTTGTGCTGCTGTCATTCCCATGGCAACAGACTGGTGTCTGAGGCAGAAGATGATTAAATACCGAGCAGCACATTAAAATAATGGGCAGGTTCTGGCTTAGAGACTTTCGCATGGGGGCAAACTTCAAAAAAGAGAACACTTTCACAAAAAGCAATTTACTTTGCCAGTAATGTTCTCTATTCCCCCAGCTCTCAGTGGAGAGAGCTGTTTGAGGAGCAGCCCATCTCCTGCTCCTCCCGCTTTGCGGAGAAATCCTCAGCTTATGTTTATGTCATCAGTCTGTTGCCATGGAAACTCTGTCACAAATGTATCGTGACCTCACAACGGGATGGCAAAGGAGGAGAATGTGGGCTGGAAGATGACATTAGGAATGATCAGCAGCAGGGAAAAAACAGCCCCGGGCCTCGGGAGATGCAGCAGAATAAAACACAGAGAAGGAGCCGGGGTTGCGGTGCATTTGCTTGATCACACTGCAGGCTCCCATCCCATCCCATCCCATCCCATCCCATCCCATCCCATCCCATCCCATCCCACCCTGACCCTGGTGTGCAGCAGCTCTGCTCCTGAGCCATTTGAAGCTCCAACTTTGCTGTTTCCCAGTCAGTTCCCAGCACTGTCAGGTATCCAGAGGAGGAGCAGACCCTTCCCTCCAGCCTGTGGTTCAGCAGGGTTGGGAGCTGGGGGGCAACTGGACCTCTTTGTAAGCGTTGGGTATTTGTCTTTTTGGGATTTCAGCCCTGTGTCAGATGGGGACAAGGGAACAGCAGGGCCCTGGGTTTGCTGCAGCACTGCTGCTCTGTGGAAGGTGTGTTTGCGGGGGTCTGGAGTGACAGGTGTCAAGGTGATGCTTTTTGATGCCTTCCAGAAATCAGACTTTCCCTAATGAAAGCTGCAGCTAAAAAGTGAAAGGGGATTAAGCAAGGATTAATAAAGGGAAGGTAGACAAGAGATTTGATTATCTGTCACAGAGATACTGGCTGGGTGGCGTGTCGTGGCAGTGAGGTGGAACAGAAGATTCTGCACACCTGGGGTATCGATCAGAGGGTGCTGCAATTGATGGCGCTTTTTGCTCATTTGTGCTGACCCCAGAGCGATGCAATTCACTTCCCAGAGCAGAGGATTTCCCCTGGAGGGGCTGCTGCTCCTTCCTGCCCCGCAGCAGGTGAGGGCTGTGTGCTGTGCGGTGGGAGCTGCCAGGGCAGCTTGGTGCCAGGTCCAGCAGCCCTGGAGCTCGGGGCAGGTGCTGCTGAGACACTGCCTCTGGCTCAGCCCCTCCTGAACATCAAACCAGGATGATAAAAACAGAGAGGCTGCTACACAGAGCTGCTGCTGCTCCAATATTATCTCCCTGTGCAGGTGCTCCAGGCAGTGGAGCCGCATCCAGGAGTGCCACTCTCTGCATATTTCATGTATTTTTAATAAAATCCTGTAGAGCACTAATAAGATCTTTGTGCGGCTTGAGCTTCAGTGAGAGCCAGTGGCCGTGGCAGTGCTCTGGGGGATGTGTGGGGGGGTGTGTGTCCTGCACAGCTCTGCACACGCTGGGGAAAGGCTGCCTTGGCTCTGGCCTCCCCCTCACCAGGCTCACAGGGCAGGTGGGAAATGGGGGGCAAGAGCCTGATGTGGAGCCAGCCAGCCCCACAAGGGCAGGGTGCACTGGCCTGCCTTGGAAAAGCCTCTGGAGGGGATTTCTTGTGGTGTGCTGGGACAGAGTCAGAGGAACGGCATCTCCTTGCTGTTTATCCCCTAGGTTTCCTGCAGGGAATAAGACGAGGGCTGGACTGGTTTGTAGAGCGTGTGCTTCAGCACTTCCTTTCTCTCTTAAGCAATTTCCCTGTCCTCTGGCTTCTTAAGAGCTTAAGGATCATTTTCCTCTTGCAGCTGGCAATAGGAGAGGAGATGAGTACAGATCTCTGCGACCCATAAACCATAAAGTCCTGCCTGCCACTGAAACCTCCGCGGCTTTATTTGCCTTGTCGTGGCTTCTCACATGCATCGGGGTTTAACAAACACGAGTTTTCCCTCTGGAGACAGGCTTAAAAAGAGGCTGCAAGGAGCAGCATTGTTCTCAGAGCATCTTTCCTCTGCCTTGAGAAGTGTGTGACTTCAAAAAGGAGCAGCAGCAGCTCAGCTCAGGCTCTTTGCTCCTCCTGGGCTCATTCGCAGCCCGAGTTTGTTTTTGGCTGCAGCCTGCAGTGCCCCAGGGACAGCTCTGTGCAAGGAGAGTGCCCTGGCACCTCCTGCCCACTGCTGGCACCCTGGCTGCTGCTCTGGGAAGGTGTTCTGGTGGCAGGGGCGTGCAGGCTCGCCAGACCTGGGCAGGGGAAGGAGCGAGCTGGCAGCACAGCATCCTGTGGAAGTAGGGCATCCATCCATCCCGGGCTGTTGTGTAACAGCAGCCTCCCCTCCCCAGCCAGCCCTCTGCCTCCTGGGGAATTCATGGCCGAGTTCACTGCGAGGCTATATTTGGCTGAAATATTGAAAAATGCATTTGCTGTCAATGGGTTCCTTTAATATAAAAGGAAGAAGATTTATGGGAAGAGGAGCGCTGGCATCACAAGTGCCCTTTGTCTTTAGTTCTTCACTCAGTTCCATCTTACCCTGGACCTGTTTGAGCCAGCTGTGTTGTTGGGGAAGGGGAGGATGTGGAGCCAGAAGGTAATTTGGATTTCCACCTCTGGGAGATCCTGAGGACACAGGGCAGCGCTTACACAAAGCTCACTTACACTCTCAGAGTGTAAAACTCACTCTCACTTACAGAAAACTTGGAGGGTTGTTCCTTTTAGTGCTGTGCCCATTTTTAGCCTTGAGCTTTTTCAGTTGAAGGTGGAGGGGTAAAACCAGGGAGGTGTGACCTGGGGAGCAGCAATTCTTAGCTTTAACTCGACTCTTTTCCTGCTTGTGCCCAAATGTGTGACGGTGCTTTAAAAAGGGATGGAATCCAAAGTCAGTGGAGTTAACAGCTCCCACCTGGGGATAGAAGGTGTTGTTAGCAGTCGGGGCAGCTCTGCAGAGTGTGGGTGTGTGCGAGCTGTGGTGACAAACAGTTGCTGGAGCCGAGGTACAGAACGGTGTGCGATGAACAGGCTGGGCAGGGCCAGCAGAGCTGTGCCCCAGCCATGGGCTGAACACAAACAATCCCCACATTATCCCCCTGCTTCCCCTTGCTGCTGAGTGCCTTTGCCAGCATGATGCTGATCCCTGGGCTCCAGGAAAAGCCAGAGCTGCGAGGAAGGGCAAAATTAATTTGACTTCTAGAGCCAGCGAGTTGTAGGTGAAGATCTTTCTAGAAGGAGATGTTTAGGGAAGCGCTGAGGTTTGCAGCAGGGTTTTCAGTGTAAGGTCATTGCTGTGGGTTCCAGGGAGAGTGTGGCAGGAGGCACCAGGGCACACGGGGCTGTGGCACTGCTCCTGGAGAGGAGCTGAGCAATGCCATGGGAAGTGGCCTTGGTTTTGTTCTTTCTGATGAATTCTCTGCACTGTGTGTCTAATTGCGCTCAATTACTCCCGCCCGGTGCAGGTGGGTTCAGGGTTTCCAGGCAGGGATGTACATTGATTTCTTTTGCAGGCCTGGAGACAGAAGTCATTCATAAAGGAGGAGGAACTTTGCTCTGCTGTCAGTGTGGGGGGGTTTGCATTTCTGCTCTGTATTGTTGGCAGCTTTTGCATTGATTCAATTTGAAAACTGAATGAGAAATTAATGTGTTCTGGTGTGGACACATTTCAGCTAAATTATTAAATGAAGTGGTCGACTCTTCTCCCTGCATTAAACCAGGAGAAAAACTATAATTAACCATTTCATTGACTGAGGAGGAGTGGCAAAATTGATGTGAGGCATTGACCTCATAGATTTTTCTTGCCTGTGCTGTGAAAGTGAGGGTGAGCTTTTAGGAACGAGAGTGGTGAGTCAGCTTTGTTCCCAGAAATACAAATGGGTTTGGTTCATTATTGCACCTATTCTGCTTTATCTCTGCTTCCCTGGGAAGGATCTGCTTCTGCCTTACCCTGCCAGGATTCAGGACTCCCATCGCCCTGGGACTGGATGTAATCCCTGTTCTCCCGGTGGTCCTTGCTGGTTTGTGTGGAAGAGAAGAGGCACAAGCACAGCCTGTGCTTGGGATGTCTGTCTTACAAAACACCTGTTCCACTTATTTAACATAGCCAGCTTTCCAGGAAAAATCCAGCAAGTCCGGGGCACAGCAGAGGTCACTCGGAGCCAGTCCTGGGCTGCTGGCAGGTTCCTGTCTGTGCTGGGCACCATCCAGCAGCCTCCTGCTGCCAGGTGTGCTCAGGGTGATGGGAGATGCTTGCTTGGCACAGCTGCCGCTCCTGGTGCAGCCCTGGGACTGCCCTGTGGGGCTCACGGGTGGGGATGGCTGGGAGGGCTCCCAGCCCTGGCTCAGGGGTGCAGCCCTGCCCTGGGAGCTGCAGGGTGAGAGGTTTGTGGCAGGACCCAGACTTGCACCTCTGTTGTGTTCTCTTGAGCAGATGGCCGGGGCAGCAGGGCAGCAGTGGCCCTGGCTGACCCCTCGTGTCCCCAGGGCTGTAATATCTGGATTCTGGGCACAGGGTGGGGCTGGGATTAAGCAGAGATTACGTAGGAAATCCATGGGAGGGGGAGGGCTGCCGGCTGTTTGCTGCAGGGGACCGTGCTGGGGTGGTTGGAAGAGCAGGGGGTGTTCTGTGCAGCACAGAATAATGTGCTTTTCTGAAATCTGGGAACACGGGGCTCTGTAAAGCACTGCACAATGGGAACTGCAGGACTGCATTCCCTCTCTGTGAGTGCTGCCATAATGCAGTACTCCAGGCCCCTTGGAGACAGGAAAACACAGGCATTTCATCCAGAATACCCGAGCTAGTCCTGTAATTCAGGGTTTTATTGGGTACATAGCAGTGCATTTCTCACACCATGGGCACCAGTGATGGACTCTGTTGGTTCCAGTGTAAATATCCCAACTGTGCATCTAAATATGTAAAACACAGAATCCCACAACGGTTCAGGCTGGGCAGGACTTGAAAGCTTATCTCATTGCACACCCCCTGCCATGGGCAGGGGCATCTTCCCCTGTCCCAGGCTGCTCCAAGCCCCGTCCAGGCTGGCTTTGGACACTTCCAGGGATGGGGCAGCCTGTGCCAGGGCCTCACCACCCTCCCAGTTATAACTGGGTATCTTTAGGAATAGCAGAGTTATTACCTCTGCTGATTGCATGCTTGAATTTTCTTTAGGAACTGCTTGGGACTTGATGGGGCACGTGGTGTTTTGGTATGAGGTGTGTGGGAGGGACACTGTGTTTGCCCAGTTTGAGGGGTGAACAAGGGGATGCTTTTTGCCCGTGGTTTGTTTTTGTTCCCTTTCCAGGCAGCCCAGCACACCTCGGTGCTGGGGAGCTGCCAAAGGTCCCTCACTCTAATGAACAGCACTGCCACTTCTGAGGGGCTCCCAAGGGAGCAGAGGGCTCAGTTCTGCAGCCTGGAGCTGGTGAAAGTCTCCTGTGGCACTGGGGGTCTGTTAAGTGTGTTCACATATCTCTGTCTTACATGTGGCAGCTCCTTGAACCTTATCCATTTTTAATGGTACTCTACAGTAATAAGAATATATGATCACTCACTGGGCAGAGGAGGCTGAAATCCCAGCAAATGCAGGTTTTCTGTGAGGTTCTGAGAGCAATATAGCAGGAGGCATTTAAGGCGTGCTGGTGGAAGAAGGTGAGCTATCCATCAACTGCACAATCTTGGATTTGAGTCTTCTATTTAGATTAAACACGTTAAGAAAGATGGATGGTAAACGTATTTCAGCAGCATTGTCCCCAAACCAGAGAGGAATATAAAGAGTCTGGGAGAAGGATTCAATTACACTGGCAAATAGCTGGGTAGGAAGGGAGCTCGTGGGGCAGTGGGATGTGGATTTATGGAGTTCTGTGATAAAAACACCACTTTCATTAAACCCTCCCGCTCACCTGGTTCACATCACACTGGTGTGTGTGTGTATAGTTATGTGCTTTAGGGGTGCCTGTGCACTCTGGTGTGTGTGTGTGATTGCACTGCTGTGTGTGTGTGTGAGTCATTTTAGGGGGTGTCCTTGTGCACTGCTGGTGTGTGTGTGTGATAGTTCATGTGCTTTAGGGGTGTCCTTGTGCACTGCTGGTGTGTGTGTGTGATAGTTCATGTGCTTTAGGGGTGTTGTGCACTGCTGGTGTGTGTGTGATAGTTCATGTGCTTTAGGGGTGTCCCTGTGCACTGCTGGTGTGTGTGTGATAGTTCATGTGCTTTAGGGGTGTCCCTGTGCACTGCTGGTGTGTGTGTGTGATAGTTCATGTGCTTTAGGGGTGTCCCTGTGCACTGCTGGTGTGTGTGTGATAGTTCATGTGCTTTAGGGGTGTCTTTGTGCACTGCTGGTGTGTGTGTGATAGTTCATGTGCTTTAGGGGTGTCCCTGTGCACTGCTGGTGTGTGTGTGATAGTTCATGTGCTTTAGGGGTGTCCCTGTGCACTGCTGGTGTGTGTGTGATAGTTCATGTGCATCCCAATCCTTCCAGCTCCCTTTGGGCTGCCTGTGTTATTGCTGGGAAACCCTTCTGTGCCTTTGGGTGATTGGCACCTGGGAGCTGATGCTGGCATTCCCCGCCTTGGGTACATGGAACTGGGAGAGGGAGAAGCCTGACCCAGCCCTTGGCAATGCCATTGCATGATTAATTGGTGCCCAAGACAAACAGGAGCAGTGAATGAGGTTCAGAGGAGCAGGAGGGGGATTGCCGTTGTAAACCCCTTTTCCTGCAGCCTTCCTCGAGGTGTGCAATTACCTGGTGCTTGCAGGCCAAGGTGTTTTCTTATCTTGAGCAGAAACTTTGTTCTTTTCCCCCCAGCCTGCTGCTTGGCAATTAAGGAGCTGTGTGATGCCTGTGCTTTGATCTTTACCTGCTTCTGCAGCCCCTGGTGTTGCTGTGGTTGGTTCAGAAAGGGAATGTTGGTCGCTGCTGTGACCAGTGGCTCTCGTGGCATTTTGCTGGCAGTGTTTCAGTGGTGCTGTGTACTCACTGTGCTCCTTCTGTGGAAAACAGGCCCCAAATCCTGCTGGGGTGGAACAGCGCAGGGAAGAGTTAACGTGTTTGTGTTCTCCTCGTTGAAAATAGGGGATTTTTCTTCCCAAATTCTTTGTTCAGCTGATTTGCCCTTGCTAGGGCTGGTGTGAGGATCCAGGCGGCTGCCCAGGACTGAATGCTGGGTGAGATCAGGGCTGAGTTACGATGCAGGGGATGGGTGAGCAGCCAGAGTGGCTGTGATTCACCCCAGGGCTTAGCAGGACATGGTTCTGTGCTCGAGCCCTCCCTGCAGTACAAACACCTCATATCAGCTCATGGCCTGTAGGACAAGAGGCCCCAGTGGATTGTGAAACCCGTGAGCTCATTCTGCTTCCTCTGGGGCTTTTCACTTGGCTGTTTAACACAGAGCAGCACAGAAGCTGAAAAGCCCCAACCCACACACGCGTTCGCCTGGGATTTTCCCCTCCTGGAGTTTGCCTGGATGCACTGTGGCCTCTGGATGCACTGTGTAGGATGACTTGTCTGTGCCTTGCTCTCTTTCTGAGTTTTAGGCAGGGCTTGTGCAGGTGTTTTCCTCATGGAGGTGCTGGTTTGTGTTTAATTTCCTTATCACTCCGAGTGCCCAGCAGAGCTGCCTGTGTTTGTGTTCCCAGCCTCCTTCCCTGATCTGGGCTCACGGGGCTTTCCCAGGTGGCACCAGCAGGACAGCCTCTCTCGAGTGATTATTTTAATTCAGCTCTGTGTCCCACAGCCTGGGGCAGAGCTGGAGCCATTCAGAGAAGGTGACTTGGATGATTTTGTAGCCACAGGAACTACCAGAGGTCTTCCTGCATTTTTTGTTGTGTCTGTGGCCTGCCAACCATTCAGATTTTTTTTCTTCTTTCGGGTTTGGTGGCCAGCCAACATTTAGGAGTTTTTTTCACTTCATTGCTCAAGTCTTTTCATTTCACACCATTGCCCCTGTGGTTTGGGAGTGTTTGAGTGTGTGCCACACTTGTGCTGTGAGCCAGGTCCCAAACCTTCCCTCCAGCTCCTGGAGGTGGTGCAGAAAGTTGTGTAGGTCAGCTTGGAATCATCATGCTTGCAAGGAAAAAAATTAAAACTGACTTCAAAGGACAACTCTGACACGGTCAATTAATAATTAAAACAGTTTTTTAATGAGCTATGCAATTACCTGTGTGTCCCTGGAGATGATAGTTTATGGTATTATTGCTCAGTGCCCTTTCTTTAGTCATGGCAGATGACATCTGTAATTTAAAGCAGGCGAGACATTAAAGTGACAGAACTTTCATTAACCTTGTCTAAAGTTTGTTAATGACAAATGTCTCGTTAAAAAAAAGCTATTGTGAAAACAGGAGCTTGGTGCCAGGAGGAGATGCTGTGGCAGTGGGGCTGTGGGGGTGTCCTGCTGTCCCTGGTGGTGGCAGCAGGACTGAGATGGGATGTTTGCCTCCCTCCCAGCCAGGAATCCCGGAATGGAGCATCTCTGTAAATCTGGGGTGCAGTCACAGGTTGTACTCCCTGGGGGTTTTCACTTGGCTTTTGTGCTCCAGGAGCTGTAAGGAGTTCAGGTTTAACAGCGGGCTTAAAATTGTGGCTCAGAATTTGGTTTCTCAGGTTTAAAACCAAGTGTTCTGGAAGAGCCCTGGAAAAGCAGGGTGGCAGGAGGCCCTGGGCTGTGGGGAGTGACCACTGCTGGTCCCGACCAGGCTGTCACCTCTCTGTCCCCAGCTGGGAGAGGCCACAGCTCCCAGCCCTCACCTCTCCTGGGGTTTTGTCCCTGCAGCCGTCAGGAGCTGGAGCAGATCCTTCTGTAAATCCCTTCTCACCAAATATCAGTACATCTGACAGCCTTGACTCTCAGGTGCAAGTTCCGATGGTCCATTGGATGCCCTGAGGAGTTAATTTAGTTTCCACTGGGGTCCCGATTAAAGAAGAAATTATCTGCTTGAATTGTGAGCCACTTTGTGGGAAGGGGAGAGGCACAGGGAGGTGCCTTGGCAAGGAGATTGCTTTAAAAAGGGTCAGTCAGCGCTGAACACCTCCGTGTGAATGCCAGCCTGCCCAGAAATAGAATTTTTGCATCATTGTGTCAGTGAAGACACTGCAGGGAAAAAACCATTTTGTTTGGCATTTTTGCAGTTTTTAATATGGAACAGGTAGGAAGTGCCTTGTTAAGTTATTGATTACCTTCAGATGAACTTCCAGGAGTTTATAGCAGCACACTGTGCCCTCAGACTTTGTTAAACTGGATTAATTTTTGCTTCTGATCCCGTGAGGCTTCCAAAGCTATTAATACTGAGTGCAGCATTTAGGAGCTGTCCTTGTGGAGGAGCAGCTTCACATCACGAGACCCAGGCTTCATCTGCCTGGGAGAAATGTGGCTTCCTTTCCAAATTAACAATAAGGAATGTAAATGCCTGTGTGAGGGTTACACAGCATTTCATGCCTTTGTTTGTTGTGGCAAATTGGATTTAAAGCACTTGCTCCTGCGAGAGGGTTTTATGTGCCCTGAAGAAAGGATTTGCTATAGTTGCTGGGGCCCTCCCTCCCATCACTGTGTGTACACACAAACACACTCACACGTATATTGTGTTTGGGTGTGTGGACAGAGAAGGCAAATGCAAGATCTGCTTGTTCTAATGTCCCAGTTTTGTCCAAATTTGGGATGTGGGCTGCTCAAGCAGGAGCAGTCCCTAATCTTGGTGTCTCCTGATTTCAGTGTGGAGTCCCTGTTGGTCGCTCATGGGCATCAGACTCATCTCTCATCTCATTTGGGATGGAAACAAGAGATGCTGATGTTAATACTCAAAACCAAGGCAGACTCTTCATTCCATGTCCCCTTCCGTGTCACTGTGACTGCCCAGCAGGAAAGTTTCTGGGATGAGGGGCCCTCACTGTGTGGCTTCTCAGCAGTGTCAGTGTCCTCATGGACTGAGGCAATCCTTTGGTTTCCCACAGAAATTCCACCTGCTCCTGGGCACCGGCACTTCTTGATAAAGACAGGAGAAAACACAGCAGCTCCTGGGGATTACTGTCATGCAGAGAGAAAGGGCAGTGGGGATGCTCTGGGCAGCATCATTGTAAGTGGATTTTCAAGGCAACTCGGGTTATTTACAGCCCTGTCTGCTGTCTGGTGATCCCAGAGATGCTGCTGAAGCCTCTCTGTGCTTCCAGGAGGAAACAGGTCCCTCGTGGCTGCTCTGACACTCCTCCCTGGGCAGGGAGTGACCCTTTGTGGGTATTGCTCAGTTCAGGTGGTAGCAGAGGTGCTGAAAACAGACCAGCTATTATGTCTGTTTACCTAAGTAAGACATAATGTGTATTCCCCAGATGGGTGTATCATGTTGCCAAACTTTTGTCTACAAATTGCTAAAACCAGTTAAGCAAGCACGTTTGCAAATGCACAGGGCTCTGGGGAACGCACTTTTGTGTGAAATAGCCCATTAATTTGAACAAAATGTTTTAAATAGTTTTAGATCCTTCTTTCTAAAAGCTCTGCTGCTCCAGCGTGAGGAGTGGCAGCTAACAGATGTGCCAGCACCCCTTGTTTATCCAGGATAATGCTGATGAGGAGGTGCTGTGTGCCCTGGCAGGATGCAGGGATGCTCAACCACTGGGATGCTCACTGGGATGCTCACTGGGATGCTCAATCTGGGATGCTCACTGGGATGCTCACTGGGATGCTCACTGGGATGCTCAATCTGGGATGCTCAATCTGGGATGCTCAATCTGGGATGCTCAATCTGGGATGCTCACTGGGATGCTCACTGGGATGCTCAATCTGGGATGCTCACTGGGATGCTCACTGGGATGCTCACTAGGATGCTCAATGTGGGATGCTCACTGGGATGCTCACTGGGATGCTCACTGGGATGCTCACTGGGATGCTCACTAGGATGCTCAATGTGGGATGCTCACTGGGATGCTCACTGGGATGCTCACTGGGAGGCTCAATCTGGGATGCTCACTGGGATGCTCACTGGGATGCTCAATCTGGGATGCTCACTGGGATGCTCAATCTGGGATGCTCAATCTGGGATGCTCACTGGGATGCTCACTGGGATGCTCACTGGGATGCTCACTGGGATGCTCAATCTGGAATGCTCAATCTGGGATGCTCACTGGGATGCTCACTGGGATGCTCAATCTGGGATGCTCACTGGGATGCTCACTGGGATGCTCAATCTGGGATGTTCACTGGGATGCTCAATCTGGGATGCTCACTGGGATGCTCGCTGGGATGCTCACTGGGATGCTCACTGGGATGCTCAATCTGGGATGCTCAATCTGGGATGCTCACTGGGATGCTCAATCTGGGATGCTCACTGGGATGCTCACTGGGATGCTCACTGGGATGCTCAATCTGGGATGCTCAATCTGGGATGCTCACTGGGATGCTCACTGGGATGCTCACTAGGATGCTCACTGGGATGCTCACTGGGATGCTCACTGGGATGCTCACTGGGATGTTCACTGGGATGCTCAATCTGGGATGCTCACTGGGATGCTCACTGGGATGTTCACTGGGATGCTCAATCTGGGATGCTCACTAGATGCTCAATCTGGGATGCTCACTGGGATGCTCACTGGGATGCTCACTGTGGGATGTTCACTGGGATGCTCAATCTGGGATGCTCACTAGGATGCTCAATGTGGGATGCTCAATCTGGGATTCACTGATGCTCACTGGGATTCACTGGATGCTGGGATGCTCAATCTGATGCTCACTAGATCTCAATCTGGGATGCTCAATCTGGGATGCTCACTGGGATGCTCACTGGGATGCTCACTAGATGCTCAATCTGGGATGCCACTGAGATGCTCAATCTGGGATGCTCACTAGGATGCTCACTAGGATGCTCAATCTGGGATGCTCACTAGATGCTCAATCTGGGATGCTCACTAGGATGCTCACTGGGATGCTCACTGGGATGCTCACTGGGCCTCCTTTGATTTGTGGCTGGCTCTGGTGTGACTCTGTGGCAGATGGTTCAGCTTTGCCAGTCTTGAAGGAGCTAAAATAGGAGCAGGTTTGTGTTTGAAGGCAGCGAAACAACCGGTACATGGCAAACTTGTGATGGTTGTGGTGCTTCTTTGTGGTTTACAATACAGAAATATCAAATGCTGAACGGTTCAGGACTGAGGGTGCTGGGGGGGAGCAAGGTTAAGCAGCATCTCACACCTTCCACTTCACATCTCATTATTCATTGCTAATAGGAGCGTGGACCATCTGTCTCTGCAGGGAACATTTGGATGTGACAGGCATGGGAGATGTTACAAAACTTCCTCTGCGAGACGTTTATTTCTGGGGTGTTGTGCTGCTGTTGTGCTGTGCCTGTGCAGTGCACGAGGAGCCCTGCTCTGGGATGCTGAGGTGTCACCCTGAGCTCTCCGGGCCACCAGAGCTATGGGTGCTGCTTCCTTGCCTCCTAAATTCTCTTTAGCGGGCAGACAGCCTCCCAGAAACCCTCTGAGTTTTTGCCATGGCTTAGCAGTGGTGCTGAGTGTCCATCCGAGGCCATGGGCTGGGGAGCAGAGTGCCCTGTCAGGGTTATGGGCTGGGGAGCAGGGTCCTGGCAGGGTTATGGGCTGGGGAGCAGGGTCCTGTCAGGGTTATGGGCTGGGGAGCAGTGTCCTGGCAGGGTTATGGGGTGGGGAGCAGAGTGCCCTGTCAGGGTTATGGGCTGGGGAGCAGGGTCCTGGCAGGGTTATGGGCTGGGGAGCAGTGTCCTGGCAGGGTTATGGGCTGGGGAGCAGTGTCCTGGCAGGGTTGTGGGGTGGGGAGCAGGGTCCTGTCAGGGTTATGGGGTGGGGAGCAGGGTCCTGGCAGGGTTATGGGCTGGGGAGCAGGGTCCTGGCAGGGTTATGGGGTGGGGAGCAGGGTCCTGTCAGGGTTGTGGGGTGGGGAGCAGGGTCCTGTCAGGGTTATGGGCTGGGAAGCAGAGTGTCCCATCAGGATTCCAGCAGTGTCCTTGCTGCAGGTCCTGCCCCATCCCATCCCTCATTTTCCATCAGTACCCTGCCATTGGGATGCCTGGATGGGCTGAGCCCAGAGATGGGGCTGCAGGCTGTTTCCCTCTGCCCCACAGCACACACAGCACCCCTGAGAACACTGCTTTCTTCTTTCCCTGCAGTTCTGCTGCAGGGAGACTGAGAATATCAAATATCCATCTCCCCTGGAGGGAAGGAGCTGCTGTGGGATTTTAAAGTTCTTTTATGTTTTCTTTCAGCAGCGCTGAGGAAAAAGATCTTCGTGGTTCCATCAGTTAAATTGATGCTTGTGAAAGACCTAGCAAATACCTTCTTTCCATCTGTTTATTAGGCTTGTGAATTTAAGCAGTAATCAGAAAACCAAACAGAGAGGGTCGTGCTGAGTACGAGGTCCCTCCTGGATAGGTTTCAGTCATCTTGGTGGCCATGGTGCCATGCAGGGCATGTTTCCTCTCTGGAGAAGAAGATCCGATGGAGCACAGTTGGTTTTGGGGGGCTGTGTTATGAACTGCAGTTCTGGCTGTGTCTGCAGTGAGCCCCGGGGCTGCTGCCAGAGCAGGGGCACTCAGTGGGCACCACAGGCTGCTTGTGCCCCTGTGAGACAGGACAGCGATCCCTTCAAATGCTGAATAACTGAAGGCCAGGAGTGCAGGGGCCAGGCGTTAAGGCTGGCTGCTTAAGGAAGAGATGATGGATTCCTGCAGAATCCTTTTTTCTCACTTTTTGAAGGCGTTTTAGGGAGAGATTCTTCCTGAGGGGATTGAGGTCATCTCTCTTTCCTGTTTAAGGCCTGGTGAATTGCCTCTTGGACACTTTATCTCGTGAATGACACGGTGTTCAGTCAGGGGGTTCTGCTGACAGCGTGAACACGCGAGCACAGCTCGGTTTGTGAGCATCAGCAGAATCAGAGATGGAAATACCTCCGTGGCGTTGGTGATTTAGTCATGGAATGTAAAGAATTTTCAACAGTAAATGCACCGGCTTTTGAAGTTTCTTTATCCTCTGCAGAGTTTTAACTTAGATGGCAATGGGATATCAGTATTCATTTTATAGAATTTTTTCCGGAAAATATTTTTCTTATTTGTGCCAGCCTGGCGTTGTTTGCATTCAGTTCTTCCGTTATCAATAACTGTAGAAGCAATCCGGGCAGAGTTTGCAGAAATTGCTTTGTCTGTGCTTTGCTCCTCCAGTATTTATTGGCTGACACTCTAATGTGATTATTTCTCTGTGTCCCTGCTAAAGACACAGCTTGGAAAGATGCTACCCCGAGATGCCAAATCTGCACTTTTCTTTGTATGAATTTGTGAGAGAACAACTGTTTATTACAGGCACCTGATTTGAAAATTATTCCTTTGGAAGATGAAGATTAAGCAGTGTTGAATTTATATTTGTCATAGATAGGTCTCAGCTCTGTGGCAGAACAGTAGGAGTGTTGAAATCCTGGAATGATTTCTTGTGGTTGTGCTGACAGGAGATGGTAGGACAGAAAAGTTTTTACCGGACAAGAAAGAAGTTGCTGAACTTGGCATCTGCAATAATCTCAATTGGCAATACATGCCTTGGAGCAGAATATTTGGCCACTGAGCTGGAAAATTGTTATCAGTTGTGGCAAGGCTATTTTTAGGCTGTAACATCTGTGGAACACCATTTCCTCAAACTTTCACTATCTTTTGACAAGTCAGCCAGATGTGACTCACTTGAGCATATTGGGTGGAGAGGAAAAAACAATGTGTTGTGTTTACCAGAAATGCAAACATGACCTTTTCAGGATGAAGGCAGTCTTTATTCTCCCATGGAAGAGGCAATAAGAAAAGATGGATTTTCATCATCAGTATTAAACCTCTTTACAGTGCAGTATTGTGGTCCAATGCTCTCACAGAAATCGTGTTGAGGAGGGTTCTGCCAAAAACCAATTTTCTCTCCTTGTTTTGGAGCACAAAGGGGAGGGAGCCAGTGATGGTGTCCTGATTCTTGCCCCACAAGTCACCTTCTGTCCCAAGGCTTGGGGTTGGCACTGCCTTGAGAAGCTTTTCTCACCTGGCCATGGGTCTGGCCTGTCCCAGAGCATCACCCTGGCAGCTCCATGTGGGAACAGGTCAGGTTCTGTCACCTTGCTTTGCCACCCGTGGCAGTGGGAGCCCGACTGCAGGGCTCGCAAACAGCTCTGCCTTCAAATCCATTGCTACTGCTGTCATCATGAGCAGATTTGTTTGGGTAACTTCCAGAATTTGCCAGGCTGAGTTAACTCACAGCACTGCCCTCACGCCTTGGTGCTGGAGCCCAAAGAAGAGAGCGGCCCTGGCACCAGGGGTGGCACTTTGGGAAGGTTTGGGGTGGGTTTTGTAGCCCAGCAATCACGTTTGTACCGTGCAGGCCACACTGGAATTGCCATGGGAGACTGCAGGAGCCCAGGGGCGCGTTCTCCTGCTCGAGGAGCCCGCAGCAGTCAGGGCATCTCGTCCTCTAACACAGCCAAGGCAATGAGCCCCAAGGAGGTGTCACCTGCCAGGCTCCGGCTGGGGCGTTACAGCAGCAGTCAGACCTTGACATTTGATGTCTCTGAAACAGGTTTTGGCTTAAATTCAGTTGTTTACTACTGCAGTCAGGAGCAGATTTGTTAGACAGGGCTAATTACATGTGCTTGTTCCAAAATCATTTGGAAACTGTAACATTTGTTGCTTTTCAAGCGCTTTAAAATATGCAAATATTTCATGCAATGAAGAGAGCTGATTTTTGCAAGAAGCCACAAATGGTGTTCCAGCCAAATGTGATTTTAGAGGTGGCCCAAAGCAAATCCATTGGGTCCCCTGAAAGGAGCGGGGAGGAGGAGGATGAGGAGGGTTCCTTGGCTGGTGCCAGTGTCTAATCACAGGTGAGAACTGAGCAGGTGGAGAGTTTGTTTGCTCTCTTCGACTGGAATTTGTTAAACAAGTAGTGGGAAGGTGACCAGGAACCATTCCCAGCTCCAGATGAAGGGATGTGCAGGGGGTTTCTCATGGGGGTGTTTCTCATGGTGCTGCTGTGCATCAGCCAAGAGGGGCTGGCTCTGCCTTCAGCAGCACTTACAGGCTCTGACCCCTCAGATCTGAGAATTCCTGGGATCACAGTGTTTTAAATATTGCTGGGTTTCTGACTGAGTGTTTGGCTCGTGCTGCCCAGACATTCTGCTGTGTTGATGGGATCCAAGACTCCCTTCCCCAGAGGGTGGAAGCTCAGCCTGGCCCTCTCTGCTCTTGTCTTGAACAGTTTTACAGAAAACCAGTGGATCTGGGCTTTTCAGTGTTCTGCTGAAGGTCCGACCTCCCCAAAACTAGATGAGATCCTGATTGTGTATCATGGGAGCAGGGATTGAAAAGTGTTTCCTTTAGGTGAGTCCAACCATGCAAAAGCTATTGGAATGTCCAGAGACACCAATTCCTCCCATATTTTAAGTCTGGATAATTTTATAAAAGCCCTCTTATTTTGTTTGTGTCTTTGCTGGAAACCACGTCTATCTGCCAACCCTTTGGAAATGTCATGATGTAATTATTTTAACAGGCAGTCTGTGCTCCTTTATTTGGGGGATATTAACCTTTCTAAACAAAAGAAATGTTAATATACATGGGAGACGCAGCTAATGGGATTTCATTTTTCTTATTAGAACAGACTGGAGTTCTCTTTTTAAATTATTGTAAAAGAATTCAGCAAGTCGAGTAATTGCCTTCAGCTAATCCACGATGGCAAATTTGAATGTGAATATCCAGATCATTCTGTATGGATGGGAAAAAGTAATGTGATTTTCTTGTTTTTTATTTGCTTTGGCTAAACAGTGCTGAAGGATGATATAAATTCATTGAATTCGAAACAAAGAACATGCTAATTATTAATGCGCCGAGTTGTGATGTGTTGCGAACATGCTGTTTAATTTGCAAGGCCTGTGGTGGCCCGCTTATATTTCATTGCATATTGATTCAAAGTGTGTGCTTGTATGTGGTTTGGTGGTTTTCCCTGATAGCCAGGGAATTTCAGCTGGATTTATGGGCTTTTCCTCCTGCTGGGGACACCGTCGTCAGATCAGGGCACGGCCGCGCTGGCTGTGCAGGTCTGGGCACAAATGGATAATTCTTTATAGGTCTTGGTGCAGGTTGACTGGATTAATTCAAAGATTAATTTCTCTGTGTGCAGCCTGTCCTCAAGGCCACCTCCTGCTCACCAAACAGCCCCTGGGCTCGCCATGGCCTTTCTGGGGCAAGCACTGTTGCTTTTACGAGCTGATGCTGCGTTTAAAGCCGTTCCTTCCCCGGCGTGCCTTGCGGTCGGAACGCGTCGGGATAAATATCCCAGACTCTGCAGGATTTATCTTCCAATCTCGATTTTAAAGGGATATTTCCAGGCTCTCTAATCACTGGCTTTATCTGCAGCCAACTGGTGTGGTTTGCAGCGCTCTGGAGCGGCCTCCGCGGGGCTCGGAGGGAGCCGCGCGCGGTTCGCGGCTACGGAACGGAACGCGCTGTGACCCCCCGGTGGATAAAGGAGGATGAGTGGAAAGCCGAGCTGATTGCACGTCTGGAAGAATATTTGTGCCTGATTTATGTTCTAATTTTAGTGTTGGGCTTTCTTCACGATAGTGAAATGTCACATTAGCATGGAACTTTCCATCTAATACGCGGAGAACAAACACGGGGGCTGAGGCTGTCGTTTGGGCTTCCCTGAGCGTCAGGATCCGATGGCTTTGCTACAGCAGAGTCTTGGCTAAAGCTGTGCTTCTGTGTGCAGTTTTGTAGGGAATCCTACAAAACTCAGAAGCGCTCAGGGAGATCTGCCTGGGGTAGTTAATACTGGTGTTAAAATGCCAGGATGCTCGTTAGAGGCTGGAATAAAACAGCCTCCAAAGCCTGATGACTCCCAAACCCTTGGCAGTGTTGAAGTACACAGGTGGGGGAATTCCTTCTTGGCACTTCTGGTTTGCGTTGGATTTTGGCTATAAATAGAGTGAAATTTTCCTCCAGGGAAAATTGGTGTCATGGACCCCTCAGTGCCACCCTGTCAGACCCCAGGCTCACCAAAGTGTCAGCTGCAGTGGCCACCCCCGAGTGCTGCTGGTGGGACGCTTCCAAGATCTCATCTTCTGCAGTGTTGGAGGCTGCTCCTCAGCCAGTGATATGAAGGAATTAATAATTCATCTTGTGTCTGTAGGAGGAAAATGAGTCTTAAATTTGATTAGTAAATGACAGGTTTCAGCCTGGTAATTTGCAGCCTTTATTAACAAACTTGTAGAACTTATCAATAACATTGTAAGCCGCTTTATTTTGGGCACCTTTATTGTATCTGGTGTCATTTTTCCCAGGAAAGAAGTGCTGGGATTCCTATCTTGAGCCAAGCTCATTAAGGCTCCAGGACTGTTCCACTTGTACATGGTGCCTCTTGCCAGTTATATGCCACAGATGAGTCACAAGCCTGTTTTGATTCCTGGTGGTTCTCCGCCTGCTTTGCCAAATCCCCCAAGATTTCTTTTTGAGATGATCCTCAGTGGTTAACCACGACTTAGAGCCTGTCCACAGATTTTATGTGGGATTTTTGGGTTTCTCTCAAGCGGTGGTATGAGACACTCTGCGAAGAAAATAGTAGCCATATGTATCTAGTCTTGTCGAAAGTTGGGAGAAGCTGTGGAGTGACTCTTCCAAGTTCTGTTGGAGTTTCCTTGGCTCTGCAGTGCTGATGTGCTGGAAGCACTGCACTGAGTCAGTGACAGGGACTTAAAAGTCTCTGGAATTTCCTAAAAGTCCCAAGACAACTTGAGGAGCAGTTTGTTTTCTTGGTGTTTGTTTTATTGCCTTTGCACCATGCTGGGAGGTCACGAACCAAGCCCTGCTCAGATGGGGAATTGCTTTGGTTAAACTGTGCTGCGCTGTGGGTGTCTGGAGGATTTCAGTGAGGAGGAGGAGGGTTCTGGGAGTGTTTGGGAGGCTGTGGACATGCTGGCACAGTCTTTCTCTGAGCTGGTTTGCTATGCAAATTGGCAGCTGAGCGTTGCGTGGCGCTCGCTTGGGATGATGCTCTTAAAAGTTGTGCAGCTTTTGTAGATAAACACGAAGACATCCGCTTTCAACTTCACATTCTTTAACCTTGTTTTATTCCTTGCCTGGTGCTGACACTTTCAAGGCAGATGAAAATCAGGCTAAATTTAGCAGGGAGCAGAGCCCCCATCCCTCCTTCTCCCCCACCCTACCCATTCCACGCGTAGCATCCGTATCCTTTTGATTAGTTTTACCCTTGGTTTCTGCTTCAGATGTGAAGTTTTGCAAAGTGATGCTGAAGAGAAGCTTGGGTTTTTTATGAAGTGAGCCCTTGGCGTGCCATGTCTTCAGTCCTTTGCAGAAGTGAACCTGGAGACTCTTTTTTCCCCTTTTTGGGCTGCGCCCTGCTCTCTTCCAGCTTGGCGCTTGTGCCTTCAGAGAGGTGGATTTTCTGTGTTCCTTGGTGCAGGATGGAGCCACTGATCTGGAGAAATTTCGTAGCTGGTGCTGGTGAGCATCAGTGTTGACAGACTGTGCGTGCTGGTCCTCGCTGCTCCTCCGAGAGCCCTCCTCAGACATTCCTCAACTCATTTAGTCCCATAGTCTCATTTAGTCCCTGTTTGAGCAGAGATTAATTATTTCGCTGTGTTGTGATGGCTTTTCGAAGCCGAGCCCTCAGGGGGAAGGAATTTTTTAAGGCAGTTGAGCCTCAAGATTTAATTTGAACTCCTGTCTCTGCATTTGGACAAGCAGATTAATTGACCCTTGATAGGTGTGGGCTCTGCTCCAAATGAACAAATCCCAGCTGCTTCCCCTGTGCCTGTGCAGATAAATGGCTGGGATGTGTGAGGGGGGACACAAACCCCCCTTGTCCTGCTGGGAAGGGGAACTGGGTCTGGAGATGATGGGGGTGGCTCTGGTCACCTCCTTGGTGTGACACACTGCCCACAGCTGCCTGGTGCTGTCCAAAGGGACCCCACTGAGCTGTTCCCCAGCTGGATGGGGGCTCTGGCTGGAAACCCCAGCAGCTCCCTCAGCTCCTCCTGCCTCTGCTGCCTGCTTGTTCCTTGTTCTCCAGCCCTTCATCCCACATCAGTTGGTGTGCATATCCAGTGAGGAGAAACTGGTGACATGCCAGGATTAGCTAACCCCATCTCTTGTGAAATTAAGCCCTCCTGAGTGTTGAAGTGCTGCTCAGTGGCAGGTGAGCATTTGTTATTAGACTGAAACGTGCAGCTGAGGGATGGGACTGGCTGTCCTGTTACCTCCTCCTCCTGCAGCCCTTGGACCTGCCCCTGTGTGCCTTGGACCCAAACACATCTAAAGCCATGAATTTCTCATGGTGCAGAGCATGGGCACAACCTAGCTGAGCTGCCCACGGGGGAAATGTGCCCCTTGTGCTGTGGGCTGGGATCTGCCAGGTGCCAGCAGGTTTTTGGGCGAGCAAAAGTGCTCCCAGCAATTTTCTTCTTAAATAACAGCTCTTTGCATATTCCCTTCTGCTTTTTACTTACGAAAAACAACTACCTGTGCCCTTTAGTTTCGAAACTGAAGGGATGTGTGTGTTGTTTCCAGATGGGAATGAAACTCGAGTTTCCCCAGCCCAAATCACATTTCCTCAGTGCTGTTTAGATGAAAATTACAAGTTCTGTATATTCTGTTACACAGTTGATGTGTTTTGTAGCTACACACTGATAAGGTTCATGAGCCAAACATAACAGTGGCTCTGCAGTATGATAAATTGGCCCTGGTTTTTAGGTCCTCTACTACCTTTGTTCTGAGTAATCAAATTAAAGTAATCTCTTATTACAGCATGGCAGAACCTGCACATGCAGCTGTTTTTTATGGTAGCTGCAGGTCTTAAGGTAAGTTAAAGTTATTTCAGTTGTTACTTATCTTTGGAATGACGATCATGACAAATGGCCAGTGTAATTTCTTTCCTTAGTAGATGGATAGAAAGGGAAGATATTGCACAGGCTGCTCACTGAATTCATAAATTTTTAGACTGGAAACACGGAGTTGGATATTGAAACACTTAACGTGACAAGAAGACAGAGAATTGTTTTCTGATCTTGTTGGTGCCATAAAGTGAAATTCGGTGAACTTCGTCGGCAGCTTCTTGTTGCTGTGTAATTTAGATGGGAGGGGAAATAATCCATGAAATAAAGATGGCTGGGGTTTGTTCTGCCTTTCCTGCCACGGGAATGGAGCTGTGGGGTCCAGCAGCTGCAGCAGGTGTGTGCATCTGGCAGGGTGACCCCAGGGGAGGACGGGTGCTTGGGGCAGTGGCGAGGCTGGCAGGGATGCTCCATCAGGGATGCTGCCTGTCACCTGGGATGGGGCATCCCGTGTGTTTTGGGGCTGTAGGTGAAGGTGTTGGTAGAGCTTGGGGTGGTTCTGGGGCAGGGCACACATGCTGGGACATCACCAGCCCTTGTTGTATCAAGCAAATACCAAAGTGCTATCTGGGTCTTCTCTCCAGCAATATCTCTTTTAGCTGCGTGTCTCTGGTTCAAAAGGATGACAGGGTTTGGTTTAAGGTACAGGTCATGCAGAGAAAGGCTTCCTTTGCTGTCTCTTGGCTGACTGGTGTGGACAGGAGCTGCAGAGAGGACATCCAGAAACCAGAGTGACTTGGCACGAAGCTGCAGAGCGATGTCTTAAGGATTGCCAGCAGTGCTGATGGCAGTGAGCTCCTTCCCCCAGTGCTGGGCTGGCTCCGTGCTCTCCTGCCTGGCTCCTCTCCTTCCTTGCCAAAGTGCCAGGAGATGTGGTCAGCACGGAGCTCAGGATCCAGCTTCTCCCACAGAGTTCCTGCTCGTGTTGTGCCTTGACTGTGAGCCAGGCAGTGCTGGTGTGAGGTCCATGGCTTTGCTGATGTGCCGCTTTTTCTGCATGAAAGGAGGTTTTATTTAGCATGATGTTAATTGGGTGTTGCCCTTCAAAATACGTCGTGTGATCCCTTAGGTTTGGGGCTGGATGGGAGAGGGGCAGCTCCCTGACTGCATCTGCAGCTAAGCTTACACTTGCGTTTGTAAGAGGGAAGGAAAATTTGGCTTCAGATTTTGCCAGCTATAAAGAAAATATTTTGATACAAGCTCGTGAGTCATCGGAGGTAAAAGGGAGGAAGTCTGAGCACTAGAGCTGCCTGTGGCTTCCCAGGCAGCTGAGACTGGATTACAGGACTGTGCTCTGAGGAGCAGCTCCGTCACACTGTGCTGCCCCAGACCAGGGGACATGTGGCACCTGTGGGGGTCCCCATTGTCTTTGCAGTGAGTGGGGCTGCAGCACGAGCTCTGGGCTAACCCTGAGCCCTGTAGATGAATGCTGAGCATCTCCTGGTCATACCTGGGGCAGGCTCCCTCCCTGTGCAATAACCTGAGGATGAGGGACCACCCTGCAGTCCCCTCCAGGTGTGGCCTTCGGAAAACATGGCCTGTGGGATCCTTCCATCATCATTTGTCACCATGTGAACTGACCAGGCATCGCCATGGATGGGCTGCCGCCAAAAGACATGAACTGGGATAACCCTGCAGGGTTTCTGCACTCTTCAGTGTCTGTGCTCCCTGGGAATGCTCCTCACTGGTGCCTGGAGTGCCTCTGAGACAGGGAAGTGTCAGGGGAAGTGCCTGGGCCACTAATAGCATTTTTTTGGTGCTAGCTAGAGAATATTGACCTCAGAGAGAACCTGAGCAGGGGCTCAGGCACTGGAGAGCCTGGCCAGCATGAGAAGCCTCTCCCAATTGTCCTCCTTGATGTACCAGTGTTTAAACGATGCTAATTTTCTGTTCACCGTTCATTTGTTGGATGGCTGCTCAGAAAAGATAATTTTTTCATTTTCCCTGGGCTTCTGGACAGTTAAAAAGAAGCTGTGTGTCGTGCGAGGCGGTTGCAGAAGAAGTGGCTGTTGGAATAAATAAAGGAGAGGGCTCTAAGTGGGAGGCAGTTCAGTGGGGAAGGAGAAAAGGCGAGGCTATGGCATGGGAACCAGGTGCTGGCACCTCTGCCTGCTCCGTCCAGAGCTCCATCTGACAGCAGAGCAAACTCACCCGCGCTGCAGCACCACTCATTCCCCTCAGCACAGCATTCTGATTATTAATTCGGAGCCGTATCAGCGTGGGGTGATGTGGTGGCGTGCAGACAAACAGAGTACTTTGGTCTTGCAGGGGCTGGCTGCTCGGTATAATTGCGGCTTTAAACAAATTCAGTGGCCGGAAAGCTGTAAAACATTTGCAGGAGAGAGCACGCCTTGAATATTCATCTTCTCTGAGTGTCACCGAGTGACATCTAAGAGTAACTGGGCAGATATGGGTGCCAGGCAAAATAGAGAGTGGGGAGTCTTGCTCGCTGATTTGTATTCTGGATGCAAATCTTAAATTAGTTTGAGATTTTAAAGTGGGTTTTTAAATGCCAGGCACATAAGAGGCGGAATTGATATTAATATTAATAGGCTTAAAAAGATATTTAATGCAATATTTGTATAATTTAATTTCTTCATAATCAAGTCAGGAAAGTATCAACTGACCACAGGGCTCAGAGACCTCCATTGTGCCATCCCTCTGATGGGTGGAGTGTGACCTTGGCTACCTGGGACTGCCCTCGGGTTTGGGCTGGCCCACACCCCGGTTCTGCCACCCCAAATGTCACTTATTTGGCAGTGGTGGAAGCATCCATATGGTGGCAGAGGCACCACGTTGGTCCCCTGGCCCCGGGGCTGGCGTTCTCCCCGTGCCAGAACACGGAGGCAGTGCTGGGAAGGCGCAGTCCCTCGGCAGGGAGCCTTGCTCCAAGCAAACAAGAACTTGGAAGAAGTACCAGTGGTATCCTGCAGATATAAATAAAATGAGGCCAGTTGCAGGAGGAGGAGGAGATGGGAGAGACTGAAATATTAATGAAGATATAAAGCACTGCACCTACACTGAGAGCAGTGTGATGTTCTTGTTCATCTATTCATGTTGAGCTGGCCGGAGCTTTAAATTTTAAAGCCGGGGTGGAGCAGAGGGGCAAGGTTAGGCAGCTCGTTAAGGCTGTGGTGGTGCTCCCAGGCAGTGAATGGCTCTGAGGGGAGGGAGCCTTCCATCCCAGGGGTTGGGCAATATCCCTGTGGCTGAGCCTGCCTGTTGGGCATCCCTCCCTCGGGCTGGGTGCCGAGGCTCTGGTGCAGCTGGGGCTGGTGGTGGGATGTCTCTGCTGCTGAAAACCTGTGCCAGTGCCAGGGAGCGAGGACATGACACCCCTACGCAGGCTGGGCAGCCTGAAAACCTCAGGGAGGCCAAAGATGGGCGAGTCAATGGCACCTGCCCGGGTGCCACGGTGATCCATGGGCTGGCAGAACCAGCAGCAGGGTGTTCTGCAGAGAGTGCTGTGGGGCAGCCACCCCACGGGGACAGGCTGGGGCTGCTGCACAAGGGTGGGGCTGCACAGGTCCCCGAGCTGGGAGCCGGTTTTGGGGTGGGTGGCATGGCATGGTGAGAGCTCTCCTCTGCAGGAGCCATCACACTGCAGGGGAGATGTGCGGGCTCCTCTCTGGCAGCTGCTGCAGGTACCTCTGGCTGTTTTCCTGTCTGTCTTCTTTTCAACAAGGAGTCTGCCTCCACCTACAGGAAGCAGAAAGCAAGAAAAGCCCCCAGAGTCACACAGTACTCTGTTAGCCCTTTCAGGGAAGCAGCTCATCCCTCTCCGTGCAGCGCAGGGCCCTGCTCCTGGAGGTGCTCTGGCAGCCCGAAGGCTCCATGACTCTCAGACAGGTTTTAATTCCCTGTTCCTCGTGCCCAGGCCTCGACAAGGAAACGCTGACAAGCCAGTAATTGAATTTTGGTTGCGTTAGCGAGGCTTCTGCTGGGGTTTGTGCTGAAAGACAAAGCAGATCTTTCTGAGCAGAGCAGTGATGGTGCAGCAAGGTTTGGGGAGTCACAGCTTTGGGGAGAGGGGAGCTTTGAGTGTGGAGTCAATGGCACAGGAGCACAGGAGCAGATTGATGCCCATGTTGGCACAGCAGGCAGGCTGGGCAGGGGCTCGGGGGATGGAAAGGGCTGGAACTTCCCATTCCTTCCCATTCCCATGGACCTGCAGGTGGAGGGGCCCTGGCAGTGCCTGCAGTGAGGCTGAGGCACACCATACCCGTTCAGTCCTGTTCTGTATTCAGTTTTGTTTACCTTCTCCCTGCATGTGAATGCAGAAGAGAAAATAAACAGAGCTTGGGTGGCTTCTCCAGGGCCTCTTCAGAGGGAACCTTTCTGTTCCTGTTTCACTCCCAAAATGATGAGTGGCTCTGTAATTTCTCCTGTCCCACTGCTGCCTTGGAGCCATCACTCCTGTTTGGGTGCTCGGTGTTTGGTTCTCATTTGAATGGTCCAGGCAGGCAGCCCCCTCGTACTGAAGGACTGAACTGTGTCTGTCCACCCTGGCTGTCAGTCCAACAGCCACAGACCAACCCCTTGTCACACTGCTGGAATCGTGCTTGTGTGTGCTGCGGGGATGGTGCCACATTTGAGTGATGTCTGGGTGAGAGAAATTCCAACCTCTGCATTTTCTGTACAGGATACCTGACAGTAAAGCTGTGGGATGACCTTTATCTTTATGAGCTGGGAGAATTAAGGAGTTCTGTGTTTTAGTTTAATTAAGCTATAAGGCATAACAGATGGTGCTTTTCTGGGTGATTATTGAATGTCTCTGCTTTGACTGAGAAGTGCAGTAACACCGTGATGATAAATGCATTGTGATTTGAAATATCTGAGCTCCTAAAGAGCACGTGTTGGTGGCCGCGTGTCCTCACAGCCTGCTGGGCACCTGCCCCTCAGGGTTTCACCGTGTGGGTGCTGATATTTTCCATCCTGTTTGGCCAAGGTGCTTGGCTGGCACTGGCCAAGCTGGCACCTCCTGTGCCCCGGCTGCCTGGCTGTGAGAGCAGAGTCACCTGTTCCCCCTCTGCATCCGTCAGCACTTTCCAAGTATGAGATTCTGCAGGGAAATGTTCTTCTTGTACCAGCTGCCCTGAGCAGAGGCAGGTCTGTGCTGTGTTCTTCTAATAAAATTGACAAACAAATTACCCTAGCATTTCCAAAATTACCCTAGAATTTCCAAAATTACACGGATTCAAAAAAGCCCCAAGCCCCAGCGTTCAATCTGCAGAAGCATCTCTCTGTAGGGATCACCAGCCTGATGAGATGGCGTTGGCGGCGGCACAGCAAGGAGGGACTGAGAAAGGCAATGGGCTGGAAACCCAGAGCAGCAGCCAGCTCCTGTGTCTGCAGATCAGGTACACCCAGGGCACTGGAGATGCTGCTGTTCCAATATTTGCATATACATAACCAGGTCAGGCATTAAAGATGCATTGTAGCACGGCTGGCGTGTAGGACTCCGGAAGCTGAGAGGAGCTGAGGTCGTGGCAGGTTGATTTGCTGTTTGATTTTTTTTTTCCCCTCTATTACATGAAAACTTTGCATGAATTTGTCTGTGCTGGGTGTTCCTCTGCACGCTGGCAGCTGCCATAGTTACTTCAGATGTTAGAAAGCAGCAGAAGCAAGGAGGAGTGTGGAATTAATTGAGCAAATCTGACCAGTCCGAGGCTTTTGCAACAGGGTTTAGGCAGTGAATCACAGAATGGGTTGGGTTGGAAGGGGCTTGAGAAATCATCTCATTCCGCCTCTGCCACAGGCAGGGACGCCACCCACTGTCCCAGGCTGCTCCAAGCCCTGTCCAGCCTGGCCTTGGACACTCCAGGGATCCAGGGGCAGCCACAGCTGCCCTGGGCAGCCTGTGCCAGGGCCTCACCACCCTCACAGGGAAGAATTTCTTCCCAGTCTCCCATCTAACCCTGCCCTCTGGCAGTTTCTTTCACTGGTGGATCATCATCATCCCCTTTTCTTTTCCCTGACTTGTTGGGCATGGGAATTGCTCACAGCCTCACCCTGAACTTGTGCTTCCTCAGTATTTCAGATCACTGACTAATATGCCTCAATTTTTCTCATTAATGGAGTATTTGAAATGATCAAAATGAAATAGATTCACTTCCTGGCTGTAAAGTTGTTACAAGGATGATCTATGAGAAGTTTTTAACAAAGCTGTAGTCTTTTTTGGAGAAAACCTCCCATTTGTCTTGATCTTGTGCTGTTACAAGATGATCTGGGATCATTCTTTAGACGGTGAACTTTGAAAACCAGCAGTTCTGCAGGAAAGCTCCAAGTTGTGGTTTCAAAGGGCCTTGTCCCTTCTTGACCTTTCTTTCCTCCGGTTTCGTGAGCCAGTTCCTTGTTCCCCCTCGTCACAGGGGGGTTGCCCGTGGTGGGACACTCTGTCCCTGGCACACAGAGGGTCCCACGCTGAGGCTGGACCCCCACGGGCACCGCGGTGCTCCCCCTGCCCGGAGCTGCCATCCTGGGGTGCTGCATTTCGGGGCCGCGCAGCTCAATGAGAACCCTGGGCTGGCTCGGTGCCATTCTCGGAGACAATGCCCTGCCTAAATAGCCTGGATGGGGCCGAGAAGAATAATTGCCGCTATGAAATAATTGTGCAATTACCGCTGTAATTAAGGGCAGTTTGTTAATGAAAGTGCTGGCTGAGCGATGGCTGCAGGGCGCTGCATCCCGGGCGGGAGGGGACGCGGGGACGCAGCTGTGGCGGGCAGGACGGTGCAAACACGATGCGAAGGCGCTCCACGCCGTGATGGAGTGCCGTCATTACCCCCTGCCCCGCGGGAGCCGGGCAGACGAGGAAAAATAAACTGAAAATATGATGGTGGCTGCCCGGGGCCCCTTCTCCCGGCCGTTAATGGGATATGCAGATGCCCTCACCCGGCTGATCCATCGTGCAATTCCCAGCCTCGCCAGCCGTTTGTCAGCAGTATCAACTTCAGGCTGGGTTTTTGTCGCTTTGCTTGTTTTGAGCTTGTTTTTCCACGTCGTGCTTCCTTTTAGAACACAAATCCTCACAGATTTTTCCTTTGTACAGCTTAAAAAAAATTACTGTTAGGAAATGTTGCCCTGCTTGCACGTCTGAGTGCAGGGGGAATGCCGGCTGGAGACCCTGGCACAGCGTGTTTGCAGGGAAGCAGCCTTAGAAATACTTCGGTGTGTTGGGCAGGAGTCAAACTAATGGAGCATTTTAAATTGCTGGAGGAGGCAGCTGGCAATGGACACGTTGTCCATGGGCTGAGGATCTGTGAGGGTTTCCAGAAGCCAGTACCACAGAATCGTATGGAATTGTTTAGACTGGAAAAGACCTGTAGGATCATTGACTCCAACCATTTCCCTAGCACTGCCAACTCCACCAGTAACCTGTGTAGTGATGGCAGTGCTGGCATTCTCAGGGAAGTCATTTTGAGAGCCTCCCTTGTTTTCTGTGTGACCCAAACCCTTGGTGTTTGTGGCTCTTGGCTCTTTGTGGGGCTCCTGAGCAGATTTTCCAGCACGGGAGATGGGATGGGGTTTGGCCTCTCATTGCCCCTAAGAGGAGGGTGGCTTTCCCAAGGTACCAGGTGACCCTGCTCATGTCTGGGTGCCAGGCTGGCACTGAGCAAGCCAAATTCCTGGTGAATTTCAATTCCAGCTGCTGAAGGGCTTTCCCAGGGATGTCAGGGCCATTGAATTACACCTGGTGGGAGCAGAGGTGAGGGAACTTGTGGGAAGGTGGGAATGGGGCAGGTTTCAGGTGTGCTGAAGAGCAGGGAGGCTGCTGGTGTTACTGTGCAGCACCATCACTGCAGGTAGGGGGATGCTCTGTGTTGGGCTGCAGATGTGGAGGAGGAGTGGTGGCACTTGTCCCCTTTGCTGCACAGCCACAGGGCAGGACAGGGCTGCCAGGGCAGCAGCCAGTCTTTCAGAGCAAGGAAAGGCTTCCATTGGTGCAGCTTGTTAGAGGTGGAAGGATGTTTTTGTGCCCAGCACATCGCCGGGTAGCAGTGCCTCTTGTTTTAATTGGATTTGCAGCCTGCTGAAGAGCCGTGATTTACAGCAGCTGCTCAAATACGCACAGCGAGGTCTTGGGGACTGCTGAGGTGTTCATCTGACCATCAGTGGAAAATCATTCCGGCCCCGTGCGTTCCGTTTGCTCGGGCTGAGCTCCACGGGAAGAGGGGGAGCACACGGGGCCGCGTCCCCGCCGCCGGTGTGGATGCGAGGAAGCAGCCTGTCTGCCTTTACACCAGCCTTGTCAAAGGTTTTATAGATCTCCATAATGAAGATGGATCAGGTTCATTCTCGTTGCCAGTTGCTCTATCAAAATAGCACTAATTACCGCAGCCGCACGTGCCGCGCGCTGCCATCTTCCTCCTTGGAGCCTGAAGCACGTCTTGTGCCGCTCACAATAGATAAAATGAGGCAACTTTTCCCCTTCTATTTTTGGAAAAGTAGTTAGTAAAGGAGAAGGAAATTGATTTTGGTGTCAGAAAGGACATTTCTGACAGGAGCATACTTTGAAATGATTCAAGGCATCTGTTTCTGTTGCAGACACCCAAAGCTGCTGAGAGCGGTACCTAAATTAAACTGTTTAAGATGTCAGCTCTGGGTACGAAGGCAATTTACATCCCGGTAGCACGGTTGGAATTTTTATCGTGTAATGAACTTTCTCACTCAGTTTACGAACAAAGCCTCTCCCACAGTAACTATTTTTGTAGAACGTACAGATCCTCAGGTGCAGGATTGATGTTCATCTTGGGAACGAATGGGGCGGGGTGTGAAGGTGTGAGCAGGCTTGCAGGAGCTTTGGGCATGCTGTCTTCATGGTGGCTGGCTTTGGGACATCAGTTTGGTGGCCTTTGTCTTATAATCTTGGTTATCACGTGATTAAACACTGGGGAGAAGCATTCCTCCTTCTGCCAGTGGTCTCCCCCATCCTCTGTGGTCTGCGAAGGGTCTGCAGCGGGATCACCTTTCAAGGTGAACGTTAAATTAATATGGAAGACTTCTAGAGCTCTACAATTACAAGGTCTTTTACTTTCCCCACTTCAGAACAGATCTGGCGGTTTATTGCCAGAGCCTTGGCTCCCAGCCTGGCTGACCTTGGATCTCTGCCTTTTAACTATCAGCGGGGTTTCTTGTGTGCTGTTGTGGCCTTTTATGCAAAGAACAAGCCCCTATTGTGGCCACCAGCTTTGCTGAAGCATTTGTGATGCTCGGAGGATGCCAGCAGAGGTGGGAGGCTTGATTTTCCCTTTCACGTGCCTCTCTCAGTCAACGTTTATTGTGCCCATGAGGTGGTTGGCAATGTAGGAGACCCTTTTTTATAGATATTTAGCTTTTTAAGGTTTTCCTGATGAATTGAGGTAGATGAGGAGCTCAAGGGGAAGCACAGGCTGTGTTTGCCTCTGACAATCTGGGACTTCAGGGTCTGGTTGCTTCAGCACCTTTCATATTCCCAGTTCTGACACCTTTGGCAAATGGTCCAGAAATGACAGCAAGGCTGATCCAATCCCCTCAGAATCAGCTTTGTGTCCCAGCTTTATGTGCTTGAGTTCCAGCCTTGGCTGCTCAAGCAGAGCATCTGGTTGGCATTGAAAATGCGGTGTATGGTCTCAAAAAGGGGCGTTACATGCTGCTGTTCGGGGCGTGTCAGCATCTCTGCACTGACACAATTTAGGTATTCCTTCACCCAGAGTTAATTTTCACTCAAATTGAGTTGTCTGCTTAAGGGGAGAATCAACACCCAGCTGCCAACATGAGCAGCACATTGAAGGGGTCACGGGTGCCATGTCATTATCATTTGTATTAGTTTATATTGGCTGAAAGGATGAAAGGGGAAACAAGAATATTGACTTATGTTACTTCATATTGAATTAGCATCCCTTTGCAAAGGGCTTCTGGCTTAACTTGGAGCTGTGAATAGTTTCTGTTCAGCAGAGGTAGGGAAGTTTTGGAGCAGGGATGTATCTGTCCCTTCCCACTGCCTCTTCCTGCCTTTTGCAGGGTATCTTGAGCTCAGTGAGACCTTGCCGTGCTGCAACTGAGTGGAGTTTGTTTAAGCTTTGACTTCAAACAGTGGATTACCTTTTATCACATTATATAATGAATTATTGATCCACTGATTGTGAATATTCCGGGGAAGGCAGCCGGTGGAGGCTGCCACCGGCAGATCCAGCCCTGCCCTCGGCCGAGCAGAGGCTCTCCTGTCCCAGGCTCACGCTGCCACGTCTCAGACCAAGCACAGCTCCTTGGGCATCGTCCTTGGAACGTGGCTGCAAGGGCACAGATCCTCAGGCACCCTTCAGGCTGTCACAGCTCTCCCAAATCAGCGTTGCTGCTGCTGTGGGAAGGGAGAGGTGAGACATGGAACCCTGCAGCTGGTGAAGATGTCGGGGGGCAGCATTTCAGTCTGGATGGGGAGACCTCTGCAGAATGGCACCCTAGGTCAGCTCTGGAGCTTCCTAGGGCCTTTACTCCTTGGACATGCAGGTTTTGTCTGTGTTTGCTGATGCCAAAGGAACGGCAGTTTGTGTTTATTGAGTTGCTGGCATTGAGGTGATACAGTGTGCTGACACTGTGTGCTGCTCTGAATCTCAGCCTCACCTGGCCTCTGTAGGTGAGCAGACCTTGAGGGACCAGTTCTGACTTCAGGACCTGTTCCCTGGGGCGCTGGGGGAGCTGGCAGAGACTGGAACACACATTTCCATTGTCCTCCCAGTGTGGAGGACAGAGATAAAGCAAAAACATGAGTAGTGCTGCTGCAGGCTGCCCGGACAAGGTGTTGAGGAGCTGTTTGCACTGAGTGAGACGTACGGCGCATGGAGAAGAGCGCTGGGCTCTGCTCACAATCTGTGAATGCAGCAGATAGCATCGCTGGGAGCAGAAAGGGTTTTCAGCCTGTGAGATGAGTTCCTGATTGTTTTGCTCCACGCAGGCTCCACTTTGGCATTCCAGCAGCACGGCCCTGCCTGCATCAATCGATCCCCGCCCGCCGTATTGACAGGCAGCTCCGATAGTTCTCATCTGGAGAAGTGCAGCATGGATAATTAAGCAATGCACTCTGCAAGTTGGTGATCAGCTTCTCGTGGAGGACCAGTAATGAATAAAAAGTACATTAAGTAAATTAAACTCTTGATGCCTGCAGGTCTGTAACTGCAGAGTTGCCTTTCTGAAATTCATTACAGTTTATAGGAGTTCTGTTAATCAAGAGACTCCTGCAGAAAACATTCTGGGAATTAAAGTTTATTTTATTCCTGTGTTGTTTAGGACAGAGACACATGATGTTGCTGCTGGTCTCTCTGAATACTGGCGTGGGCTCTGAACCTGGGCCCATTGGATGTGGAAAAATTTAATTTAAGCAGTTAAATGGTCTCGCTCCCCCGCACCCAAATATGTATATATAACTGCATATAATGGGACTTTATGCTCTTTGTTGGTGACATCTTGTCTTTGAACAGACAGCCAGGCTGATGGGCTCAGTGTCTCTAAGCCAGCCACCGTTGTGTTTCTTGGTGTGTGCATGGAGTATCCAGGCTCTGAGCAATGCCTGGGATCTGTCCCATACTGGATGGCCGTGTGTGTTTGGTAAGTTTAGATTTCTTCCTCTGGAGCGCTGAATCTTTGTTACATTCTGTAAACCAGAGAGAGCCCAGCCGAGCAGGTGCCCGTCTTAGTGTCCAGATGTAGAAGCATTCTCCAGTGATATGAACACGCTGCAGAAACCATGTTTGCTCTCTAAACTTTTTTTGCAAGCGGCTGCCAACTGCACGCTTGGATGGGAGCCATTTATTTGTAGCACAGTCAATCTTCCCTTAAAGAAAACCACCAGTGAATTAGCTTTTGCATAGTGTTTCAATCAAAGCATTTGATCCTTGTTTCTGCGAGATAATCCTAAGAACTTCTTATTTGGAGAATAGAAGACCGTGATGGATTTAATTCATAAAGGGAAGCAGCCGTAAGGAATGTAAATGTAAGAGGCTGATAAGGTAGGATTTCCTAGTTGCTATGACAACCCCTGGGTCATGAGCCTGAGAAAATATAAAGTAAGTCCTGGAGCTGTGAAGATGATTATAAAATTTAACTGTCATTCTTCATTTGGAGTTGATGGCAAACATTATTTACTTAAGTTTATCTCCAGGCAGGCGAGGATCCTTTCTTCCTCCCTTAAATCGGAGCCTCGGATCACAAATGAACGCGTTGTGCGCGGCCGACATTAGAAGGCGAAGCCACTATTTATTATTCTAACCAGACAATTTGCAGGGAATATCCCTGTAGATTCGGTCACTCCCGACAGAAGCAGAGCTTTTATCCGGTGTATCCCTGATAAAAGGCTCAGTGCAGGGGGATGTTCCCAGCCGGGGGTGCCGGGATGAGGATGGTTCCCCCTCCCCAGGGATGCCCTGATCCCTGTTTTCTTACCCTGGAATCCCGTGTTTGGCTTCCATAGGGGAGGGAATGCTCAAACCTGGTGAGTTGTGGAGCGTGTGCCCTGTCCTGCTGCCTGGTGGGCTCTTCCCTGCCTGCAGGAGGGAACAGGGATCCACAACAGCCTCTGCATCCCCCCGGGCATTCCTGGTGCTCTCGGCATCCGCTCCCACCTCAGCCACGGCAACTTGGCTTCATCTTCTGCTCTTTGTTGTTGCTGTCCTCCAGTCTCAGACCAGCAGATGAATCCTGTTCCAGCCCATAAACATTTTGTGCTCTGGAGGGCTGCAAGAGCGGTCCCAGCTGGGATAGAGTGAAGCATAAAATATCTCTGTGCGAGCTGCTGACGTGCCTGGGATGAACGGCTCCAGGAGCTGGGCATCTGGGGGTGTGGCAGTGGCAGAGCCCGCAGCTGCCAGTCTCCTGCTGTCCCAGATACCCAACTGCTGCAGAAAGGTGGATCTGTTCTCTAACAGCCTCTCTTAAAGCTCTGCTCCAGATGGAAACCAGGCAGTTCCTGGCTTTCAGCCGCACCTTCTGTGCTGATGGGTTCTCTGCACACTTATAATGGCTTCAGCCATTCCTGGTGTCATATAATTTAAAAAATACATATGTGATGAGCAGTTGTGTGTGTACTCTAAGGGATCAGCTGTACCCTCAGCAGTGGCCTCTGGCCTTTGAGGGAAGGTGGGAGAAAAATTCGTACAATAACTTAAAGGATGTTCCAGCTCCAGTATTGGAATGTGTCACTTGAGCACAAAAATCCTTCAGCACCTCCCTCTGAACTTTATTTTACTGCCCTTGGAAGACTATTCTCTGGCTGCTCAGTGTACTCGAGGGGATGAAAAGGGAAGTCACTGGATTCAAAGAATCCACGTGCAGCAAATGCCTTTTGAGGCTTTTCACTGGCTGCGGGATTTAGTGTGATGCTATTTTCGAGGCTGCTCTCACAATTTCAGTTGGGAAACTCTTTCACCTTTGCAGCTTTCATCCTGAAATGATGCTGGTGCCGACGAGCTGGCAGATTGTGGTAAGGATCAGAGTTTGTAGCCATTACTGAAGAGAAGTAGCTCTGTGCAAATGGAACAGAGCATTTTCAATGTACTGGGAAAACCAGAATCTGTTACTTTTCCTGGGATGGGAACTTCATGAAAGCACTTGCCTAAGGGGAAATGGCAGCAACCCCAAGTTTTACTGACAATGCTTGTGTTGCCCATGAGCTGCAGGACCTCTCTCCTTGTGCACGTGAGGGGATGGACTTGAAACATCTCTTTTGTTCATGACACTGTTTGCTGTGTGGGATGTGGCTGTTGGTACCTCCAAGGCGCTGGCACTGGTGCTCAGCTGAGCCCTCCCAGGGCTGCTGTGCTCCGTGTCCCCAGGTCCTGCCTTGGGAAGTGCCACAGCTGGCAATGGGCTTTGAAAAGCATGAGGCAGCCATGTGCAGGAGTCCTCCTCCAAACAGGCCCTGACACTGGGCCCTGCAGGGCCACCTGCGAGCCTCAGAACCCGCTCAGGTGGACACAAGTTGTGATGGCTCTGTAAGTGGGAGCTTTGTCCTGAGAGAAGTCTTTCCTGGTGTGGTAACACAGGCGTCTCAGCCAGGTTTGAATCCTTCTGCAGACTTTGTATATGCTTAAATACAAAAACGAGTTTTCCCTCTAGATGTTTTAAAGTGTTTCCTATTGAAGACAGGAGTCTGTTTCTGTCTTCAGAAGAGAATCATTCTGGGAGGGTGGTGGTGAGGATATTGTGGTGCTGGACATCACCTCTGACAAAAAGGCTGGTTCCCAAATCCTCAGTGCTTTCCCATTTATATTTTTTGGTAGCCAGAGTAGGCTGAGCCTCAGCAGGAGCTGAGCACTGTCTGGGGTAGGCGTTCATCCTTGCACCTCCCCTGGGCAGGCACTGGGGTGTGGTTGTGTTTCTCCATACAGTATTTAGTCATTCAAGGCCACGTTTCAGGAAAGTACATCAAAAGATCTGGTCCAAAAGGCTTCCCCAGGACAGACCACTGTGCTGGAGCTCTGAAGCACAACAGAGGATGAAACATTGGAGCGTAACAAGGCTGATGAACACAAAAGAGCATTTTTATTTGGTTTCTCATCAGTTCTTCGCGAGCGTTGCAGTGTCTGTACATCGATTGGAGATTTAGCCCTACTGCCCTTGTTATCCCTAGTTTAAGATGTAAAATGCTTTTTTTTTGCAAGTGTGGAGGCAAAAGGCTTTTGAGTTAATTAAATCTATGAAGAAATGAGCTGTGAGCTGAGCATTGTAGTCAGCCCTTTCCAACCTGAGCCCAGACCCCATGGTGCTGGCCGCTCGCTGTCAGCGTGCCGATACCTGCCAGCATTCAGGTAGCATCAGATCCCTCTATAAAATGGAGATTTCAAGCAGCTTGCAGGAGGCTGTGCATGTAAACCTAAGCCAGAAATAGCTGCTCTGACAAAGACTGACAGGTACGTGCCATTCTCTTCATCTGGCACATGCTGTCGGCGGTGCCGCTACGGGAGCTGGCAGCAGCCTTGCAGTGGTGGGTGGCAAACAAAGGCTGCTCTCAGAAATATTTTCCACACAAAGTTAGGATTAAAAGCACAGAGCCGATATGAAATACCAGCGATAACGATATGGATGAAGGGAGTTGCTGGCAACACACAACTAAACTGAAATCTGTAAAATGAGGCTTTTTCTTTTGTACTGAGCTTTCCAGCATTGCTTTCTCACAGGGTGCATTGCCTGTGATCTCCTCTGCCTCCTGCAATTGATAGAGCGACTGGATCAATAATTCATGGACATATGGAGCGGCATTGGCTCTGGAGATGAGGCTGCTCGGTGACTTGGGGAAGATGCTGATGCTGCTGGTCAGCCCCAGCCGAGCGCGGCCGCTCCGTGCTCAGCCCTGCCCGCAGCCCTTGACTCATCTTTGACTCACCTCCCGAGGACTGGGGGTGGGGAGAAGCGCAGTCATCTGCCAGATCCCCCTCAAGAGCTCCCACAACCCGATGCAAATGTGGCTGTTCCCCTCCCACAGCTCCTTACGCTGCCTTGGGCGTAAGCACATAGCTCCTCAGCACTGCCATGGTGTTGGTCCTGATGGCTCAGCAGAACCCACTCACTGCCCTCCTCCGCCAGCAGAGCCAGGGGAGGGCTGCTACTACCTTCCCATTTTTGGTGATTGCACGAATATGGGGTGTTTTTACGGAATCTGCTCGATTACACGACCTGGCTGGACCGGGATGGTCTCCCCTTCGCTCTGCCTTACACGTGTGCAAGGTGCACAGCTGCAGCTTCACTTCAGGTGCTCTCCCCCTGTCCAGCCTGGCGTGCACTGACAGATGAAGTTTTCCAGGAGGTGGTGGTGGTTATCTCAGGCCTTGGGGCCTTGGTCATCTCCAGGCTGAAGGATGGTTTCTGGGACAGCGTGAGCCCCTTCTCAAGGTGTTCTGTCAGGCTGGAGGAGCTGTCAGGCAGGCTGGAGATGCTGGAGCCCTTCTGGCCAAAATGAAGTTGGGCAGCAGTGGGTGTGGGTGGAATCCCGTGCTGACATTTCAGATACCTGCAGCATCAGAATGCTGAGATAATTGAAATCAGAGATAATTGCAGAACAGCCATGGTAAATGTCATGGGTGCTGCTCCTGTAAGAGCTGAAGCTGTGCAGGCAAGTGGGCAAAGAGTGCACAAACAATGAAGGTTCTTATGAGTAAGTACAGGAGTTGAAGATCAACCTCTCCTCCCATTGCCAACATCTGTTACTGCCAAAATGTAACGATTGTGTTAAATACGTGGCTTTTCAGGCAAGTCCTGTTAAACCTCTTTGTGGTTGTGCACTGTGTTGTAGGAGGTGATGACTCTGTTCCTTTGCCTCCTTGGGTGGGAGCTCAGGTCAGCATCCCCAGCTCTGAAGTGGCATTTGGGGTGCTCCTGGTTTGGGTTTGGCAGTCTGGAGTAGTTAAAAACAGACAAGGATTGAAAAAGGCATACTGTGATCTCCCCTGAGGGCTCCACAAGTCCTGCAGGTTGTACTTGGCTCCACTTCCACATCTTCCAACTCGACTCCAGTTTTCATCTGGTTTTTTGTTTTTTTTGCAGCAGATATGAAATACCAGCGATAATGATACCAGCAGAGAAATTGAAAGATTTGGAGAGGACAGGTTATATTCTTATTATCAAATTTCCTTGGTTTGTATTGTCTTCATGTATAGGAGGTACCATTAAAAATTCCCATTGGAAAGGCCAGTATCACACTGATAGTGTTGGCAGAGTTGGGGACTGGACTGGCATCCAGCACTACTGTGGTGACAGAACCCATTTTTCAGTGAAGTTTTGTTTCTCCCTATTTGCCCATTGAGTGGGCTCCAGACACCCAGCAGGACCAAAACCAGAACAGCTGTGGCAGCTTTAGGGGACTGCTGGAAAAGCCTGTTAGGAGGTACAAAGGCTGTGTTTAATTTATGGAAAAGAAGGGAGGGTAACGCATGAGAGTCAGAAATTGGCTGTTCTCTTTGTAAGTGAAAGGTCACGTTACCGAGCACGGCAGGGTGGATTTGTGAAAAACGAGCTCCTGTTTGCGAGGAATTAGAATGAGTAGCTGATTTTTTTATTTTTTTCCCCACTTGTGACCTTTAAAGATGCTGCTCGTAGATTGATAAGCAGGCTGATGCTTTTAGCAACCCAATCCTCCATTTCCCTCTCGCAGAAGGACAATCTGTCAAACGCCATGGGTGTCACTCGCAGAAAACCTTCCTCTCTAACCCCCCGGGGAAGGAGGGATGTGGTGGCAGGACCCGAGCTGACAAACAAGAAAATTCAGCATTGTCTTCAGTGAGTAAAGACCTGCATTTCCTGTGGTCTGCAGCCTCTGGCTAAGGACTTTCCCTACGTCCTGTTCCCAGTCAATTCCGCTTTCTCCTTTTCCCCTGTCCTTGGCAGGGTTGCAGTGCTCCTGCCTGGTGGGACAGTGGGGGTGGTTTGGGAAATTTGGCTTTGCCCCCCAAGCCAGGAGAGCTGCTTTCCCTCCTCTGCTGCTGAGGTGGTGCATTTTGGGGCTGGGAAGTGATGGTTTGGAGAGCCCCATGTGCATTGCAGGTAGCACACGGTACCTGGGACACATCAGCACGTCTTACTTGGGTTGTGTTTGTAATGGCTGATGGGCTGGTGGAATAATGGAAGATGGGCTGAACTCAGAAAAATCATTTTCTTAGTGATGGACAGCAGTTCTGTGTGTCCAGGTGTGCCAAAGCCTCCTGGGGGACGCTGAGGAAGCTCCTGGTGCTGCATGGAGGTCTGGCTTTGTGAGCTTGGCAGTGTCTCTGAGAGGCTTCACTGTGTTTATTTTCTGTTCCTGGAGTGCTGCTGGCACCGCCGTGCTGCGGCTGCAGACGCCCTGGGTAGTGCAGCTCCTGTGGCAGCTCTCTCCTGTGTTTGCTGGGTGGGTGACACAGTTGATCTAGATCCTGACAGGAGCAGGATTCTTACCGGGTGACAATTTGCTGCAGAGAAACCAGTGCTGCTGTGGTGGTGCTGCCTCCCACTGCCCTCGGTCATCCCTTCCAGTTCAGGCAGAAACTGGAACATGTGGCTTTGGTCCAAACCCTGCTCTAAGAGCTCTAAGCCACGTGAGAGCTGTTAACATGGATAATTCCACCGTGTCATTTGGTCCCCCATTACTGGGGGATGTTCGTGCACAAGTAATTCTCTTGCTGCAGCTGAGGCTGCTCCTGACCTGTTTCTCTGTTCTAAAAAGATTGTTGTCGCTTTGCCTCTGTGATGCTGAAGAGCTCACCCATAAGGTATTTTTCCTTGCTGTAATGTGTTGGTCTTCTGTGAGGAGCAGCTGACAGGCTGCCCCATGACTCTGAGCATCCACACTGCCCAAATTGCCCCGAGTTTGGCACACTTGGCCACTACCCTGGCAGGCAGCAGGGTGTTTCTTGACCCTGCTATCTTTTAAGATGCTCTGACTTCTCATTCCCCGTGGGTAGAAGGTGCCTTCATGGTTTCACTTGGGCAAAACTTCAGTGCAGGTGCTGAATTCCTTTCTAGGTGCTGTGTAGGGCACGAAAGGTAAAAAAAGGTGCTGGTTCCCTGCGAGGGGAGCAGGCCCAGGGCAGTTTCTGTCCCACAGTGTCCCTTTGTGAGTGCCGCCCTTACATAAGCACGATGCTGCAGCAGCACGATGGAAATCTCGTCAGGCCGGCCAAGTTCCCTGGTTCGGAGCCAGACATCTGGGATTGGGGTTTTCATGGCATTCTTCAGTAGCATGAGGGGCCTCATAAAGCAGCTTCTCTGGGGTATTGTGCCGAGAGCCGCATTCCCAAGCAATTACAGCCGGGGCTGCAGCAGTAATGAGCCCTGGCTTTGGGAAGGGACAGGAAGACAAAAGGGAAACGTTCAATGGAAGCTGCGAAGCCTTTGAACGTGAATAGCTGTGGGCTTGTTAATTGGGATCACCATTGGGAACATTCCCTGTTCCCTCCGGCTCTGGCACTGTGACCAGGCTCCGGGGAGCGGGGTGGCAGCAAGGCAAGAGGGCTGAGAAGCTGCAGCTCTTTGGGGTTTCACCATTAATGATTTCTGGCCATGGGGACGAGGCGCAATTGAGCCTTTTTTGGACCAGGAAAGTACTGCAAGTGGTGTTCTCAGCTGAGCGAGTCTCAGCATAGCAAAACACTCGCCTGCTGCTTCAGAAGGTTTTGCTTCTTCGGCACCAGCACCCTCCTCAGTAGCTGTGGGGTGGCAGAGGATGGAGGAGCTGCTCTGACTGAGCTTGGTGTTCCTGAAGATGCCCAGGAATCTTCAGGATTGAAGATCTGGTCTTTGTGAAGCAGCAGTGGGACAGTGGGTGCAGGCTGGTGCTGGTGACAGGCACCCTGTCACGTAGGCAGGTGGCCATCCTTGTGGCCGAGCTCCCATTTATTTACAAATCTGGGATTTGTATTGGAGTGTTTCAAAGCTTCCTTATTTTGAATGTTTCCTCTAGAGTTTGGTGGGTTCCAAATAAGAAGTGAAATTTGAATAGTAACCACTTTGGCTTCTGCAGTGAGCTATTGCCGAGGCTGCTCAGAGACGGGCTGTTCGTGTCTGTGTGAGTAACTATCAGAGAACATTTTGTTGGTGTTTGTTTAGAAGACAAACAAAAACCCTCTGAGCTGGAGCGAAACACTTGTCCCTGGGATTTTGAGTAAGAGAACAGGTGCAGTGTGGATTGTGACTCAGTCTGAGGCATGGCACCAGTGCCAGTAATAACGTTGTGTGTCCTCGTGTCTCCACAAGGCTCTGCCAGTGCAGGGTAGATGATTGCAAACTTGCAATTTTCCTAGGGAAAACAATTGGTGCAAGGTTCAGGGAATTGATGCTTCCCATCCTGCAGGCCAGCACTCCCAAACGTTCTGGTTGGCAGTGCAAGGACAGATTCCTGGGCTCGCTGATGCCAGAGGCAACCGCACGTGGTTCCACTCTGCCGCGCGGTTTGCAGTTGAGAGTGACAAGTTTAATTCCTTGCATTGCATTTCGGATGGAAAGGAAGAGTACGGCAGATGAATTTCCTTCTTTTCTGATTCCCTCCCCCCGTTTGATTGCACTATTGTTTCTTTGGGCACATTAAAATAGAATTTGACTGGAGTCGTTATCCGCTGTCCCCGCGCTGCCGCGTGTAATCCTCTTGCAGAGCCCTCCGCTTTGTGCAGCAGCGTTTGCTAATGAGCAGAATGTGATTCTTTTTTTTTTTTGAAAATTACATGAAACAGCATACCCATAAAACCTTCAGATCCAAGATGGCTTGTTTTGTTCTCATAAGCAGCCCAAACTCCGCAGCCGTTCATCACCCGCGGCTGCCGCGGGGTATCCACAACGAGGATCCAGCCCCAGCTGCAGAAGAACCTGTTGTGCTCCACGATCCATTCCCATGCACACTGCTTGGATCCCTGTGCTCAGGGGACGAGAGCAGGATGAGCTGCTCCCAAATTAAGTACAGGCAGTAGGAGAAGGAAATTTTGCAGGTTGAAGTCACCTGCCTCATTGTGGGTGTTGAGCATATGGTGTCTGTGTCAAAGCATTTTTCCTCAAAACTTGAGTGTTTTATCTCGTCAGCTGAGCTTAATGCATTCCATTCACAGGATGGTTATGCCAGGGTGGTGACTCCAAGGGCAGCCTGAGGAGGTGAGCTGAGGGAGGAATATGCTTACAGGGAGGTGCTGGGGCTCTGGCCAGGGCGAGGTGTTGGTGTCGCTTCGGAGGCAGAACCCAGTGAGTGCCTGACTCCAGTGGTTGATGACACCCTTGCTCCAGAGTAGCTGCCTGCCTGCAAACCTTTCAGTAACACACAGCCCTGGCAGGTTCAGCAAAAAAAAAATAATCCCCAACCCAAAAGCACCTTCACTACAGGATGTGCTCAAGTGGCTCCTCAGCAAAAACCCTTTTAACGTTTATAAACCATTTCTAAAAGCCAGCCTGAACCAGACTGTCATTTCAGTGCCTTGCTAGAAAAATAGCCGTGAGGAATTGTCCTTCATTTGTAGCTCCAGAATGTGGTGTGTCATCCAGTTTGGTGAGAGCAGCATTTACTGGAAGGTCGCGGTTGCTGGGGCTTAAGGAGGGGTGTTCTGGACAGACTGTGCTCAGTTAGAGCAGGTTTTATAAAGTGGTTTTAAATGCAAGTGATTAAGGGGAGGATTTCTCTTGCTCTCAGGTGCAAATGCAGCTCCTGATTAAAAGTCAACTGCTGAAATCTGAAATTTTCACAACAGCACTGCTGAGTTATTTATTGTGCAGCATTTCCATTGAAAATGAGCCTTGTTTTAAATATCCTACCCTTGATATGCTGAGGGCAAGGGGGCCAGGCTTACAGTTCATGAAAACTTGGCAAAAACAAGCAGATCTCTTCAAACTGTTGGGGTTTGAGAAGAGAACTGTGAAGAATGTGTCTAATTGAAACTGTTCTTTCAAGAAATGCTAAGCAAATGTCTGGTAGATTTTCAGCTGCTGTTGGCAACATCTGTAAAAGGTCTCATGTCTCCTGTGACACGGCAGCAGGAGGGTTGGAGCCTGCCTGGCTTTGATGGTTGGAGTGTATTTTTATTTGAAATACACTCGCTGTGTGTACAATAGAAGGAAGGGAGGGTGTTGGTGTGTGCTGGGCTGCTCCACCTGCAGCCGTGCTCAGTGCCAGCCCTGTGCTGCCCCGTGGCCAGGAGAGAGCAGGCTTGTCCAAAATTGCAGCAAAAAAGCAGTGTACCAGATTTTCCTGGGGGCTCCCCGTATTGCCCGGGTTTGTGCCCAGGAGGACAGGGAGGAGCAGCAGTGATGGAGGGGAGAGCAGGATTGAAAAAGCTGGAGTTGGGATGTGGGCAGTGACCCCCCAGCCCCACATCCCTCCCATGGGCTCCTCAGAATGTTCCAGAGAGCTGCTGTGGGTGGCACTGGGGGGTGGTGGCAGCTTGGCACGTTGAGGAGCTTTGTCCCTGGTCACTGCAGTCCATCTAATCCTGGCTAAAGCAGGTAAAGCCGCCGTGGGGCCAGGCGTGGCGAGAGCTGCGGGGGTTTGAGGTGGTTTGTAATCCTGGGCACATCGAGCAGGAGAGGCTTTATTTAATTCTAATAATGGCAGAGATAATGTTGGCTTTGTGATAGTCCCAGGCACAGCTGTTCTGCAATATCCACGGCGGTGCATGCTGTGAATGGCTAGCAAGGTATCGAGCCCCCAGGATGTTTTCCTTGCTTTTCAGTGCCTGGATGGATTGCATTGGTTTATTGGAAGAGCGCTGACTTTGTGCTTGCAGTAATTAATTCCCTTTTCCGGGCTGGGGGAAGGTTGGCTATAATTTCCTGCATTCTTTTATCATAAGGCCAAAGGAGAAGCTCAGAATAGCGAGCAGAGAGGAACACTGCATACATGCATTTTAAATTTAGTTTCAAGCAGTTAAGAAGATGGATTTTTGGTGGGGTGGCCTCTGTATTTGCAGTTTTCAAACAAGGTGACCTGAAGGATTGGTGCTGGCTGTAGTGTCCATTTCCAAAATCCCTGGCTGTACTGCTCACTCCACCTGTAAATCCATGTTCCCTTCTCCTTCGGGGCGCTGCAGTGGGCTGGAGATCAGGAGTTTGTTTCCCTGCTGGTAGCTCTGACACTGCCCGTGGACAGGAGGAGGGTTGTTGGTGGGGAGTACAAGTGTGTGCTGGCCAAAATCCATTTGTGACTGAGCTTGGAAACATGGCAGAGGGGCAGCACAAAATGTGTCCTCCTGCTGTCCCCTCTGCCTGCCCTGATCTTAAGGACATCCTGGTGCAGGCAGGGGCTTCTCATGGGTATGAGAGAGCATAAGAGGTGGAAAATACTTGAGAACATGAAGGGCAGAAGGAAATTGGGGAAGAATGAATTTCTTGTGTATTTTCCCTGATTTTGGGAGGTTTTCCGTAAGCGTGTGTCTCTCTCATGTCTGGTGTCACCTTTGCTTTGTGGCCATTGAAATGTCCCATTGAAATGGTTGTGTACGGACAGGCAGGGAGGGCAGTGACAGGGCTGGGAGCGGCCGGGCTCTGGCCAAACCCTGCGGGTGGGTAACCCGTGTGCAGCTGCAGAGGGAGCTGCTCCAGCGGTCCCTGGGTGCCCCCGGGCGCGGCAGCATCGCACGGCCCGGGCCGGCAGAGCCTCGGGGGGCTCGGGGGGCTCGGGGAGCGGGCGAGGCCGTGCTGGGAGCCCTGCCCGGGGTGTGCAGCCCTGCCCCGGGTGTGTGCAGCCCTACCCGAGGGCACAGCCCTGCCCCGGGCTCCCCGGAGCCCTCCGCTCCTGTTGCCTTGCCAACACCGCGCAGGAGATGGAGCCGAGCGCGGCTGCGGCGATGCTCGGGGCTCAGGGAGAGGAGGAGGAGGAGGAGGAAGAGAGGGAGGAGGAGAGAACCTCACCGCCCCAAAAACAGCCCTCTGCACCCCGGCGGGGAGGGAGAATTAATAACACTGGCAGAGGCATTCAGCGTTCACTCCTTGCTGCTTCTGAGATTGTACAACAGCATAATTTTTTAATGACGGGTAATGATGAAACATCAATTTCAAATCTGTTTTTCTGACTGGTGCCTGAAGCTGCAGCGTCAGGCTCGGCACAGGGAGCAGGGTGCCCAGATCCCTACGGATGGAGCCGGTGCCTGCTGATGTTTGCTACGTGGGTATCAAGGAGGAGCACTAAATTGAAAATTGCTTCTAAATGGGCTCAGTTTGACTGTTTTAATGCTTCTCGGGAGAACACAAGAAATGTAGAGATTCTAAAATAGAAGCAGCACGGCGGTGCCTGGTGCTGTGCGTTGCTGGTGTTTGTCTTTCTTTATAGTTCACATCCCTTTGGTGGCGGCTCAGAGGCGCCTCACCTGAAAGCAGAGATGAAATGCCATTTATCTCAGCATTCCAACGTGCAGAACACTGCTACAGGGCTGTGGGACGGGAGTGGGTCTGCTGGGCAGCCCAGTGCCCTCCTGGGACAGGGACACTGTCCCCAGGGAGCAGCAGTGGCTCCGTCCTGCCCCACCATAAATTCCCTTGGCTTTGGTGTTGCCTTGGGCTCCGTTCTACCTGGGGTTGCTCATCCCACCGCTGCCTTTGGGGCTCTCCAGGACACCTTTCCCAAACACTGGTGCACGATGGCTACACACCACCCCTCCTGCCACGTACGGGAACGTGGCAGAAAATGAGCATTTCAGCCCAAAAGATAAAAATATGTAATGGGAAGGCTTTTCTTGCTGCAGCTCTCCCTCGGAGCAGACGCTTCAAAGGCAGCAGCGAATGGAAGTCACTCTCTGGAGCTGTCTCGTTCTTTCTCGAGGCAGTGTTTTGATAAATGTTGATGAGTTTCACTGTAAAACTAAATGACATTTATAGCACGATGTATGCTTTACCCATTGCTTAATTATACCTAATGGTGTTGGATGGAAAAGGCATTTACCATTTTACTTTTGTTTAAAATGACAATCTAAACCTCAGAGCCTGTGGGGTTTTGTAGAACGATGACGATTTAATTAAGAACTAAATACAATCTAATTTTAAAAGGCAATTGCAACTTTAAGAAATAAGTGATAAAATTTACCAAGAGCTTGCTGAGAGAGGAGTGCTGGGCTCAGTGTGCCTGCTGTGGGATGGTCTGGGTGCAGGTTTGAGGAAGGTGGGATGAGGACCATATCCAGACTTGTTTTCTCTCTCATCCTTACTGTATTTTTTTGGTCATATGCTTTACAGTCCTGCTGCTGCACCTGCAGAGGCACTGAGAGGCATTGGGCTAATGCAGTTTATAAACCCAAGGGTTTATTTTCGTGTGCACAACACGGTTTCTCTTCCCTTCCTCCCAGCTCTGCCTTTGTCCTGGCAGCCAGCAAAGAAAACAGAGCCTCTATTGAAAACAAGGCTTGAGGAATGAGTGTGGATCAGGCAAGCTGCATCTTTAAAAATAAACACTGGAGCAGAGCTTTGTGCCTTCCACTCAGCTGGCAAAGCACTGACAGCAGGCAGGAATGTGTTCAGGAGCATCTGCCCTTTCTCTTCTTTTCATGGGTTTAGTCAAAACAAATCCCATAGATGAAGGGAAAAAAATACCAAAATGCATTTTGTTTCCCCAAGCCTGGATGAGCCACCAGGCGGAGGCTGAAGGGGGACGTGCAGGATCTGCAATGAGGAGATTAATGTGTAAAGATATTAGCACTGGTCCTGTACTAACATTTATAAATCCGACGGGTGGCAGATTGAGGGCTGATTCCACATTTTTTCTTCCTCCTCTGTAAAATAATAAATATGGTAAAATAGCTCTCAGAGCTGCCTTTATCGTGGGGATGAATCAGGACAGTTGGTGTTGCAAGAGACTTAAAACTTACAAATATGTTGCCCTTTAGGTGAGCATTCATCATAATGTCTGATCTGGGATCTAGACTAAAGGCTTCTCTTATACCTTTTTATCCTTTCTGGGAAGTAGAAATTGGAAGGAGTCCTCGCTTTGATCGTAATGTTGCTGCTGAGATCCTTTCACCTGTTTTGTGGGGGAGTGTCTGTCCCTGGTGGGGGTCTATTGTTCTTTGAGAAAAGATCTTGTCTGCTGTCTCTAAAAAGACTGAAAGGGGGCGGGGGGACGGGACATACTTGAGTAAAAAGAAAGTGAAGGGAAAGACCCCTAGAGACAGTGTCCTTCTTCATGGCATGGAGTCCCTACAGGTGCTGCGTGGGCAGGGAAATAAATCACTGTGGGCAAGCAGGGCTCCAAAATCCAGGACTGTGCCATCCCATCTGCCCAGGGAGAAGAGGAGTGGACAGGTAACACCTGTGAGCAAAGCCACTCCTGGCAATTCCTGGAAAGTGACATCAGCTTTCCTTCCCTGATGGCAAACTGGGAATTAACTTCAAAGGGCAAAAGAAACTCAGCCTGATCTGTGGAGGAGGGCTTATCCTCGAGATGGGCTGGTAGCAAACGGGTCACTGTGCAAGCTCTTGGTCATTCCAGCTGGCAAATGTTTCCTCTTCTGCTTCTGCACCACAGTCTTGGGATAACAGCAGGGCAGGTGTTTTGTCAAAGGCTCACAGAGTCGCTCCTGTGTGTGACAGGACAGGGACAGTGCTGGGATTTAAGGCTGGGTGCATGCTGAGCCAAAGGGTGGGAAAAGGCCAGGATACCCTAAAAACCACAGTATTCCCTGGTATTCTTTGTTGGTCCTTTGTTTTGAGGACATTTGCCACAGGTTTGTGCATTTGTTATTAATTTTGCCATTTATTTCTTGCTTATTTCTGTGGTGAGCTAAAGATTTCAGACTTAAATATGCAGGCAATTGAAAGGAGGTCCTCTTTACAGGGAAGAGACCAGGCTGATGTTGATCAGAATTCATTGTGGGTGCTTTATGGAAATACAGATTTCTTGGGTTTAAAAGAGATTATTAAGCTGCACGTTGTGACAGATGCTACTGACAGTAAAAAATAGAAAGGATGTGAAAAAGTCTGCAAGAAATGGGTTACAGGTATGGATATAAGACATATCTGCTCATTAGAGTAAAATGAAACCCATCATCTGAGTTGAAACAGGATTCCTTGTTCCTGGGAACCCTGTCGCTGTGACTAATGGGAATCGCTGTTCTGGGCGCACCTGAGGCAGGTGCTGTTGGCTCCAGGGACTGAGCTGTGCCAGAGCAGACCTCACCAGCAATGGCATCACCCAGAGCACCTAGAGGGGACAGAGGGTGTCTGAGCTGCAGTGCTGGGGTCCCTGGAGGGCTCCCTGCTGCTGGGCAGTGCCATAGAATGGGTGTTCCCCAATGGGTCCCTGGAGGGCTCCCTGTTCCTGGGCACTGCCATGGAATGGATGTTCCCCCACCGTGTCCCTGTCCAGCTGCAGTCCCCGGCTGGCAGCCCCATGGCAGGGGTCTGTGCTGAAGGTGGGCACAGAGCAGATGGGAGCTCCCTCCGCACATCCAGGTGCCAGCTCGGGGTGTGAGCAGTGCCCTGCTCAGTGCGAGGCAGGTGGCAGCTGCTGGCCACCACAGGGCAAAAACAGAGGTGACAATGATGGTGACAAGCCTGCAAACATGTAAATTCTCTCCTCCTGTGCTCAGGTTTTGGCAGGGGCTGCTGCAGTTTCACCCCCGTGGCAGAGACAGAAAGGAGTCTGAGGCAGCAGGTGTTGTTGTGGTCAGGGAAATGCACAGAACATGCTCTTTGATTGTGAAAACTGAATATTTGATCTGTGCTTCTTCCTCTTACGCTCCTCATCAGGGTTTAGCTCCCCATGGAGCAAGTCAGGGCAGGGAAAGGAAATTCCACCTGTGTGTGAAACTCGGGTTTAATCAAGGTCTCCTTCCTTGGATCTGGGCTGTGGGTGTCCTTGGTAGTGATGTAGCTGGAAGATAAATGCAGATAAGAATTCTGTATTAGGGCTCCATTAATAATAAACGTGTGTTGATGCTAACTGAGTGTTATTTAAACACACTGAATGGAGGCAGCAGCCTGCTGGGACCGTCTCGTGTAGTCGAAGCTTCTCCCTTGCTGATGCTGCTGCCAAGCAGTGCTGGGGCATGGCAGGGGTGGATTTTAGGTGGTGTCCTTGGCAGGTGTTGGCTGCCAGTGATGGCTGAGTGTCAGGGGGAACACGAGAGAAGGGCACCTGACTCTCTCTGCTGAGGGGCCACTCACAGCTTTGCCCTTTCCTGCTCTTTTGGTCTCCCTTGCCTCTGTCCCTCAGTGTCCCCCAAGAGCCCCTGAGAGTCCTCAGCAGCCTCCCCTTCCCAGATGCTCCCACAGAAGATGTTCTGTCTCCCTGGCACAGCCGAGGAGCCGCTCGCAGCGGGGTCCTTGGGGGACGCTTGGATAAACCCCTGACCTTATGGGAGAAGGACAGTCTTTAGCAAGTGACCTTTTACTGTCTAGGCAATGGACCATCAACTGCTGGAAACAAGGCAAGAGAGCAGCTGCTTCTGTTCCTTAGAAATGTATTAGAAGTGTGGAACACAAACCTGGGATGTGCAGAGCAGCAGACTGGTGCTGCCGTTCCGAATTCTCCCTCGCCGCGTTTGTCCCTCTGGTCAGTGACAGAGCAGATGGATATTGATCCCCAGTGCCCGCCAGCAGTAACCTTTGAAGGGACAGGCGACGTATGGCCAGGGAGTTTGATCTATCAATATCTGGGTAATAGAAAGACAAGGGTGACATCTAATCCCAGCCCAGGTGACAGATCATAAATCTGCGCCGACGGGGCGATTGGCGGCAGCAGGAGTGTGAAGGGAGGGCAAAGGAGCTGCTTCAGTCTGAAACACGCTCTGGCCACAGCCACAGAGGCTTTCATGGCAGAAAAAATGAATTTTGTTTTTAAGATCCAAAGAAATACTTTAATTTGGGCATAACACAGGATTTTTGTTCCTGTACCATTGTGGTTTCAGCCAGTGGAAAGAATTCCCTGATGCCATTGCATCACTAGACATTCACTATGTTTAAAGTCAGTGCAGCCTCCAGTGTAATTTCGGAGCTATTGTCATCTTTTATTCTTACTCTTTAAGCTCGAAAAGCCATAAAGGTGGCAATGGCATTTTTTTTCGACACAAATTTAATATCTGTGCAGAACTCGCTTGAATTTGCCGTATATTTCTCTGAAGTGGCTGTTTCATAGCGTAAACTCGCTCCTCACAATAAGTAATTTTTAGCACCATCTTGCAGGCTGTCTCTGAGTGTGGAGAGTGGCTCGGGAAGTGTGACTGCGAGCGGGGAGAGGAGCGGGCGCTGCGGAAGGCGCCGAAAGCGCCGAGAAAATCTGTGCTGAGAAGGAGGGGAAAGAGGTCCCTGGGACTGCTGGGGCTGCCACAGCCTGTGACAGGGATGAGATCCTGGTGGCTCTGTCCCTGCAGACAGTGCCAGGGAGAATCAAGGAAATCAGCATTTTGGGAACGGTTTCCGTGAATGCTAATTCCTCCCACTCCTCCTTTTTTCCCTCCTAAATGGAAACTGGGGCTTTGAGCGTCGCCAGGGGATCCCAAACTTGGCACAGCAATGTTGTCTCTGTTGGTAGAGCCCTTCCTCAGAGCAATTCTCTTAAACCTGGCTGCGGCATAAGGGAAGGATAACACGCGTTAAATGTGAAAGTAAAAATCCAAATACCAGGTGAGCGTTACCGTATCAATTTGCTGTAGTCTGTGCCTCAGAGGGAGACAGGGAGCTGCCATGCCCCATTCCCATCATCACTGAGCAAGCCTTGCCCAGTTTGGCTCAGCTGCACCTTGCTGGAAAGTCCCCGTTCCCCTTGTGCTCAGCAAGGAGTTTTCATGGGCAGGACTCCCCAGTGCTGAATTGCAGCTGACAGACCTGCGCAGAACTAACTCAAAAGGGAGATCTTTCTAGAATTCTATTTGTTTGCCACCATCACTTTTTTTGAAGAGCTCTTTGCCTGGGAATTGGAGTTGCTGAGTCTGTTTCTGGCCATGGAGAAGATGCTGAAGAGGGAATAAGAGCTACTTGAATGCAGAAAAATCTCAGAGAGGCTTGACTCAGGGTCACAAAACTGGTAATTACATCTTATTAGAAGAGAGAGTTGCTGTTGCAAAAGGTTAGTTGTGAACCTTGGTGGAAAACAACATTTTCCTCTGGGGTGAGGGCGCTGGCAGAAGAATTGCTCGGAGGTGCCACATCTGGCTCCAGGCTCTGTGGCCTTGGAGGGTTTCCCTTGGGGACTGTGCAGGAGTGGAAGGAGCAGCAGCTGCCTCTTCTCCTGCCCTCCCTGCAGCCCAGCCTCCCACAGTGACCTTTTGGGAGTGGGTGATGGGAACACCTGATTCTTGGTGTGTACTGAACACCCACGGAGGATGCAGGCTGGCCTTGGTGGGGCTGTGGGAGCGCTGCATTCTGCCCCAGCCTGTTCCCTCCTGCTGCAGCCCTGCCCTGCTGCACTAGGGCCGCACGTGTGTCCATGTGCTCCCTGGGCAGCCTGGTCTCCAGCTGTTGCCCATGAAAAGATGCCATGAAATTAACTCCATCGGCAGCAATTGCCTTTCCCCGCCAGCACAATCAGCGTGGATTGTCTGTTCTTTTCCAAAGTTCAAGTGTGACGACTGCAGCTTTTTAAAGCGGTCTCTCAAGACTTGGAGCCTGGATGCACAGAGCTCCAGTGGCTTCTCCCAGCACTGCCTGGCAGTTCTCCTCTCCCTCCTAGAGGCAGATCTGCAGGCTAGTTAATGGCCTTTGGGTCCCCTCCTTTTTCCTGTGTCTGATCCATGACCAAGAGTCTCCGGTTCTGGTTCTCTTCCTGGAAAGCAGGCTGTGATATTTGTGTTAAAGGGAAGAGATGAAGCTCTCAGTGATGGATGAGAGAGCAGAGGAGCTGCTCAGCTCAGGGAGGAGAAGGAACACAAAGGAGACAAAGCTTCTGGGGAGGTGGATGCTCAGTGTTTATAAACCCACTTGTCTCTGCTCTAACCACCACATTTCCTCTTAGGTACTTGAAACTGATAGATGAATGTTGACATTCAAATTGTGTTAATTCTGGGAATGGAGCTTAGTGTCACTTTTTTCCTTGAGCACGTGGGCAGTTTGTGTATCTGTGCGAGTTGTTTCTTCTGACTCAGTCTATTAAGAGGAATTTTGTTTAGGTTTACAGGCTTACACAGTTCAGGTGTAATGAAAACCCCTCTTCCTTGGAAAGCATTTGTGTCGGGATCCTGCAGACTGAGCCAGCGGGGCTGCAGCTCACGCTGGGGCACCTGTGGTTAGAAATTCCATAGAAATTGAAAAACCATGCTCCCCAGCACATATTTTTAATCTTTCCTCTTCTCTCCCTGACGCTTCCCTCTAGCCCAGTGTCCTACAAGCGGAGAAAGAATTGATTTTACATGTGACCGCTGAATATGAGCCAAGGTCCCTGGGCTGTGTCCAGCTGAGGGGAACTTGTTTGAAACACAATTTACTCGTCTGTGTGTGTCTGCAGCCCTAAGAGGAGAGACTGCAGTGGTCTAAGGCAGGGAGACATGTGCAGAAATTAATTGTACAGGTTGCAGCCAAAGCGTCCCTCCAGCATTGTGTCCCCCTCCTCACCCCCCTTCCAGTAAGTATAAAACAAGGTGTCATTTTTCACCTTCACAGGGAGATTCAGTAAATGAGGCTGGAGAATTGCTTTGGGTAAAGAAGGAAGCACACGTTGTGTTTTCCCTCCTGGGACTGCAGACTCCCATTTGGGTGATTCCCTTGCTTGTTAACACCGGTGCATGTGTTAGACAGGAGCTCACCCCAGAGACTCCCCCCAGAAAGTGGCTTCCTTTCTGTTCCTGTTCCTCTCCCTCTGGAGCAATCCCTTGTACTCCAAGTCAAGATTTTCAAGGCCCTGAGCCCAGTCCTGGACTCTGTCTGTCCTGGTGTCTGTCCCTCACACGCTGGGATGAGGATTTGTCCCTCGTGTTGGAGTCCCAACAGGAAGCTTTGGTCTGATCCATGGGCACTGTGCTGTCATAATCCCTTCACATGTGATAGACAAAAATCTGTCCATATCATTCTGTTGGGGCTTTCCATTGGATCTGCTCGTGCTGTGCCCCTCCAAAGCATTCCCAGGATTTGACGTTGGTTCTCAACAGTAATTTTCCTTTGCTTCTCTTAGCTCTTAAGATTCCCTGTTGAGTCCATAAATTTCATCTGCCCTCCCCAGCCTGTCCTTTTCTGTTCCAAAACATTGTCAATGCTGTGTGCTTGTGCTTTAATGCTCCTCAAAATACGTATACACTGACAGTAAATATTTACTGAGAAACTTGCCGAGGTGTTGACAATGAGGATGGGTCTGAAGAGTCCTTGCTTTGTGCTGCGTTTTTATTTAATTTACAGTTTGTAATTGCTGCTGCTTGTGGAAATAGCTTTCGTGGGAGCAGAGAGGAGAATGTGGAGCAGAATGCGGAGGGTGCACGCTGTGGCTGGGTGCAGCACGTTCAGGGCAGCAGAGCAGACAGGGCTGGTCAGACACCCTTTGGTGGAGAGCAAAGAGGCAGAGCCCAGGAGGCTGAGGCTGTTCCGAGCCATGGAGGGGCTCAGCGTGTCCTCATGTGCTCCCTGCCCACGATTAACCCGCATAAAGCCTTCTCCAGAGGCATCTGGTGCCAGCCCAGGCCGAGGTGCTGGGCTCTGCAGCCATCCATCGGCAGGTTTCATGCTGCAGCATCCCGGTGTGAACAGCTTCAGTGGCTTGAACTTCAAATAATTTATTTCTAAATTACTTCTACTGTAATTCTTATTAATTCAAATAGTCTTCTAAGCTGATGTAAAATTCAGTAAACGCAAGGAACAGTTTAATGAATTGAAAATAGGATTGAGTCATTTAAAGTAAATGTAAAAAAATATGCTGGCAATAATTGCTTAGATGGAAATCGAATCTTAATAGCTTTGTTAATGATTTGTAGGGAATATTGCATTTATGAGAACATATCAAGCTGATCCTTGTGCAAGAACCTTGTTTTGAATGGGTTTGATAAAATTATTCCCCAGAAGCAGTTAGTAATGTTTAATATTTTTGCTTGAACCACTTTTGAGATGTTTGATTTCATTGATGCCGGGGCCTGGCTGTGGCTGTGCAGGGCTGCTCCAGCCCCTCCAGGGCAGCACGTGGCACAGGCAGGGCAGGGCTCTGGTGGCATGGCCCTTGTCGTTTGGGATTTGAGAACAGAATCATTTATGCTGAAAAAGCCCTCTAAGATTGAGTCCAGCCATTAATGTGTGTCCCCAAGGTTCAAGAACACCACATTAAGGGTGCTGGTAGTGTGGTGGGGTGGCTGAATGCTCATCTTCTGATCAGAGGGCTTTGGGCAGGACCAGCTTCATCCTGATGCACAGAGTGTGGAGCAGGAGCCAGGCAGAGCTCTGGGACAGGCTCTTTGCCCCTCCTGAGTGGGGCTGGGGGTCTGTGCTCCAATATGGGTGTTACTGATTGATAGTAAATCTTCTTGTTGCTCCTCAAAGTTCATCAATCTGGAGAATCTATCTAAAATTTATACTGAGAGGGCAGAAAAATGTGCCCAGACTTCAGCTTTCTGCCCATCAGGTGTGGAGAGGAGTCTGATGGTTTATCAATCTTTCTCTTTTCTCTTTCCAAATGATCAACCTTTTTGTCAAACATTTGTTTCCAAGGGATGTCAAATTATAAAGGCAAGTTGGAAAGAAAGATAAATGAAGGAAATGCAGGGTGAGAGAAAAACTGGGGTTTAAATATGATCCCCAGATTTCCTGTGTGCAAACTTTAATCCAATCCTGCGTTTTTGGGTTTCTGGCGGCTGAGGCAGCTGTGGAGCAGCAGAGGATTCTCTGACCACCCAGCCTGTGGCATCCTGGCTTCATTTGGAGCATTGCCAATCAAAGTCTCAGTACTTCTCCCACTTTGATTCCCAGGAGTTATGGAAGAATTGAAATGCAAGGCACAGTTCCAGTGCCATCCCCCGTGTCTTTGGCGTTCGGGGCGGATGTCTCAGCGTGCCTCGCCTCATTAGGAGGAGACTTTTGGGGTGGTGACCTGTAAATGATTACAAGGCTCCCACGGCATAATTGCACGGGATCCTTTTTTACCCCTGCCTCTGGACATTAATAGCACCTGCTGATTACACAGAGTGAGTAACGACTGATTCCCTGAAGTCTGCCTGCTCCAGTCAAAGGACAAGTGCTTCTTACAGAGAGTTGTTCCTTCAAGTAATTTAACAGGATTTTTCTGTTGGGAGAGGAAGGGAATTTTTGGTGTTTCTGTGTGGGGCAGCAGTCCTTCTTCCTCTATTCCCATCACAGAACTCCTTTCTCATTGCTGCTTTACCAGCTGGCTGGGGACCCAGAGTCAGTGCCTCACTGGCTGATGTTCCTCCATTGGTGGCGTGGAGCTTTTCATTCCCTAGTGAAACCCGCTGGTGTCATTTCTGACCTTGAGTCCTGCTTTGCTGTGTCCTGCAGGTCATGGTCAGAACTTGGTGACAGAGGATGTGACCGTGGTGGAGGGGGACGTGGCCACCATCAGCTGCCGCGTCAAGAACAGCGATGACTCCGTGATCCAGCTCCTGAACCCCAACAGGCAGACCATCTACTTCAGAGATTTCAGGCGTAAGTTTATGGTTCCTCCTTTGGTCGTGACTCCTCCTGTGCCTCACTTGGGCTCAGGACATGGGAGTTGCTGAGATCCCTCCTGTTTGTGCAATGCTGGGCACTTACGGTTCACTGGTTCTGTGGAGGTAGGTGAGATAGACAATCATAATCTTCCCCTTAATGGAAAACTTCACAGTCCCCTCTAAAAGTCAGAGCATCTTACTTTGCAATGGGAATTGATTGTTGTAATTCAGGGTGAATTGCAATTGAATGCCAAATATTTAGCTGACACAAACAAATTGAACAGGACGACACGGAGACAGCGCAGCGTTCTCAGGAGTAATCTCTTCAGACCAAAGACTGAAAATTTCAGGACAATCTGTGCTGCTTTATACTCAAACTGAAATCTCTCATCACTTGCATGTCCAGTGGATATGTCTGTCCTGTGATGACAGTGCCACAGTCGCTGCAATGAGACACTTTAAATGGTCTGTGTTAGTGTCACTGTGGGGACACGCCTGTCCTCTGCCCAGGAAGCAACAGGACAGGAAAAAAGCTTTAAATTCTACTTCTCCCAATTCCTTCCTCATTTAGGCTGTCCCTGAGTGCCTACAGTTGGTGCTGGGGCTGTATAGACGCCATAAGCATCTAACATCCCTAAGCCACCTGGTAAGAAAACTATGTCCAAAGATTTCATGCTGTGCCCTGTGATTGGCTCATGTTGATTATTGAGAACCAAAAGATTTTATAGGTGCAGCTTCAAGGTGGGAAGCAGCTAATCAGGAGCCCAGGGGTGCTCACCTTGATGTGCTGCTGTCTGTGGGGATCTTTGGGATTGTGGTGTGGTGGGAAGGGGACGCTGCCCCTCTGTGTGCAGTCACCAGGCTGTGCTTGCCCCACAGCACTGAAGGACAGCAGGTTCCAGCTGGTGAACTTCTCCAACAGCGAACTGCGAGTGTCCCTGACCAACGTGTCCATCTCTGATGAGGGGAGGTACTTCTGCCAGCTCTACACCGACCCGCCCCAGGAGATCTACACCACCATCACGGTGCTGGGTAAGGAGCCCTGCACACACAGGGGCACTGGGGTGGGGTCTGTGCAGCGCTGGGAGAGCTCCAGCCCCCTGCCAGGGGGATTGGAAGCAAGGACTGAGCCCTGGGTGCTGATGGCCAGGCACGTGTGGCCACAGGAGCAATGCTGGCGGTGACAGCTCCTGCTCTGTTTGAGCAGTTCCTGCCGATTAGCAGCAACTTTTAAGGCTCTATTAGTGAGAGAACCTGAATCAGGGAGGGTGACTTAATGTAAGATCTCACTTGCTGATTAGTTTAAATCTTCCTTCTTTTGCTTAATGAGATTTGGGTCTTAGGTTTTTCTATGTTGTTAAGTGATGTTTATAAGCAGTTTTACTCTTGCTATTACAGTTATCAACACCTTCAAAGTTTCCGAGCACTTTCCAGCGCTCACAGGCACAGGAAGCTCTTCCAGCTCCTGCCTCTAATCGTGCACAGGCAAAAACAGTTCCTTGGATTTGATTTCACTGCTGGCAATGCTGAGAAGGTGTTTGAAAGGAGAATACTCATTTCATTCACCTGTACGCCAGCACCGCGTGTCTTTCAAGTGGGAGACATAATGCAGGTTTTTGTTGGGTTTTTTTTAAAGCATGAATCATGCTTTAGAACTGAGGGAAAAGTCAGTTTTCTTGCCTTGTACTTCAGTTGTTCTTGAGAAGCCTTTGTGGCATGGCCAGTGTGTGTGCTGCCTTTCTCCCACATCCATAAAGGAGGTGCTTTCTTGTCACCTTTGTCATGTTCTCAGGTCAAACCTCAGCTCAGGAAGCAGGCCAGGATGAGGGAGGTTTATCAGCAGAAGATGAAGGAGGGGTCTTAGTACTTGCATGGAGAGATTGGGCACTGTGATGCCAGGGACGGCTTGTCTTGCCTGTCTTTTCTATTACTGGCTCCCAAATTAGGGGAACTAATGAGCCAGGGGGGAGGAGTGGTGCTCCGTGTTGGCATTGGCTGCTCCTCCCAGGAACTTGTTCCCCACCAAAAATCTCGTGGCCATCACCCAGCCTTTGACAGAGCTGAAGTTGTGTCAAAGGCTGATTTTGCTGGCCCGCCTCTGCTGCTGCCAGCTGGGGAGGGCAGAGGGAGGTGCTGAGGTGTCCCCCTTTGCAGCTGGCACTCGGGGGGAGCTGCACGTTTGCTTCAGCACTTTCATGTCTTCTGTGACACAGTATGTAGATTTATTCATGCTTAATTGGAACATGTGAAAGTCTCAAATATGTAGCTCATTCTGTTCTTTTTAGAGAGAAGCCACAAGTGACTAATTAGTCCATTTGATCATCTGGATGGTATTTATACATATTTGTTCTTCATTAGCTTTAAGACCTGTGAGTCACATCTGAACTGTGCAGTTGCTTAATCACATTGATCAGAGCAAAGTTGAGTTTCCTTTGGAAGTTCTGGGATTTTCTGAAGCCGTGACTCTGCCATAAGAGCTCTCGCTGTTCACTTTTTCTTGGGTTTTGCCTTGCTGCTGGTGCTTTCGTGGGAAAGAGATTCCCTTGTTCCCATGTCTTAATTTTTAAGCTCATTTGTCCCATTTCTGGGCTGTGCTGCAGTGGTTGTTACCCCTGGAGTTACAGCCTGTTTCTCAGTATTACTGGATGATTTTTCATTGGGTACAATCTTCCAGCTTCGTGTTTTGGGAGACTCCTGATCTAGGGAAGAAGTGTGCTTGGGCACAGGATGTGGCACTTCCACCCCAAAGGATGTGGCACTTGTGGCTGGGTGTAGAGCCAGCTCCCTTCTCCCTTTGGGATGGCTTTGGGGTGGTTTGTGGGGGTGTGATGGGGGGCAGAGCTGTTCCCAAGGGATGCTGTTCCACTCCAGGCTTGCGCTCAGTGGCTTTTCGAGCATCTTAAATGAGGTTGATGTTTGCTGGCCTGCTTCCATGCTCACGGCTGAGCCTTGGAGCTGAACAGCAGGAGAGAAAAATTGCCGTGGAGGTTAGAGGCTTGGTAAGTAATGCAGTGCCAAGTGTCAGCTTTTGTGTTTCCTCTCCTTGTCAGAGAAGTCAGGAAATGTGCACGGAGTCAAGCTGGATTTTTAAATAGCAGCACACACCCGAGCAGCACAGGAGGCTGCGGCTCTCCCTGGAACCGTGCCTGCTTGGGAGAGGGAACAGAAAGTTACAACCCTGATAAGTAATAATTTGTGAGACTGCGGTGATTATTAGGTGGAGAGTGAAAGTGCTCACTCCAATTACTGCAAAACCACCTATCAAAGGGTTTGATTGATTGAAAGATCAAATAAATGCTGGTTGCTTGTTTCGTGCAGTAGATTTTACAGGTTTTCCTCAAGGTTTTGTCCTGTGTTAGCGATCAAAAGATGTTTTTTTTCATCTGGTTTGTGTTGTGTTTCCCATTCCAGTGCCACCACGCAATTTGGTAATTGATATCGAGAAAGAAACCGCCGTGGAGGGAGAGGAGATCGAGCTGAACTGCACTGCCATGGCCAGCAGACCAGCCACCACCATCAGATGGTTCAAAGGCAACAAGGAGCTAAAGGGTAGATGTGTCCCCTCAGTCCCTTGCTTTGTTCAGGGAGCTGAAGTGATTTATGTAACGCTGGGTGTTTGTTCTCTGCTGCCAGTTTAAGGGGAAAAAAAGTAAGAAAAGTAGAGCGAGCTTCTTTGAGCACCAGCTGAGGAACAAAGGACTGTGTGGGCAGACAGATTATTCCCTAACACAGGGGGCTGAACTCCATTTGGTCCTCTGCCTACCTGCCAGCCTCGAGTGCCGGGTTCTGGAGTCCTGCTGTAACTGCAGGTGACCTTGAGGAGCCCAGGGCTGTGCACTGAATTCATTTCTGCATGGCTTGTGTAGCTTTCTGCCCTGTTTCAGGTACGAGAGGGATCGTCTGCGCTTTGGGCTGGAAAGATTTGCAATTCACCTTCATGTCTAGCTCTCCCTTGTTTGTAGAGCGTTTTCGCTGTGTTCGGTTGAATATTCATCTAAGATGGGTTTCTCTGACTCCCTGAAGTCTGGTGGCTCCCAGTGCTTGCACATTCAAGTCACTGACTCTGATTGCATGTGACACGCTGTTAGTTTAAGTCTGCATGTAGATGTGAGCTTGGTTGACAACACCTTTGTGCTTTACCCAGCCTGAGATGCTGACGGACTCTCTGCAGAAGTCCAGACTCATTACTTCAAACCCACTCCCCTGCAAGGACAGGATAAAATCCTCTCTTTAAGCCCAGCACTTCAGAGCATTTGAGCAGGCCGCATGCTGGGAGGATGCTGGTACAGGTGGGATGCAAAGCTGCTGCCTGGCCCAGTGGTGCCCTGCTGTGTCCCAGCACCGTGATGTGCAGGGAGTTAATGATCCCTTTCTGGTTCCATTCACCATACCAGTGGGCAGCAGGACAAAATGTTTGTCCCTTTCTGCCTGACCTGTGCAGCTTCTTGATTGAGTTTTCTTGTGTTAGCAGTCGAATCCCAGCTCTGAGTTCCCTGGGAAGAATGCTGAGCTTTATGTAATACCACCTTACCCAGCTCAGTCTTCAGATATTTTTTTAACAGAGTAGAGACTGAAACATTTGGCTGTGAGTTTGTGAATCACAGGAAGTGTGGCTTTGCCCATGGGAAAGCTTTTCCTCCAAATATCAAGGGGTGTCTGCATGTGTCACCTGTTTCACTCTCATATATTATACAGCAATATTTGGTGTCTGGAAGAGCTCTGCTACAGAAGTTACTCTTAGCAATTTTGCCTGTGAATTCTTAAATAAAGAGGCACAGATCAGAGAGGAGCTGTGCTGTCAGCAGGCGCTTGCTGAGTTCCTGGAAAAATCCTTTTTCTGCTGTCTTGTCTCGTCTCGTTTTGTCTTGTCTTCCTGCTTGTTTCCATCACGGCATCCCTCAGGCAGCCAGTCCCGAGCTGGGCTCCCCTCCCTCAAACAGAGCACTGCCGAATGCTCCCACCTACCCATGCTGCTTTTAATTAATTTAATCTGTTAAATCGCTTTTGTAGCTGATTGTTGATTCAGGAGTGGGAGGGGATTTGTAGCTCATTGATTTAAGAGTTTGGGGATTTGGGGATGGTGTTAATCGTTGCAGTAACATCGCGTGGACTTTGCTTGGCCGGAGGCTGTCGGAGAGGAGGACGGGATGGGTGTCCAAAGGGAGCATGGACGGGAGGGAGGTGGCCTGGCTGCAGGGTGCTGCCCCCTGCCCTCACTCCCCTGTCCCTGTGTTCCCTGCCCAGGCAAGTCGGAGGTGGAGCGGTGGTCTGACATGTACACGGTGACCAGCCAGCTCCTGCTGAAGGTGGGGCGCGAGGACGACGGCGTCCCCGTCATCTGCCTGGTGGATCACCCTGCTGTCAAGGACTTGCAGACACAGCGTTACCTGGAAGTCATGTGTGAGTAGCAGAACCTTTAATTCTCTTCATATACAAAACTGTGTGCTTGGGAGTTCAGCAGCCATTCCCTACATGTTATAAAATTCCGACATCGATGAGGATTATATCGTGTTACATAGAAATCATAAACACAATGTAAGGTAACACTTCATGGGTGAAGCCACGACTTTCCCAGCTCTCTCTGATACCATAAATACTTTGTTCTCTGATGAAATAACTCTCTGTACATAGAATTTGCATCAAAGGTTTCTGGCTGGGCTTTTCAATTGTCAGAACAGATTAAATCTGAGTATTTTTCTTCTAGTAACCTGCTTACCTCTGAAAAGTGCTTCTCCCCCTCCAAAGCAACTGGCCACCATGGCGAGTTTACTGGCAAAAACTGGGTATTGTGCAGGAGAAACCCAGTGTTGTGCACTGTGAAAATACAGCATCAGCTGGATTTGTACATCAGAGAATGGAGTTCTGTGGAACCTGTAGTAGCAGCACTGATTGAAGCCAGCCTATTTCCTGTACTGCTCCTGACATGTTCATTGTTAATAATGCATCTCACTTCCCTTAGGAGCTGCTCCACTGTACATGACAGCAGCAAGCAGGTACCTGGAAATAGCTGTGGTCCCAAATGCACCTGGTGGAGATTTTGGAGTGTGTACATGCATCCCTGCGTTCTGAAACATCTCCCAAAAGCAAAGGGGGATGGTCCCTACAGCGAGGCCGTGTGCTTGGAAAGCCAGGCCCTGAGACAATTCAAAGCCCTTGTTTTTGTAGGGTCCCTTCAACTACACCGCACTGAAAGGAGGAGAGGAAGTTTGGTATTAATTTATTTCATCTGCTTCATTATGTAGTTTCATTATGAACATCTTGGTTACAATTCTCGTATCTCCGAAACTAGCGGGAAGTAATGTTCCTGTAATGAGGAAAACAGGAATGATCAGATACTGCCTAAATTGACAGATACGAGATTTCTTGCGACTGTGCTAATGTGTAATTCATTTATGCAAACTTAATGTCCATTAACATTTCTTGCAGAGCTCCATTAGCTTTAATAATACATTAGCACCTTTGTGAGGCGTGATCAAATACTTAACGGGGAAGAGCAAGAAATGCCATCTACCCTGTTGTGTGAGGGGATTGGAACTCACTGGGCTGGAAGGGCGTTGGACAACCTTGAGGCTTCCTCTCAGAAATCTCTCTGCAATCCTGGTGATTTGGTGGAATAGGAGAGTGCCACTGTTTCGGGGGAATAAAGCGAACATTTCATCTCTTCTTCCTCAAATAAATCCCTCCTTGGCCACTTCGGTTGTTCAGCCTTAGGGGTTGCCTGTGCAATGAGGGCAAAGCACCCCTAAAGCACAGTTCTTTGTTCAGCTCCTGCCCTCGAGGCCCTGCTGCATCCTGTGCGCAGGTTTCTGCTCTTACTGCTGATTTTTGCATCTCCTTGGGCTGTTCCAGGGCTATTTGTGGGAATGAGGAGCCTCCTCAGGAGGGAGCGGGATGAGCAGGAGAAGGGAGTTCAGACTGATTTGGTTTTACGTTCTGATTTAAACTCTGAGCTTGTTAAAAGTAATTATGTTCCAATGTGGGGACTTGACCCCGTTAGCCCAGTCTGTTCCTTGAGTGGGCAGCAGCAGATGGCCAGAGAGGAGCCCCAGCCCAAGAACTTGTCCTGCATTGTGACCTTGTGGCTCGATGGGCTGGAGCATGGCCAGACACCTGCATTTCATACCTGCTGCAGGGCTTTAGCTTGAAGACAAGGCAGTTTCAGAGCAAGCTCTTACCCTGGAGCTGCTGCTGTCTGACAGTGATGATTTGTTGGCCAGTGGGAGAGTGTGGGCAGGAGGAAGAGCCTCTTGTCCTTGCACACAGGCGTCTCCATCAGTGCTCCCACAGAGCTCTGCCCTGGGGCTCCTGCACTGACACTTCTCAGCTGATTTTGGATGTGGGATGTGCAGCAGAGGATGCTTCTCCAGCTGCTGTCCGTGCCTCCACTGTCCATGACGTGTCCTTGCAGGCACCCAGCTCCCAGGTCTCTGCTGCAGTGACACTGGGGGTTCCTGGCTCATCCCGTGTGGATGTGGCTGCTTTGCCTGCAGCAGGTCAGTTACCTGCGCTGCCTGTTCCACTCTCTGCTCTGACATCCTCTCCCCACAAATCCTGCCTGCTCCCCTCTTGGGCACAGCGGATCCGCCCCTTCAGAACATCAGCAGGGCACAAGAAAATGTTTTTCTCAGCAGATGTCGTATTTCTCTGCACTTAATGTATCCAACTGGAGCATGAAATGTGTTGGGGAAGGACAGGAGGATGATGGATGGAGCCTGCTCAGATAATGAGGTATTTTTTGTCTGACTAAATTTCAGAGTAGGGAGATATTTTTTCTGAGATGCAACTAAAAAGTTGTGGGGTTTGTTTTCCAAGGAAAAAAGCAGAAAACAACAATGCTGGGTGTTAACTTGTCCTATTTATGGAGTAAGCCATTTGTTGCATATCTGCCCTGGCACAGCGTGGCCCATGGTGAAGTTGGAGGTGAATGCCTTCACGTGGCTGCAGGGTGTGTTACTGACAAGAAATCTCTGTGAACAGCAGTGTGACGTGTGAAACCCTCCCCGAGCCCTCCTCAAAAGCAAAGCAGGGCTGGACTGAGTGTGGTGCACTCACAGGGGCCGCAGCACTGCCATGCCTAGGAGCACCCTCAGCCCTGGCAGGCACGCTGGCACTGGAGTGGAAATGTCCCCAGCTCTGCTGCAGCCGCCGAGTTTCCGTGGATCCCTCAGTGAGCGATGGGAGACCGGTGCGTTGGGTGTAATTTTAGAAAGGAAATGAAGCAACAAAATGCATTAAAATGTCGTTAAGGAGCTGAATGGAACCAGATATTCTGGGAGACATGTGAGTTGAGCCCTTGTGGTGCGTTTGCTGCTCTCATTATGTGACACTGGAAGCGAGCGTCGGACCTGGATTTGGGCCTTTTCTCTGGGCTGGCTTTTTGTCCTTTTCTGAAGTTATAATTACCTGTGCATTCATTTTTGTAATACCTACATGTGTACCTTTAAAGCCTGCCCCAGTGGAGTCTTGTTGCAGCCTCTGCTGTTGCAATAGGAGAACTTTTTGTGCCCAATTATGTTTAAAATCAGCCGCATACGTTTGCTGCCACATCTCCAGTAATCTTTACATTTCCGTCCAGTACAAATATTAATTGCATAGTTTGCAGTGAAGTTATTAACATCAATGTAATTTATCATCTGGAGATCTCTAAAAGCGAATAAATGAGTTGTTTTGTTCAGCGAGGTGTTGACCCCTTCAGAAACTTTGATTTAAAACTGTTTTTTTTCTTTTAGTGAATATGAAAAGCACCACAATCAGCCGAGTGTTCAGTTATTTGATTTTCTGGGGCATTAGCCACTCTTGTTTGTGACATTTCCCAGTTGGGTGCTCGTTTGTGAGCTCATTAATAAGGTTTTCTCAGAGGAATGTTGTTGGGAGCACGGGCGTGTGGGGCGACCGGGGCTCTGCCATTTGCAGGCATTTAGCAGCAGAGTGTGCTTAAATATTAAAAGAGAAGTGTTTATCCCCAAAATGCCTGTCGGGCTCTGGCATTCCTTTTCCTGCAACAAGCAAAATGATTAAATTGCTTTCGTTAAGGGTGAATTTTGCAGAGTCGTGTTTGGGGTTGACAGGCTCTTCCAGACAAGCTGTGATCTGCCAGTCCTGCTCATTCCTTATTTTAGACACGGGATCTATTTATTGAATAGATTTCTGTATTTTGGCTGAAAATCAGCAGTGCAGCCTCTCGTCCTTGTCAGAGGTGAGGAGCAGGCAGGGATTGCCAGGCTGGGCTGGCTTTGACGCAGAGTGCATTCCTGATGAGCAGCCCCACTGGATTTTGGAATAAAGGTGGCTGTTGTTTACACCTGAGGATCAGTGTTAACTTTGCTGGCTCCTTTTAATATTGAAAAGCACATTTTTCCTGCTCTTCCCTGAGTGAGATCAGAGACTCCCACAAGTCATTTTTTTGAGCAGCTCTCTTTGGCACAGGAGAGAGCAGGGATGAGGAGCTGGATGAAGCAATGCCCACCTGAAGGGAGATGTGCTAAGCATTATCTGGGAAATGCTGAGGCTGGATTTACCTGCGGTGGGCAGGAACACGGCTTGGCCCGCGGATCCTGCTCCCAGGGATGCCATCTGGCGTCAGCTTTGCCAGGAGGTACGTCAGCAATTCGTGCAGGGATCAGAAAACGGATTTTAAACTTGGACCTGGCCGCTCCTCGCCTGGCAGGGGCCAGAGCCTGCTCGGCTGAAGCACTGGCAGAGCCCACCTTGGCGGCTCCTCTGCCGGCCGGGGCCTGGCGCTGCCCAAAGCACCGCGGGCCGGTTTCCCAGTGCTTGGGAGGAGCCTTCTGGTGGTTTCCAGCCTCACAGCGAGCGTGCCCTCTGGGCAGGGTGGGCTGGGTTGTCTCTGGGGTGGTCAGCGAGGGTCCCACAGCCGAGCCCCTGAGCATCCCTGGGAGCCGCGCCTGCCAAACCTGGCTGGTGCGGGCTGGGGGCAGCGAGCTTGCCTGCCTGGGCTGGCCTGATGAAAGGAAACGGGTGGAAATAATAGGCTTAGGCTTTTGTAAGGCCCCGAACTCGGTGTAATGTTTTATCTCGGCTGATTAATGACATCTAAGCATTATCGATGAAGTGCATGTTTAAATGGATTAAGAAATCACTAACTGGCAGATCTCAAAGGATAGTCATTAGGGAGTAATCAGCAGTGCTGGTATTTTTAGAGGGAACGCAGGGGCCTGGGTGCTTGGCCTGATGCTGTTCAGTTGAAGCATTTGAAGTTCTTAAAAAGTCACTGTTAATAATCTTTGCTGATGGCACAAAAATGGGGCGAGCAGCTAAAAAAGGAAGAACTGGGACAAATGCAGAATAACTGGAGTGGTTTGGTAAGCTCCCAAGCACAGAGCTTGAGAGCTGTGAAAGTCAATGGGTACTGGCTTCGGTGGCCAGTGGCATCCTGAGGGGAGGTGAGGGTTTTGGGGTGCATGGTCCCTCTGGGGGCTGCAGACCCCAGCAGACCCCGGTGCACGGGCACGCGCCGTGCCTGTTGTGAGAGAAATCTCATCAAATGCAGAATGGCTTTGTAATAAGTTTTTCAAATTGGCTGCTGCTACAGTGTAACCTTTAGACGACTGGTATTTAACCTTGTATATCACTCTGAGCTTTTGAATGAATTTAGCTTAATAAAGGTGCCTTATTAAATTACGAGGCTGGTTTTTTTAAGCTTCTAGAAAGAGGCGTAGTAGGAAATAGCTGTGGGTTGTTGGGTCTAATTGGCTGCCATGGAGCATGCAGGGCCTCAGGTGCACAGATGCAAGTGTTTATTTTTATGTAACAATCCAGTGGTGTGATGCTGTGAAGTTCCAAGTTGAGGATTTTCGGGCACTGGTGAAATCTGCCACTTCTTGGCTGGTGTCCTGTGTTACCATCTGAGGTGGTCACCCCACGTTACAGAGCTGCAGGCATCACTGCTGAACGTGTCCTGTGTAACAGGGTGGTGGCAGACAGCTGGAGCATCCTTGGAGCCATCGGAGCTCTGTCCGTGTGCTGCTAAATGTCACAGGAGCCGGGCTCGGGGTCCCAGGGCGCTCGGCATTTCACAAACCTGCACTCCGAGTCCATAATCTGCAGGAAATACACTGACTTGCTGTGAGGCAGGTGTGAGCCCTGGAAGTAGAATTTAAGATTGTCTAAAGGCACGTCCGTAAACAAAGGGAGAAAGACACCACTGCCCCTCCAGACTCTTGAGTGAAATTTTTTTTCATGCTGTGAGCCTGATGCCAGCCGGTCCTCTGGAGTGTCCAGCCATCCCTCTGCATCCTTCAGGCTCAGGTACATTTTCCTAAGCGCCCTGTGTAACTCCCAGCATGCTGACAAGTGCTTTGCTGTGGTAACTGTTGGGAAGTTCTTGGCTTCAGCGGTGTTGACACATGTGCTGATAAACCCAGATTCCTGTTGCAGGTGACACCTCCACAGTGCCTGGATCCAAATGGGACAGGTCCACCTCACTGCCACTCTTGGTTTGATGAAGCTCCTGGGGCTGGGAAGTGGCAGTGGAAGGGCTCGCCCAACTTGGTGGGAGCTCATAGAGCTGGCAGTTTGTGCTCAGTACAGTGAGCCTGGGTGTTCCTCCTCATTTCCATAAGTAATTGTCATTAGTAAACAGCTCATTAGAAATACTAAACTCACCTAATGGGAAGAGGATGCAGCAGGAGAGGCAAACAGCAAAAGGAGGTGTTTCAGTCCCTGTGTGCTGAGTAAACTGGGCTGGGATGTTTCCTGCTCCTTCCACAGCACGGATATAACACCATCCACGTTCCTGGCACAGGCTGGTGGTGCTGCTGCAGAGCACATCAGAACTGGGAGCAGATGCTGTGGGGTGGGAGTTGTGGACGGGAGTGGTGAGCGCAGTGCCGAGGATGCGGCAGGTGATTTATTTGCTGCATAACACCAGGCTGAGCTCGTCCTCCCCTGATCCTTGTGCAGAGCTATTGCCACTCCGGGGCTGGAGGGCATTTCCAGGCACACCGAAGCTGCCCCATGTCCTGTGGGACTGGGACTTGTCCCCTCGGCCGGTGACACCCCAAAGTGCTCCAGCACCCCCAGCCCACAAGGACACCCCAGCTCCAGAGCTGCAGGAAGCATCTGTAACAGGGATTAGTTGATGAAATGTTGTGGTAGAGTCATCTCGGGAGAGGATTTACTTGTGTAGCTTATTCCATTACTGAAAATTATGAGAGTTTAAATTGGTTAAATCCTGACACGCGGGTTTTTTTTCCTAATCTCTATTATTCCATAGGAGGCATGTTAATGAGTTAAACACAGTTAATAAAATGCAGCCAGCCAATATTTTGGGTAGCAGTTACTCTCAAAGGAAATAGAAACATTTAAATGGTTTCAACCTTTATGCATACTGATTTTTTTCCTTCCTTTGTTCCTTACAGTTGAGTAAATTCCTGAAAAATATCTATGGCTTAATGGCACTTGTAGCCTTGAATTGATTTCCTGCACTGATAATGTTTTAGCTACAGCTCAGATTGCATTTTTAATCTCTGTTTCAGTCATGGGAGGTAATGAATTTTTTAATTGTGGACTTTAGGTTTGTGGTTTGGCTCTCTTTTTCCTGCAGGGTCTTACTGAAGTGTTGTTGAGATGGCTCCCTAACTATCCATGCTTTAGTTCTCTGTTTATTGTAGGATTTAGAGGAGCTTCATCTGGACGAAACGCAGCCTCCTGTTGTTCACACAGAGGGCAGCGGTGGCTGTGGTTCTGTTTGTGTCTCTAACCAGCATCTCTTGTCCGGCCCAGTTAGCGCTCATGGACTCCGGGGGCTGTGGTGCAGGAATCGCTGATACCCACAGAGCCCTTCCATCCCGGGCACCACACATCTCTCCAGCTTCCCCTCAGCACGAGGACAAAGCAGTTCCTTCCAGCTGGAGCGAGCTCAGGCAGGAGCTGTGCAGCAGGAGCCCTTCCTGGGCAGCACGGGGCCGTGGGGACTCGCGGTGCCGCCGGCCCCAGCTGCTCCTGCTGCCGGCACCGAGCGGGCACGGGGGCACGACCCGGGGCTCACCTGCCGTGTTTTGTGTCCTGCAGATAAGCCTCAAGTGCGGGTTTCTCAGAATTACCCCTTGCAAGGCCTGACGAGAGAAGGGGAGCCGCTGGAGCTGACGTGCACAGCCTTTGGAAAGCCACAGTAAGTTGGACCCTTCCCAGGGTGGGCCGGTGGTGACGGGACGTTGTGTGGCCACTGTTCCTGTTGCCATTCCCTGCTGCGAAGACAGTGTCCCAGAGTGAAGGAGAGAGGTGCTTCCTGCACCCAAACAGCTGCTGGACTTGCATTTATTCCTGTGCACCTCATGGCCAAGGAATTTCCACTGGAAGAGCTCCTCGGAGAGCTCTTCCTGGCCACCATGCAGCAGCCTTCGGGTGCAGCAGGGCAAGGCTCCCAGCTGGACACCTCTTCCCCCAGGGAATGGCATGGGTGGCGTTAATCTGCAATTAGTCATGGGTTTGGTTAATCTGCAAGAGCAAGGCTGGGGAGTTGTGGCCCCTGGAGGTGCCAGTGCATGGATGCCAGCCCGGCACTGCAGCACTGGGCCCTTGGGGAAGTGGGATGGATCCCCAGGTAAGGCAGTCCATCCTTCTGCTCATACTGACTGTGTGATGGTTTTGCTCCCCCTTGGTGCCTCGTGTGGTTTTTATAGAATACCAGTTTTATTCTCTCTCCTCTTCTTGCCAAGCCCTTGAGGCTTTCTTAGGCAGTTGAAGAAATTTATGCATCAGGAAAATCCTGGCAAGGGAGGGTAGATTTTCTCACACTTTCATTGCTGTTCTAATTTAAGTTTTGTCGGCTTTATTTTTTTTTTTCAAAATACTTTCTCTTCCACTTGGATTTATGGCTGTCAAGTATTTACTATCCTTCCTTATTTTCATCATGTCCATAAGATTCCTGCAAACATCCCCGAGATCTGTCAGTGCCTCGCTGGCAATGTGCCCAGAGCTGGGGCGTGGGGAGCTGGAGCCCGTCCAGCTCGGCGTTGTGGGCAGGGCAGGCACCAGCGCCGAGGAGGCTCAGGCTGCCCTCATCCTCCCTGCTAGCCTGCATCCCCACCAACAGTATTTCCTTGATTCCCATAGTTCTTGCTTGATTCCCCGTTCCCAGTTTGTTCTGTTGGGCACGAGGCCAGTCCCTTCCCGTGCATCAGAGGCTGGCACGTCCCTGCTGAATTCCGTTTAGTAGCTATTCCCTGCTCAGAGCCTGCCAAGCCCCTCTGCATTCCTGCTCCCCTGGGTACCTGCAGTGCCTCCCATTTGCTGTCACCTGGGAATCTAATGAACAGGCTTCTCTACATTTTTTCCTTGCAGGCTATGAGTAAGACATTCCCATGTTAAATAGGACAGACACATCTCCCCAGCAGCTTGCTGCTGCACGTTTCGTGGTGCTGGTGATGTGCTGGGAATTGGCTTCTCTAGGTCACTTCACCTGGGTCTCCCAAAGCTAAGAAAATACACAGTAAAATAATGAGCTGGGTTTGGCTCCATCTTTTTAAGACAAAGAGGTTTCATGAAATCTTTTATGGGGTTTTAGATGAAGGGGGAGGTTTCTCCAGTTAAGCAAAGTAATTTCTCTGCAAAATTTGGCAACATAAATATTGGGGGAAGGAAGCTCAGAGGGGAAAAAAAAAAACTAGAGAGGAGAAATTTCTATTTGGTATTAATACAGATATTTTGTTAGATTAGACACAACCCCCTAAAACTGTGACAGAAGTGGGAAGATGCTGAAATGGTCACTTGTGAGGCATCCAGGGACGCACTTCTCTGAGCTGCAGCTACACTGTCGTGTACCGCCTGGGGACTCCACAGCACAAAGAGCCCTTTAAAAACTCTACCCAGGAGCATTCAAACCCTTCCCACCCCTTTTGAAGTTAAACTGCACTTGGGCCGTCTCAGGAGCTCCTGCTGCCCACGCTGTGCCTCGTGTGCCAATGCTGTGGCAGCGAGGGACAGAACACCAAACCCGTGTCCAAAACCAGTCAGCCAATGCCCAGCTGAGTTTGCTTGGTGCTGGATCCATGCAGTAGCATGGCTGGGGTGTTGAAGCATCAGGAGCTTCTGCATCCTGGCTGTCATGTACTGTTTGGACCCAGGGAAGAGCCTGAGCCGTGGGATACCTCCAGCAACAGGAAGTCCCACTTGGCAGCTGTGGAGCCAGGCAGGCTGAGCAGTGCTGTGCTGCAGGAAACTCCCCTTCAAGAGGAGTTGAGTGGCCTGAACAATGCTGGAATTTTCTTGCTGAGAAAGAGCTGATCTGTCCCCTCACCACTGCTTAAAGACATAATAATAACAGATGCTAAACACCCCCACAAAGTCAAAAGACCCTCCCCAAAGCCCTTCAGTGCTTCCAATCTTTACCAGCTCTAACAACCCAGGCTCATTTCATTCCCTGAATGATGCAGACCCCCTGCCCACGTGGGTTCCATCAGTGTGGGGTGCAGGAAGGGGCTGCCAGGCGGGCTGGGGGACAGGAGAAGGGCTGGAACTCCCTCAGTGCACAGCACAGCCCCTGCTGAGGTCACCAGGTCCCTGGCAGCTTGTGGAAGGGTTCACACTTGACAAAACCTTACTTGTTCTGCTGTCCAGCTCTGCCCTCAGAGCACCCCGTGGATGAACACTGAGTCTGTAGCCTCAGAGCTTTCAGGTTTGCTGAGTAAGCGAATGATTAACCACTAATGAACTTTCTTCCTGCTTGCATTAGTGTTTTCAGAAAATTTAAGCTCTGGATACAGTTTCCTGTTGGGTTTAAATAAATTTAAATTGAGGAAGCCCGACAGCATCTGGGCTTGAGTAGTGCAAAAAAGTATGTGTTGTTTCTTTACAGTTTTTCTTGGTTTGGGCTTTCTGTCTGTGGATGAACTTTTGAAGATGCCATCTTGACCATAGGAAAATAGTAATGTGACTGTTTCTTTTTCTCCCTCCTCTGTAGGCCTACGGACATGAGGTGGTTAAGAGTAGATGATGAGATGCCTCAACACGTTGTAGTGTCTGGTTCAAACCTTCTCATTAGTAACCTAAACAAAACAGATAATGGTACATACCGCTGTGAGGCTTCCAACGCGGTGGGGAAATCACATGCGGATTACATGCTGTTTGTATACGGTACGTGAGAAAAACCACCGTTCTTCTAGACTCCTTTACACCTAATTGCAACATGCCCTGCTCGGAAAGCTGTGACAGAACTTAACATTTGCTCAATGCCAGATTTGCAGGCAGCTCCTGAGGCGCCGCCGCTGGGCTGGGCTGGGCAGGGGCTGGGAAGGCCCTGGCTGCTGCCGGGGCTCTCGGTGTGTGCATCGGGCACAGAGCCTGTCCCAGCTCCGGGAGCTCCCACCCCTGCTGCCAGGTGAAGCCTAAGGAAAAGCCAGAGCAGGGGCGTGGGGAGAACTGGGCAGTTCTCCTTGGACTTCTCAATGATTTCTTGTCCTTCTGGTAACGCCTCCTCCAGTGGCCTGAACAATGGTCCGAGGGGTTCTGAGCCTTTCGCTAGCCAGTTAATCAGCCAGCATCCCCAGATAATTGCAAAGCAGTAAATAAACTGGAGGAATGAGGTGCCTTCAGCCTGTCTGTGTGGCTGGGCAGACGCTAAAACATGTCTCAGCATCTTTTAAAGCACTGTTAAGTACCTGCTTTAATTCTTCCTTTCCTCTGCGTTACTTTGGCATTGCTGTGAACCTCATGCTCCTGCCATGAGGTGTTGCATGGAATGGAGATTCAGGAGGCACTTGCAGAGCCATCCCCCAGTTTAATGATGAGCTGCTCCTTGGGCTGCATATTTAAACTCTCTCTGTCAAGGGCGGTTGTGTGTGGCTGGGCTGAGTTCCTGGTGGGTCTTGGTCTTTTCTGACCTGAACGATGCTACGGTTCCACTCAGGTGGGACAGAAATTTGGTTTGAAGTTTGTTCCATGCAACGGCCGCCTGAAGCTCTGCAGTCTGAGCTCTCTGGTAGTCAAAGAGTCTCTCTCCAGTCAAAGAGTGGAGAATCTCCCATACCTCTCCAAATGCCAGCTCTAAAGGAGTGATTTTAAGCCCAGTCTTAGAAACTTGCCTAAAGACTCAAGGTAGTGACAGCTTTGAGCTTATACAAAACCCATGTACCCCATCACATAGGTAATTTTTCTAGTGCCTCTCGCTCCACAAGACTCCAATTTACAAAATGAGGTCAGCTAGGCATTTATGATTGGTAATTTGCATGTTCACTTTATAAAAAACCCACTTGTTTACATCAGTGTTGAGAGAAACAACCAATGTTGCAGAGAGCAAAGCAGTTGGAATAGGACACAGGCAGTTCCCCACGAGATGGAGACAATGAAAGCTGCTGCCATAAAGCAGCTGTGGGGTGGCTGTAGTTCTGTGTACCCATCCTGGGCCAAGGCAGGGCTGGGGGGACCTCCCCAGCATTACTGACCTGAGGTTTAGAGCTCATGGGAAATATCACATAATTACTCTGCATTTTGGATGTGAGCAAGAATAGACAGCGCAGCACTTCCTTGGGGTTGCTTCCTCTTGGGATTAAATCCCCAGGAGGAGAGCCAGGATAGCATTACTTGGAAGGAGATGCAGGTTCCCAGGGGATGGAGACTGTGGGTTCCAGCTTAGGCATCTGGCAGATGTTTGGTCCATGTAGAGGAGGGCTGCTTGTGGGCACAGAAGGGTTTTACACACCCCATCACCTCCAGTTCCTGTACATTTGGGACCATCCTGCTGGGCTCTGCCACTCTGGACAGCACAAGGAATCCTTTTAACCCTTGATTTAAAAGGGAGAAGTCCAGAGTGGGGAGGGAGTGGTTGGGCTGTGGCCATCAGTGAAGCCTCCTGGTCCAGAGCGCAGCTGGAGCTGCTGCTGAGGGCAGGTTCAGCGTGGGGGTCTCACCCCCCTCAGTGGTGGGACACTTACACCTTTCGCCACCAAATCAGCCAGTTCCCCAGCAGCACTCGGGCAGTCCCATTCCAAGGGACATCTCTGCAGGTCCAGGGTTTGACGTGGCTTCAGCAGCTGAGCTGTGCCCAGCACCTCCCCAGCTGCCCACGTGGGATGGGGGTGTATCATCACATGGACACACACTGGACACATGCTCCTTTCTAAAATTCATTTTATGCTTTTTGTCCCCGTGGGCGTGGGCAGGTACATTGCTAGAAACTTCCAGCTCCATTAGCACTCCGGCTTTTTTTACTTTTTCTTTTATGGAGGAAGAGCCCATGGCACAGCCAGTGCAGGCTGGTCAGTGTGAGTCTGGGGGCCCTTCCCAAGCAGTGCTGTTCCCCAGCTGGGAGGGTCCCTGCTCTCCCAGGAGATGTGTGGGTCAGAAGTGAGAGAGGAGCACAGGGGCTGAGGTCCTTGGGATGTAGAGGAAAGACAGTGACTGCTCATAGCACAGCGAACTATGAGGTGATGTTCCTTAACTCTTGGATGGAATATAATAATGGTGCAGTATATAATTAAAGTTCAGAGATCTTAATTAGGGGATCCAAGGGAGCTCGCTCAGAGATAAAAGAGTAGCAGATGTGTTAGTGAGGAACAGCTGACGTGCTACGGAGGAAACCTAAAATCAAAAGCCCATGAAAGGTTTCGTGCTCTATTATTGCCGAATGAATCCGTAGTTCAAAGTCTTTCTGACTACTAAGTGCATTCAGTTTGATCATCTGGGCATTGATACATATTTTTTTCTTTTACATCTTCTCATATCTACCTTCTCCTGCCCGATAGTTTTGATAAGGATGTGTCCCTGTGTGTAACATCAATCCCGTGACAAGCAGCAGGGTTTGAATCTCAACAGGTCCAGTGCATCTGAGAAATGGTCACAGAGAGAAACATCTCATTAACGATGCCCTAGTAGCAAAAACAAGAGTGTGCAACTGAAATTGTCGGAAAAATATTGACTTTTTTTTTAAATTAAAAGATCTTGGTGGAATTCCTCATACCTGGAAATTGATATTCAGCAATGGTGTTGTTCGTTTCTCTGTATCCCTTACCATCTTTGAAGTAGTTTTTAACATCCTGCTGCCGTGTGTTGATAGAGGAAGAGCAGTGAGGTTCAGGGCCCTGGGAGGACGGTGAGATCTGTTCCTGTGCTGTTAATGTTCAGGCTGTGAAGCACAGCAGGGCCTCTCACACAACCCTCCCACCTGGGTTTGCAAATGTATCTGTAGACAACCACCAAAGCACCACTGTGTCTCTCCTTGTTTGTGCAAACTGGTCTTTTTGTTGTGGAAAGCGTGCAGTTTATTTTCCTTATGCCTCTCCCATTCCATTTCTCTCTCTCATTGACTAATTTATGCTGGGTTTTATTTGGTTTTTTTTTAGCATTTCAGAAGGCAGAAAGGGGGGAGAGGTTGGGGCCAGGTTCTCCAGCCTGGGCAAGCATGGGCAGAGGATCTGGCCCCGCTGTCCCTGCTGGGCTCCCCCCTGGGATTTAGCCAGGGAAGGGTCCCCAACCCCGTGCTGCTTCTTAGCATCCTTGTTTTCCTCTGATCACGATTGACCGCTGTTGTGTTCTGCTTGTTTTTTTTCTTAATTTGCTTTTTTATTATTTTCCTTTTTATATTTTATCCAGATCCCCCCACAACTATCCCTCCTCCCACAACAACCACCACCACTACCACCACCATCCCTACCACCATCACAGGTATGGTACCTTCATAACCATTGGAAATGTCCTGAATGTTTATTGTCTTTTATGTATATAAGCAGAGCATGAAGCCTGGGGAAAAACAACAAACCAATCACTTGCAGTATTTTTTTTTCCCCCTCAAATACGCCCACCCACAGCACGAGCCCTGGTCCGGCAGCTCGGCGTGTCAGACAGTCCTTGCCGTGGGTGTGGGCGTTCCTGAAATGTGGGAATTGTCGTGGCAGGAAAAGTGATTAATTCAGTTACTGGTGGCCAGCACTGGGTACTTCACATGCAGGATGCCAAAAGCCTCAGAGCTCCCTTAGCATGGGCAGTTGTTTCAGCCTCCATCCCGTCAGTATCAGTTTCTGAGCAATTTATAGAAAGTTTGGTCTTCGGCAGTTCAATTCACCTGATGTGACTCAAGATGCTTTTTCTCATGCCAAGATGTTGGTATTTCTTTGTGATAAGCTTCTCCCTCACTCTCCCAGAAAAGGGAGTTCCACCAGTTGTTTTTATTGTGTAAATGCCATCCATAGGCCCCTTCTTGAGGAGCTGCCTTTCAGCTTGTGAGATTTTCCGTGTCTTGCGAGAAAAGATGAATAAAAACAACCAGCAAGATCATGACACCTCTGTGACACATCCTCATACCTCCTCACAGACCTGACTCATCAGGAAAACCCTTCTGATTTATTTGTAACCATTCACATTGTCATTTCTCTGACCTTTCCTATTCCAACCGCTGCTTTTGCTTTTGCTTGCTGCTTTTTGTGGGTTTTGGTTTGGTTTTGTTTTTTTTTTATTTGAGGCAGAGGTGACAAACGGCAGGTGAGGATGGACCATTGAATAGCTAATGGCACAACGTTTACTGTTGCTGTAAACCACCCCTTGTGTAAATGCCTTCACGTTTTATTTGCTTTTATGACGCTGCTCAGCTGACTCTCACCACCCTGCCCAGGGCGTTTCGTGGCTTCTTTTCCTCCCGAGGTTTTTGCACCCAAGGCAGGCCCCGCTGGCACGGACACGCCGGTGAAGCCTCTCTCCACCGTCACCCTGCCAGCCCTCGCCGTGCTCTGCTTCCTCCCTGCAGGTGCCTGCCGGTCACCCCAGCTCCAGGCACCCAGCCCGGGCTGCTGGGCATGGCTCTCCCTGTCCCGTGGTGTTGATTTCTGGACTTAACCCGCTTTTGTTTCAGAGGAGGTTTGAAGCTTTCTCGCAGCCTCCCTGAGAGCTGTTGGCAGAGAAGCTCGGCAGTGTCCCACAGGCTGTACCTGGACGTGCTCACAGGTTTCTTTCTCTGATGGTATTTGCTCGTGCTTTCAGTGAATTTTGGAAGGCTAAATGGAACAATGTGTCTTGATGCTTGGATAACCCCTTCTGTTAACCTTGGTGCCTGCAAACCTTAATGACTGGGAACTGTTGTGTTTTTGGGAACTGGGTTGTTATCGGCCTGTTGTTTTAGGGATTGCCCCAGCACTGCCCTCCAAAGCTGGTGCTGTGTCAGGGTCCACAGCAGTGCTTGGTTCTTCCCAATGAACAGCAGCTTGGTTGTTTGCTGTCCTGCTGCATCTTGGCTGTGGATGCTCAGTAGCCTTTGGGCTTTCCTTCACACAGCTTTCCAGTTTTTTTATATTAAAAATAAGAAGGGGAGAGAGTTGGTTCTTGCAGTCGGAAATGGGCGTGTCATCAGCCTGGCAGAGGTCCCTTGGGGTAAGGAGCTCATCATTGTCCAGCATTGCTCTCTCACCTTGGTTTGCAGTCGTGGAGGATCTCAGACTCTGGTGGCAGAACCCAGTGGGTCTCCATTGCCTCCTTGCTGCTTTTCTGTGTTGCCTTTGAACTGCTGAGGAGGCTGGAAAAGTAATGATGTGATATTGCTCCCTGATTCCAGCAGTTCCTGCTCACAATTTGTCGGAAGAAGATTTACTAATGCTGATAAGGGAAATTACTATTTTCTTCCCTGGCACTGAGTCGTCTTGACATGTGTCTTACCATCCTGTGCCCATGAGTTCAGTGTGCTTTTCCCGCCCAGAGCAGCCGAGGCTCCTCCTCCCTCTGTCGTGCAGAGATCTGCATGTGTGTCCTCTCCAGTCAGTGCTCAGGAGCGTGGAGCCACACCAACTTCTGCCCTTCAGTAGTTAGGAGACTTCGTGGCTGGAAGAAATTAGGTCACATTAACATAATCTCTAGAATTACATAGCAGAGTAGTGTTGGAACACTTTTCAAAGCCTTGAGAGACACCTGATACCTTAATTCCCAAATGCTCCAGCGTTCTTCCTGTCTGACAGAGGAGAGTTGGGAGACAACAGGGTGTTCTCTGAGCTGCTGGCAATCCAGGCATCTGGAGCCAGCCCAGTGGAATCCAGTCCTTAGGATGAGGTGGGTTTGAAATCTGCTTTGTTTTGCTTTTGTCCCCCTACTTTTAGTATAACCCTGACGTAGTTCATGTCCCCTGGAACCTTGGAGTAGTTCTGAAAAACAATTGTCTTGCTTTAATTGAATAAAACATGGGCAAAGAGGCTGCACTGAAGCAGTTCCTAGCAGGTGACCCTAGAAGATTCTGCCCTTGGAGTTGTCCTTTTGATTTATTGGTTCAGGGAGTTTCTGGGGGAGCTCTTGGAAAGCTGACCTGATGCTTTCTCCAGCAAAGGACAAGCTGAGCAGTGAAGTTTCCAGACACCACGACCTTTAGTGCTTTCTCTCTGTCACTTTAGTGTAGGTGCTTGAAAAGATTTCCTGCGTGACAGCTTGATCTTTTCCACGTATCCTGCAGCAGCATTGATATTCCGGCCATCCTTTGGTGTTTCAGCCCTTATCGCTGCCGAGCCCTTTTTTATCAGTTAAATTGTCCTTGTGGCTTTCTTCATTAAGATGTACAATACGATACAGCAGAGCAAACAGCATCATTTGAATTACCCTGGAGTGGCTCCTGGAAATGCTGGGCTCGGGCAGCTTTGTTTCCTGGGAAATAAAGGTCCTTAATCACAGCCCAGCCCCATCTCGGGTTTTTCTGCCTGTCCCAGCCTGCCCAGGTCACTGGCACGCCCCCTCCCAGGACCAGGGCATCATCCATGGGTGCACATTTGCATTTCCCACTCTTTCTCCACAGGTGGAATTGCACAGGTGTCTTGGCAGCAGTTTTGGTGAAGGCCTGGGGGTGACACGTGCAGGTTGCCAGTGTTGCCAGCCCTGCAGCAGATGCTGCTGGCTCTGCAAAGGCACTGCTCTCCATCCTCAGCAGCAGGCTGGGGGCTCCCGATGTCCCCCCTGGAATGCTATTTAGAGCATATTTTAAATCCCACTGATCCCTCGAAGTAGCAGGTCTGGGTGGAGGTGTCTGTGAGTTTCAGGGGCTGTAACGTTGCAGGCAGTGGTTTCCACTTGAGAATTCCCAGAGGTGCTCCAGCCCCTTCAGTGAATGCATGTGGAAAGGACCAAGCCCATCCTGTGGAAGCAGGAACAGGAGTTCCTTCCTGAGGCTCAGGATTTGTACAAGCCAGGAGCAAGCTCTCTTTGGCCTGGAGGTGTGCAGTGAGCCCCAGAGCAGGAGCTGAGAATTGATGCTGAGTTGGAGTATCAGCTCTTGAGCAAGGGCACGTGGTGGTGGAGCTCTCCTGTCAGCCACAGGGGCAGGCACTGTCTCCTGAGAAGCACACCTTTGTGTCATCCCAGCTGCTTTAAAAATAATAGCACGTGGAAATGTGAACTCTGTGAGCAAAAATAACTTGCAGGTTTTCAGAGCACTTCACATGTCGAAAACTTCCTCAAAACAAGAAAAATTATTTTATCCTCGGTAGGAGTTTGTCGGTGGTGTGAAAAGCTGCAGTTGCAGGGGGTTTATTCCAGCAGTAATCCCAGTGGCTGGTGGGCAGGATGAATGCAGTCCCAATCACCCTGTTCTCAGATTTCCTTGCAGTGGGTCTGTGGGAGGCACAGAGGCAGCGTGGGGATGTGTAAAGCCCAGACTGCATCCTGGCAGGATGGTGGCATCAGCTCAGGTACGGCCGCTTCTGCCTGCGACTGCTGCAGGTGCTGACCTGATTATGGAATTTAATCGTAAAAACACATTTATTCCCCAGTCAGCTCAGAGTGGCCAGCTTCAGGGTGGCTGTCTGGACTCTCTCACAGTCTCTGGCTTTTCTGGGGATGTGGAGGTGCCCACGCTGCCAATGGGAGATCAGCAGGAGCAGGAGGGCTCCCGGTTTGCTCTCTGCATTCCCAGCCTGCTGTTGAGCTGTGACATGCTCAGGTGCTTGATGCCACTGTGCAGGGACGCAGCCCAGGGATTTGTTCCCCCAAATTATTTATTATTTAACTTCTGCTTTCTGTTGAAGGTTCTGCCTGTCCCTGGTAAAATGTCAAGTTAATTTAAAGATGATTCTTTACCTTTCTGACATTTTCATCCAGGATGTGTCTGCATTAAAGGGGCTAAAGGCAGAGCTGACAGGCCTGGAACAGAAAATAAAATGAAATAAAATTCAGTCTTTCAGTCCCATGTCCAGCCAGTAGCAGGCAGGACCTGTCATACATGGCCTTACTTTTGGTGACACAGCATAAGCAGTGCACAAACCATCCTCTTGCTGAGCAAAAGCGTGGGTTGTGTGCAAGCTTGGGCATTAAATGAAACCCAAATCCTCCCAAATCTGTATGAAGAAACATGCAAAAGCATGGCTGGAGCCCCTGTGCTAATTTCAGACTATGTTTGTTCTGGTCACACACAACATCCACACAGATTGTGATGATTTTTGTGAAACATCTGGTCTGCTAACCAAGCTGTCCCCAGGGCCCATTGCAGCACGCCTGGACCAGGACTCTCGGTGCCAACCTGGAGCCCTGTGCAGAGCAGATCAGGGGCTCAGGAATGCAAGGGACATCTCCATCCGTCCTTGGAGGAGCGTGTGGTGAGGGAGAGGATGGCTGAGCTGAGGGAGGGGACGGATGGGTCACTGCGCTCTGGTGTTTGAGCCCCGTCACCCCATTGCTGTGGGATGTGACATCTGTGCTGGTGTCCCACAGAAGTTTCATCCAGGGGAACACTGGGCAGGGCTTTGTAGGCGTTTTCATCAGCCCCAAGGAGCTGAACCAAAGCAGGGATCCGTGTGCAGTGCTGCATGCTGTCCCTCAGGCTGCTCGAAGGCAGCAACGTGCAGGAATTCACACTCGCCCCGGTCAGTGCATGTGAAGTAGTCTGGAAAATCGGGAAGAATAAGAGCTCCACGCGTCAGGGATCAGATTGGCTTTTGGTTTCAGTTCAGAAAGCAATTTAAAAAGCAATATATTGAATGGATATCTATACTTGCTAAAGCCTCTTTAAATTTAAAAGGCAGCAGCGTGTTTTGCCGTTATTTTGTGGATGTGCTGCTGTAATTCTGCGTGTGCTCCTCAGCCCCAGTACCAGGTACCCCTGCGAGGCTGCAGCACTGCGGCTGCAGCATTCAACCAGGGGAATTTAATTTTGCTGCTGGGGTTTTAATATTCCTCCATCGTGCTTGTTCTGTTTGAGGCTGTGGACTAATTACGGCCAAGTTTAAAGGGCCTGGTCTGTCACACTCTGCAAACAGTTTGAAGTTGGAGAGAATCCATTTGAGAAAACGAGGAGGCTCAGCAGTGGAGCTCATAACTCTGAGAAATGTTGCCCAGCTGCCTCCATGCAGTAATTTTATAAATATGTGTGTGTATATGTGTGTGTGCCCTTGCGTAGCTGCCTAATGGGGTGGTAAGTGCCTCGAGCTTGGGTGTCATCTGAGTTGTCCTAGCTGGCAGATATTTATTTCTTACAGCCAGTGCTACACAGAAATTCCAATAAAGTGAAATTTGCAGCTTTGTAGAAGCCAATGGTTACTCCTTTGGGTACCTTCTGTAACTATAAACCTGGCCTCTGAGGAGCTTTTGTACATGAAGATTTTGGAAGGCCTTGACATTGTTCTGCTTTTCCTGAGCAGCGTGTTTGGTTCTTTTCCTGATTGGCACTGGGGAGAGAAGCCTTGACATTAAGGTAGAAAATCCCAGGTCTGTTTGGTTATGTGATTTCCATGTTCTCTTGGCTGTTCTGCACTGGGTAAACCAGCCCCTTCTTCATCACCAGCTTTCCATTTTAAATGATAGCTATCAGCCTTGGGTGATGGCGTAGCATGTTGATGGCTTGGGACCAGAACTGTGCTTTTTTCTGATGGCAGAGCCTTTCCTTGGCTTTGGTCAACATTAGTTAAGTCAGGAGTGTATCAAAGACTTCTTGTTGGTCAGCGTTTGAGGAGAAGAGATGATTTTTGTTGTAGGACATGGGGCAGAAGGCTGATCCCTGGGGTGCTGTGTGCCTGCTCTGACATGGAAGTGTGGCTGTTCTTGAAAGCAAAGCAGAAGCTGGTGGCACAACCCCAGGATTCAGAAAAGCACCTTTGAAGTTAGCCAGTCCTGCCTGAAGTTATGGGTTGTGTGAGCAGCAGCATTGCAGGGCTGGGGTGTCCGTTCCTGGGGTGTCCATTCCTGGGGTGTCCATTCCTGGGGTGTCCATTCCTGGGTGTCCCTTCCCAGGTGTCCCTTCCCAGGTGTCCATTCCTGGGTGTCCCTTCCCAGCTGAGGAGTGGCAGTGGCGGGGCCGGGACACACGTGGATTTACAGGAATGCACTGATTTGGTACCAAAGCACCAGTGACAGCTTTCTCTCCTCTGCCACGTGATGATACAGAAGCACACCAGTGTCAGCACGTTCATGTCTTGAGCACAGGGTTGTTCCCTGCGGAGCCCTGGTGTGCGCAGTCCTCCTGCCCAAAGAGGACTGGGACTGGACAGGACTCTCCAAAAGCTCACTCTAAACTTTAACCGGTCTGTGTTTCCTATTGCAACCATCCAAACCATTTGCTAATCATAACTTTGTCATTCCAGCTGCAGCCAACATGTTGTTTGACGTGGATATTTGTTCGCACTTACAACCGCTTGAGAACTTTATTTTGTGTAACCTGTCGGTCTCTTTTCCCGGACGGGGAAGCGAGATGCACTGTCCAGTTTGCACTGTTTCTTGACTAATAATCTCTTCCAGCACATCAATACAAGTTTGCTTCCAGCAGATTCTCTATTTATTGTAAAAGCTGACATAACTTTTTTTATTTCAGGAAGACAGTAAATTGAGACTATTTATAGATGCCAAGATGCTATCTCAGGAATTAATACTCAGTTTTACAACCCCTTCTAAAGAATGGCTTTCCCCCCACCTCCACCACCATTTCCCCTTCCACCATTTGCTTGGTTAAAACAAATGGGGATTGCTGCCCAAAACCAAAGCAAAGCCCTGCTCTTGATCTCCTCGTGGCTTTGGAAGGTTTCCCCTGCAGCCCCCAGGGCTCCCGCAGGAGAACAAGGGCTGGCCTCCTTGAGGGTGCCTTAGATTTGGTTGCCAAGATGAGAACAGCCTACATTGGCAGTGGAAACAGGCTAATGATGGCTTGATAATCTGTTATGCAAATCTTGGTGCAGTTTGTTAAACTGTGCAGGGTTTATTTGTTTTGCTTCCATAATTAAAGCATGTAGACCTTGTATCTGTAAGTATTATGTATTCCTTGTATGATTCTTGTCTTTGCTGCTGCTTCAGGAATTCAGCCCTGGGCTGTCCTCAGCTAAATTGCCAAGACACAGGTCCTGTTGTTTCCACTGCTGCCTCTGCCCGCGCAGGGCCCTGTCCCTGGGTTGTGTGCCAGCATGTCACAGGGGAAAGGCCGCTGTGAATTGTCTGTCGTGCTGCAAAACCCAAGCTCCAGGCTGCTGTGCAGGGCCACAGGTGCAGCGCTGCTCACCCACGGTGTTACCCACCCAAACACTGCCTGCCCCCAGCCAGGCAGGGCTTGGCTCCAGGGTTTGTGTCAGTGACAGTTCTGGGGAGCCAGCCCCCTCCAGCCACTGACCCCTGCCACAGAATACCTCCAGATGCAAAGCAAACAGCCTCCAACAGCTGAATAAGCCAGTAAATTGGGCAGTGTGGTTACATTTGGTTTAGACCTGTTGGTGGAAATAACTGTCAGTAAAAGCCTTCAGATTTGGTCAGTCTTTTAAAAGTGCCTGTTGCAAACTCCTGGAGGAGACAAAGCCTCTCTCCATTGGCAAGGCAGTGCCCCCCAAGAAATTTCCAGTGGGATGTAGTCCGTATGGAGTAGAGTCAGCTTCAGACTAACCAGCAAAAAAAACATCCAGGATATTTTAATTACCCATAGCTGTTCAACCAGTTACTTGCTGCAGCAGAGGGACTGGTAATGTTTGTCCACTGTTGCCAGTTCTAGAACATCTTTCATGCTGAAAAGAATGGTTCGTCGTGCAGGTGGTGGCTGGGAAGCTGGAGGAGAGGCAGGAGCAGACTGTCCCCTGGCCAGGGGTGCTCTGATGAGGCAGTGCTTGAGTGTGTAACAGCGACGTGCCGAGCCTCAGCTCTTCATCCTGCTCTGGAGCTTCTGTTTTGTCCCCACCAACCAAACCGTTGGTGTCGGTGTTCTCCCCTGTCTCCTGTTCCCCTGACTTTGCAACCACCAGTAATTGTTCTGGCAAGGACCTGGAAAAAGAGAAAAATTTACTGTTTTCCTCAGGCTCATAGCTTTTGAACTGGAGGCATGTCTTCTAAACAGTGCAACTCACTTCAAATGCTTTTTGCCTTTCATTTTATTATTGCTTGTCACGCAATGTTCTTTGAAAGCTTGCTCATATATTATCTGTTCCATTTTTTCCATTTTCCCTTTTTTTGCATGCTGTTCCTCCTGTTTCTTCCCTTCCTCCAATCCTCTGTTCCCGTGTGTAGACACAACGGCGACGACAGAACCAGCAGTTCACGGTTGGTATCACATTCCTGTTTATCTTATTTCTCAGCGCTGCTGAGTGGCAAGACAAGCCTGGGAAGGGGAGGCCAAAAAGGGAACTGGAGTCTTCAAGGGAAAACTGTGTTTCAGGTGGACTCATCTCATAAATACAACATGGGTTCTAAGGCTGGAAAGTCTGTCTGCTCTTGTCATTTCTGCTGTGAGCTCCCCGGCTGATCATCCTGGTGCCAGGCAAGCACAAGCTCCATGGAAGTGGCGTCCAGGTCCAAGCAATGCCAATTGGTTCTCCATGCATTGACTGAGAGAATCACTTCACACACGAAAAAGAAATTAATTTTTTTTCTTTCTTTAGGGTTTTTGTTTGGTGGAGTTTTTTTGGGGTTTTTTTTTAGAGTTATGAGCATTTTTCTTGGATTTTGAGTTAGTTTTTAAGACAGAGTATCCAGCGGGTCTGCTGGCGCAGGGCAGCACTGGGGATTCTGGGATGCTCCACAGAGGAGCGCTCGCCTGCAAGGTCGGCAGGGAAGTTTGCGTTATTACACTGCAGAAGGAGATTGGGAAAACAAATAGCAACACTTTCCTCTCAGCATAGCAGTCTAGCAAAGTAACCCTTCTCGTCTGCTCGAGGCAGTCTAGCTAACAGCTTGACAGCTTCCTGAGCTTCCTCCATTCCCCGGCGAGCCTACGTACGCTGCAGGCTGGAAGTTGAGCATCCCATTTTTTTGGCACAAGCTTACTTTTCAGCTGAAGAACCAAAACCTCTGACAATTTTTAATTACAGCTAATCCATGTTGGACTTTGTTGTTCTAGTTTCTTTTACCTTCGATAAATTGACTGATTTTTTACTGACAGAAATCCCTAGCGCAGAGCACCCCATTCTCCTGCCTGCTCTCCTTGAGGTGTTGCTTGGGTGAGGTCAGAGGCAGGACTGAGTGAAGCAATCATTCTGTAGCAATGTGCCGTATCAAGTGGAGGGGCTTAACACTTCTTATCCCAAATAACTTACCTACCTGGATGCATTTTCCCACTTGGCATAAAGATCAGAAATCTTAGGGCACACTTATGTTTTGTCTGTGTGTCAATCTCCCTGTGTGTGTTAAATGTCAAGACCCAACATTGCTGATTTTGTAGCTACATGTTTGTGGCTAGATGTTGATCACTAAATTCGAAAAAGATCAGGTAGCCCTGATGATGGCACAGCTCCCAACATCCTTTCTGGGTGGTGTTTCTGCATCAGGAAAGGCTCCGTGTAGGCGTGTATTAGGCTCTGCAATGAGGACAAGCTGGGCAGACACTCAGTGGCAAACCTTTGCCCCATTTTTCAAAGGAATTCCTCATGTCTTTCCTTATTTTTCTTTGTTCTGAGGAAGCCATAAAAAGCCTGTTCTTAACTCGAGGGCTTCCCCCCTCCATGGGGAGGATCAGTGCCAGGGAGGTGGCCAGCTGAAATGACAACCTATCCCAGTCAAACGAGCTGCCACAAACTTTCCTGCCTTAAAACCAGCCAGTTTGTTCTGAATTCCCCCATGCTTGCCCTTGTGGGGTGCTTTTCCCATGAAGACTCTGGATTTCTTTCCAAGCTTGTGTTGCTGGAGTGTGTATGGAGTATACCAGGTGTTTCTGTATGTTGGCCATTTGTTCTTTCTGATGTCCGATGGGAGTGAGCATGTCTGTGGATGACTAGAAATGCATGGGCATGAATACAGCCAAATGGATTTTCTCCAAAAACGATTTAAAATGAATTGGGGGAAGAAAAAAGAAAATAAACCAACCAACCAAAAAAAAAAAAAAAAAACCAAAAACCAACCCAAAAAAGAGCTTACTAGCAAAGGAAATGGAATGTAAGGCCAGTGTGGAGCCAGCACAACGCTTCAATCGGGGAAAGCGGGTTTTGAGCCATTGAAAGTTTTGGAGTGTATCCTAGAGGACTGGGGGGAAGGAGTCCTGTGTGTGTGTGCATGTCCCAGCGGTAGCCAAGGCCCTGCCATTCCTGTTTCCTCACGGAATGGAGTTGACGGCAGCGATGCATGAGTGACCTAACGCACGAACGTTGTTAACTCTTTTGTTGAAAAATGAGAGCTTAACTGTGAATTTTCTGATGCACTTTCTCCTTTCTCTGCACTGTTCATTGCCAGAGCTCCAATAACAGCATGGTCATGGCCGGCAGGAAGGCTTGTGCTTCCGCTGCACCCCACGAAGCCGGGCTTTCCCAGCTTCAGCCCTCCTCCCTCTCGGTGTGCCCCGTGGGGTCAGGGTGCCCGTGGGGCTGAAATCCCAGGCGCACTGTTTGAGCTGGAATACAGGCAGAACTTGGTGGAGCCGGGAGTGTAACAGCCTGGAGTATCTGCACCACTCACTCTGGGGAGAAAGCGCTTTTTCTGCCACGTCCTTTCAGTTTTCCTCCCTGCCCCTCTCACCGCCATAATCAATGTGCCAGTTTTTCATGTCCTGGACCCTGTTGGCCCTCGGTGGCCAGAGAACTCAGCCTTCACAAGGTGCTGGCCTTTGGGGAGCCCCTCAGGTGAGATGCCCAGCTCACATTTGCCCCCTGTACAAGCAGGACATCTCTAAGCAGCCATGACCTTGGACACACTGACTTTGTGTCCAATTTTTTCCAAATTCTGCCCCTACCCTATTGTAAGCAGAGAGCTCTAAATGCTCAGATTCCCCAGGATGTGGGTGCTGCACACTCAGGGCATTGTGCTTGAGGCCCTGTCCATCCATCTGTCTGCCCAGCAATGTGGGGCTCAGGGCTGCTCCCCCTTCCCCTGGCAAGGCAAGAACCAAGCAATGCTGCCTCAGCACAGGCAGAATTTCTGCTCATTCCCATGGAAAGGTAGGGTTTTGAGCCATTTGGAAAAGCCTCCCTCCTCTGAAGCTGGCAAAGCGGGAAGCCTGGAGTGAAGGTTAAAATAAGGAAAACACCCCAGTCACAAATGAAGAGTGATAAGAAAATACTTGGCCCATAATGCAGCAGGTAAAATATTTTACAGGCCGGAAATCCTTCCCTGAAGGCCTGTGTGAGGTTTTTAATTGTGGCCTTAGCAGGTTTGGTACAAGAATAGGTAGCACTATTGTGTTACACTCTTGTTCCTTTTTCTGATAGCCCTCAGTCCCTGAAAATGCTTGGCTGAAGCCAAAGCCTGGCTGCACCAGAGCACTGGCCCCTCGTACGTCCTGCCAGGTGCCACAGAAAAGGGCTTTCTGCTCTGCCATCACCAAGCAGCTCTGCCAGTCCAACTGCCTCCTTCCCTCTTGGAAATGCCCTACTTAAAAGTGCAGCTAATAGTGAATCCGTTCCTCAGTCTGTTTTACAGCTCCCATCCTTGGGGCAGTGAATAAAACATCACAGCGCTGCCTGCGCGCTGCGGGTCTGCGCAGCGCCGCATGAAACGGAATCCCTAATTGCTTATTTAGAGCCTGAGATGGGAGAGAAATTGGCTTTTCCTAAAGAACTGGATGTAGCGTGGGCGCCCACAGAAACCTAAATATACCCGGGTGCCTGGTCCTTGTGTGAGCGCCTTGTTGAGCTGCAGGACACACTCGCTGTGCCGGCTCTGCCTGCCGAGGATTTATCATTTCCAGGGAAATGGAGCAGAGTGAAAAGTTCCCTTTCATTTCTCTGACAGGAGTAGTGGCAGACTTTGAGTTCATCCCCTCCGAAGTGAAAAGAAGGGGCTTTAGTAGCCAGTATGAAAGTTTAATGAGAAAAATCAAGAAGTAATTTACCACCTATTTAAATGCCTCACAACAGGTTTTAACACCGGCCGGTGGCATTTGTGAGTGTCCCAGGTGCAGGGAGAAGCAAAATTGTGGAATTGTTGCAAATTTTATTCTGAAAAGGATATTTTTTTTTCTTCATAAAAAATGCAGCATTGCCCTTTTTCATCAGTGAGAAAATGTAGTTCCTTAAAAAGGAACTCTCTACAGAATCAATTTTGGAGAGAGAAAAGTTGAAGGGCTCCTCTGCCAAGTGCAGCTTTGCATGGTCAATGGTTCTGTGAGTCAACTGTTGTATTTATAGATCATTTATAGGAAAAAAGCTTCTGAAAATCTGAAAAGGACTCCCTGAAACCCAAGAGTGGCACACTATTTCCTGCTATTAATCTAAATGGCTTCCCACTTCAGGAGGTAATACCAACGTAGCTTCCTGATGATTTGATGCATTTAAAAACCAATCACTGAAAATTAGTTTCATTTTTAAGGGCAGTGTATATATAAAAATATACATATTGCTGCTTTGCAGTGGGGCCAAGTCTGCACATTGACCATACTGCACTCACAGCTTGGCTATTTAACAGTCAGCTCTGGTAGCAGTCTGTGAGCTGATGATCCCACGTTCCCCAGTGCCCAGGGATGCAGGATCTCTTCATGGGGATTTTTTTTCTTTGCTTATGCATTTGCTTTTAGTGGCCAGCAGCAGGAGTGAGTCCTGGAAGTCGCAGCCCACAGGGTAACATTGCCCCAGCCCACATTTCAGTAAGTCTGGGTGGCCTCCTGGCTCTGGTTTGCCCTGGCACTGGTGCTGAGATGTTCAACCCTGGAGATGCTCTGCCTGCAGACCCCAGCACTTCCTCAGACCCCCAAACCAAGCAGCACTAATGCCCTCACAGGCAGTGCTGCCTGTGTTGGCCATGACCACGTGCCTCCCTGATTGCTTTAGAGCTCTGAGGACAGATGCTTTTCCCATAAATCCATCATGTTTGGGCAAATGAAAAAAAGCCACTTTGTCCAATAGTTTGGCAGAGGACACAGCCCGCAGCCTGCAAACAGGCCATGACATGCACTGCGCAATATTCATATTCTGTCATTGGTAAATGTCCTGCCTTGTCACCATGACCAAAACTAATTGGATTGGTTGCAAAATTGGAGGCAAGTTTTCCATTGCTCTCTGTATGCAGGACTGAAATCAGCCTGGACTAAATTGGGAAATGGTCCCCGTGACGGCCGAAAGGCAGAGTCTGGGGCTCTGCATGCTGTTATGAGTGGTCTCAATGCCACGTTCCGTGTGCCAACAGTGTAGAGCGAGGAGCATTTCTGTCTGTAATGAAGGCCACGATTGCACTGGTGTCACACGATGGCTCTGCCCGCACCGGCAGACGGTGGCAAGTGACTGACGCATTCTCTTTTTCCCCCTCAAGAAATTCATCCTCAGTTCTTAAGTGTGTTGTTTTTTGTCGCTTGAGAAACGCAGAGAAAAACGAGTCTGTTTTTACTTGTAAGGCTTTACTCAGTTGCCCAATTCGGCCGAGGAGCTGGACTATGGGGATCTCTCAGGTAAGGGCTAGTCTGTAGGTAACCCGCTGCTCTCCTTCGCTAGACACTGGTCCCACTCTGATTTCTGCATCTTGGCCATGTTGCATTGTGCAGTTGCTATGGCACAGCCATTCCCCCCATGCTCTTGCAGCTTGGAAGTGCGCTCCTTTCCGTTGGGGTTCTCCTCCTTTTTTTTTATTTTTTATTTTTATTTTGGCACCCATTTCTGTGTGGCATCCTCGGGGCAGGAGGTGCAGGGCACCGAGGCCAACCATTGTAGTTCCCTCCTGGCTGGGATTTTTTGAATGCTGAATTGGAGACCGGTTGAGTTGAGTCTTTGTTTGTAAAACACTTGACTCTGCCGTGTTGTGTGAAACCCCCCTTAAAACAGGTGGCCAGCACTAACCCTTGGCTGCTCGGGGATTCCTCATCCTACCAGCATCAGATTGGCAGTAAAAAGGAGGCGGTTGTTTCATCAGTGAGGCCAAACCAAGTAAATGGCTCAAGCCTCTTTTTATCCACACTGGTCTGAAAGGGGCATGAATGCATCCTCATGGCTGGTCCTTGCCAATTAGTGCTGATTGAGATTAAAGCATAACAGCATCTTCAGTGGATGCAGTTGGGTGCATTCAGAGCAGAGCCTCTACCAGTGGTACAAACCTAAATCTTTGTTTTTCATGTTTTCTTATAGAAATGCATCTATTTTTTTTTCCTTGCCTCCCCCTTGCAGAGCATCCCTGCAGATTCCTGGTACCTGCTGGGCTCTGTGGCTGCATGTGTGCTCCAATGCAGGGTGCACAGTCCTGGCCATAGGGCAGGAGCAGCCATTTGTCCCCCTGGGAAGAGCCCAGCTTGGAGCCCAGTGCTGTTCCTCTCAGGGGTTCAGCATGGAGCAAAAAAATACGCCAAAACACTCCTGAGTCCTCATCTTGCTCCATCAAATGGTTCCTTCTCACCCAATCAAATCAGGAACGTCTCATCCCATAAGACACTGCAGGTGTGCTGTGGCCAAGAGGTCAGAAATGATGGATTCATTCTGGATGTTTTCTAACATTGAGCAATGCTAACAATTATTATTGCAGGCCTGGGACAGATCCCATAGGTAAGATGCACCAGGGCTCTGGTGAACATCCCTGAGTGGATGGGGGAAATTGTTTTGCTCTAAGTTCTTTTACTTTTTAAAGTTCTATTTGTTAAGGAAAAATACACTTTTTGGTGAATGAAAAGAAGAACCTGAAAAAGTTCCTCAAAGGAATTTCCCAGAACAGGTGTTTGCTCCCCAGTCTGTGCTGCTCAGAGGGGCTCACACCTTTCCCAGAGCACACAGCTCAGTGTAGTCCTTTTTCTGAGTCTGGAATGGAAGCCAAAAATTTCTCCCACCTCTACAGAACGCAGCTCAGGCAGAGCCCCTGCCCACAGTGAGCACCTATCGTGTGCTGCCGAGCAGCCTTTTTGGATCATCTGGTTTGACTACTGATTTTTTTCCCTACGCATTTCAAAATTTTGCTTGTTTCTCTTTGAGTTACTCCTGCCTGCCCAAAGGATGATCATTCCTGGTCAGGTGTGGTCAGGATCATGCTGGGTCAGCTATGGGGGAGGCACTAGAGAGGGCCTCAGACCCTTCTCTGCTGCAGACAGAGTGGTCTCTGCCCCATATCTTCAGAGGCTGAAACCAGGTCACGTTTTTGGCCCAGGGTCAGCACATGGGGCTCTCAGATGGGTGGTCCAGGTGAGTGCTGGAGTTTAGCTCTCTGTTGGGAATGCTGTCCTCTGCTCCAGCTGGAGTGGGTACCGGGAGCCCTGGGCACCACCCTGAGGGATGCAGGACACGGCCCACCCCCATGGGGGACCCTGGGCACCACCCTGAGGGATGCAGGGCACAGGCCACCCCCATGGGGGACCCTGGGCACCACCCTGAGGGATGCAGGGCACAGGCCACCCCCATGGGGGACCCTGGGCACCACCCTGAGGGATGCAGGGCACAGGCCACCCCCACGGGGGACCCTGGACACCACCCTGAGGGATGCAGGGCGCAGGCCACCCCCACGGGGGACCCTGGGCACCACCCTGAGGGATGCAGGGCACAGGCCACCCCCATGGGGGACCCTGGGCACCACCCTGAGGGATGCAGGGCACAGGCCACCCCATGGGGGACCCTGGGCACCACCCTGAGGGGATGCAGGGCACGGCCCACCCCCACGGGGGACCCTGGGCACCACCCTGAGGGATGCAGGGCACAGGCCACCCCCATGGGGGACCCTGGGCACCACCCTGAGGGATGCAGGGCACGGCCCACCCCCACGGGGGACCCTGGGCACCACCCTGAGGGATGCAGGGCACAGGCCACCCCCACAGGGGACCCTGGCGTGGCGGGCGTGGGGGCTGCTGCCGTGTTTGCTCAGTGTGCTGTTCCTTCCAGGTACATCTGTCCCACCCACAGCTTCAAGCGAGGCTCTGCCGACTGTGCAATTAAGTAATGCATCCCTTGCCTTCCGCCCTTCAGGTAGCCTGAGTCCAGAGCCGTCCTTGCTCTTCGGCCGAGCTCTGTGTGTCTGTGCCTCTCGCAATCCTCCTCTCGTTCCTCACATCCTGAGCCCTTAGGGTACGGAGAGGGCTGGCCTGGCACCTCTCAGTTCCTCATTCCAGCCTGGCACAGACCGGCAGGCAGGGTTCCTGCAGCATTGAGGGCACAAACCTGAGTGTGTGTGTGTGTGTGTGTGTGTTGTGCACACCTGTGCATGCAGGTGCGCACACACAGACACAGCCGTGCGCTCCGGGCACGGCGCTCCAGGGACGCCTCCCCACGCTCCCCGAGCTCTCCTGGCTCTGCTCCAGAGCATCAGCACCTCCTGTGAACCAGGGAATGGTTCCCTGACCAAAAACCATCAGCACCTTTGCAGAGGGGATGCTGGTGGATCAATGGCATCAGCTGCACACGGGGCTCCCTTCTCCAGAGAGGAGTCTGGAAGCAGCCGTGCAGCTCTGAGCTCTGCCACGGTGAGCACATTTATTCAAACAAAGCGCGTTATTTTTTATGAAGCGATCTTGAAATGGGTCGCTGAAGGGGAGCTTATTGATTGAAGAAGGATGAACTCCTCAAATTTCTCTGGTTTAAATTAGACCAAATTCAATTACGATACGACAGGCAGGTTAACGCTGCTCTTTAACGGCCCCTCAATAAATTCGAGGAGGGGTAGCCTGCTCCATGCCACGCTGTGGGAATGAATAACATTATTGCTCATCCTGTCATGGGCAGGCAGTGATTTCTGTCCTCCCATGTCGTGGCTAAGTGCTTTATAGTGTTCACAGAGTAACAGCAGCCTGCTCTTCCACCAGCACCCCCTGCCAAGTCCAACCTCTAGTGCTGCTCCATCATTTCAAAAACTTCATTCCACAAAAGAATTGACCCCAGATTCATTTGGGAGGTGTCAGTGCAGTCCTGATGTTTCCTACCTCCAGGGAAAAGGAATAATTGGCTCACCAGGTTTTCAGGAGTGCTCAAATGACTTAAGGCCATTAAACACCCAAATTGTGACCTGTGGGATCTTCAGGCATACTGATGGGATAATCACTTAACAAACGAAACTGTAATCAGATTTAGAAGAGGTCACTTGTTCAGGAATTCTTCAAAGCTGTAGGCGTAGGTTTCCTTTCCCCTGCCGCGATGCAGATGTTACCTGCACATCTGGGAAGCTCAGGAGCTTCAGTGGGGTCGGTGTGTATGAACTTACTCCTGCCCACAAGTTCAGCTCACACTGCCCAATGTCAGGAGCTTGACCTTAATTTTCACCCAGAAATAGAAGGTAAATTTTTGTGCAAGTGCAGCAATAAATCCTGATGTGCCAAAAATAATGTCGTAACTGCATTTTCATAAAAATCTCCCTCTGTTCTCTGCTTTTACAGCAGAAATGCACATAGAGGAAGGTCAGGGCTGTCCAGAGATACCCCAAAATGTTGCAGTTGGCCTAGTGTGAAGCTGGAGGGAGGTGAGGAGGAAGGACAGGAGTCAGGAGCACCACACAGCAGGGGCTCCATAAAGCCTGGGCTTTCCCACATCCCAGCAGGACAGGCTGGATCTCCCGGTGCTGCCTTTGCTCCACACCTCGGGCACTGAGGCGAGGAGAGCCGTAACCGGCTGGGGAGGGTGAGGAGCACGCAGGGAAGGAGCTGTTGGCAGCAGCAGCAGTGTCAGGAGCGGTGCCAGCGGCCGTGGAGAGGTGGGGCCGGCTCCTCCAGCTGCAGGAGGTCCCTGGAAGGAAGGAGCCGCTGCCTCCAGGTGCTCCAGGATGCTCCTGTGTGCAGGGGGCTCCCGTCACCAAGGTGAGCCCAAAGCCGCCGCCTGAGCCTCGCGGGACCCGCTGCTGAGAGCGTGGGGAGCACTGAAGGTAAACCTGCAGTGGTTTGACCCGAATAGGTCTGAGGCTGTTAGTGTGGGTAGAAAGGAGATTTAAAATACAGGCAGCCCGGGCCAACCCAGTCTTACTTTTACTCTTGGGATGCTGCTGCTGATGGAAAGAGTGGAATATTCATAGATACATCTATATTTAAAGCCTCATTAAAGTGGAATTGAGTGGAACCTTTTCATTGAGAAGTTGGGAGCAGAGAAGTCTTCCCTCTGCTAAACCTCAGTGTAAGCACTGACCCAGACTGTCAGAGTGCTGCTCTTACCATCACCAACATTTTTCTTGAGAGCCCACGGAAAGCTGATTTTAGCACTTACATTGGCAGAAATGTTAGAAACCTGGAGATCATTAGAACATTGACTTTTTAAGAGAGTCCCCCAAAGCCCCCATAGCTGAGAGCCTGCAGGTGTGAATCACAGATGATGATTATCGATACTTAGATGGACAATCCCCAGCTCAGCATCTGCTCCGTACTGCTCCTAACCTCTGGAATTAGTTCCTTAGTTCTGTGATGAGTAGGAAGCAATCCCAAACCCCTTTCTCTCCTGTCTATGTGCTGTTTGCTGAGCCGCACTTTTTGTTTAAAGGAAAACTTCAAGGTTGCCATTCCAGCAGTGTAATCACTCTTTTGTTGATTACATGAGCAGTTGGTAAAAATAATCAGCAAAAATAAATTTGCTACCCAAGTCTCTTCCTGGTCACCCTGGAAGAGGCTCTGGAGCACTGCTGCTGCTGTACAGTGATCTGGGCAGACGGGCCCAGTACTGCATCCCATGAAACCCTGGCATCCCCTGTTGTGGGGTGCAGCTGTGCCAGTCCCTTGGGGGAGCAGCACAGCACTTGGGAAGACAAATTGTTTTTTTTTTTCCTGCATGAGTTCAGCTCTGGCAAGTGGATTGTACCATTACCACTGCAGTTTTCCTTTAAGGTGCTTTGGTGCCAAGCAAAGCATCGACCCAAAAACGGTTCAGCCAAGGTGCAGAGTAGCTGCAGAGTAGCCCTGAAGGGGCATGTTGCTGACAACATGCTGTGATGTCTGTTCCTTCCCTGCCCTTCCCTCCTTCTTTCTGCCCCACCCACAAAAATTCACAAGCAAACCCAAAACAAAAGCCTAATAGGCAAATTCCTGATGATTCGCTGGAGAGGCCAGGATTCAGCTTGCTCCAATATATATTAACATCCTAATGGGAAAGCTCTGCATGTATACATTTACTGCGCCCTGACAAGAGGGAATTAAATGTCAGAAGGATTTGTAGCATCTGTAATTGAATTGGTGCTGAGAAAAGCAAATCTTGAGGAAGAATAACATATTAGGATTAGCAAATAATGTGGCATTTTGTCAGTTCCTGCCATCTCAACTGTTCCCTCTTCAGCAATAAAGTTGTGATTTCTGGTTTAATCAGAGATAGGAGGCGGGAATAGCTTGGGTGAATTGGAGACAGCATTTAAAGCAGATTCCGGTTGTTAAGGTCAAGTCTCTCATTGGCTTTGGGGAATTATTCCTTGTTCCATAGACCTGACACTTCGTTAATTACCAACGAAATAGCGAGGGACAGGATGTGGAGGGGCTGTTCTGTGCTGGTGGCACACAGGCAGGTTTGCTGGGAGCAGTGTTGGAATTGCTGGCAGTGAGTTTGGGCTTTGCTGTGCCTGCAGGCAGAGCCGTAACTCTTGGTGCTGGGTCATGGTGCCAGAGCATGCGGGCTTTGATGAGGGGCTGGAGGCAAGGAGAGGAGATGCTGCAGCAGGAATGTTTTAGGCCGTGTGTAAGCTTGAAGATGTATTTAGCCACGTGTATAACAGCGTGAACTTTGGGTTGGCGCCTCGCAGGGGTCGTCCTTAAGAGGAACAATTGAGAAAAATGGCCCTGCACGTCTCAGCAGAGGAACTGACACTTAACAAACTCTCCTGAGCAAACCTGGCAAGGCTTTAGGCCAAAGTCCCCTCTCAGGGGAACCCTTGCTCCCTGCTCTTGGTGTGATGCCAGGCAAAGGGAAGACAAGAGGGATGTGTAGGCACAGGGCTCTGGCACAGCCCCATCTCTGCGGCACTGGATCGGTGGGACAGCGTGGAGGCTGCCGCCGCCAGCCCGAACACACGGCTTCGTCTTTCCAGAACCTTAATTTATGATGATGAAGAAAAAATGCCTCTTGATGCAAAATCCTGCTGGAAGCACATTACAGAGCCGTAACTCAGCATGTTTATGCCCCTCAGCTGTTCCAGATGTCAACAAGGCACTCATCGCCCAGGCTGGGATGCTGCTGGCTGCTCCGAATGCAACCGAGCGGAACTGGGCGAAAGTGTCTGAAAAAATAAGAAAAAAATGGAGTGAAGCATGCCTAAAGCAGCTGCTCCAGCAGATGAGCCAGCTTAGTTGCTTTGCAGAGAGCCGGTTCATGGAGGCCAGATCAGCCAAGCTGGAGTGGCAGTGGGAAGGCTGTGTCAGAGTGCGGGCTCCCAGGATGCCCAGTGTGACTGGTTTTCCCCAGCTGCCACCCTGGGCAGGCAGCAGATCCTGTCCCTGGGCACGGGATCAGCTCAGCACCCCATGAGTGTGCATGGGCACCTTTCCCTCAGCATGCAGGGATGTTCGGCCGCTTGCCACACAGCAGACGCTGGGATGTGATCACAGCATGATTGGTTCCCACTGGAGATGAGACAGAAGGTCCCCCTTTGCTGTGTATTTGGTTTACAGGGGAATAATCTTTTTTGGCTGCAGTTTTTAGCTTATCAGCCAAGCTGCTGGAAGGGTCTCCACAGTGTCTCTCACCACGCCCCAGCTCATCCCAGCATCTCTCTGCCCACACTGGGGCTCCTGCTCTCAGAGGTTACTTGAAAGGGGCTTTTATTCTTAAATTGTTTTAATTAAAAGGCGCTTTATGGTGCTCTTGGTCCCCAGTTATTTACTTGGGTCCCTCAGTCCTTAATCTTGGAGCAGAATTGGAAATATCGATAGAAAGCGTAAATCCCAGCTGCTGCTCGAAAGCTTTGTATCAGGTCTCGGCTCAAAAGAGCCCCATTACCTTTAGCTGTCACGGATCTGTACGCTTGATCGATAAACTTCAAATATTATTAGAGGTGGAGGCTTCAGAGATTTGCTCTGTTCTTTGGAGGGAGACGGAGATAAATCTTTCTTAAAAATTGACTTGCATTTGCTCTCTCAGTCGTCCTGGCAAAACGCATTTCTCCGAGGTGTCCAGGCAGGCGCAGGCAGGGCAGATTTATGGGCCATGTGCTTCTTGTAGTGAAAGATTTAAATGGTAAATCCTTCACATATGACTTCACAAATCATGTAAAGTTAAAAGATTTTTACCGTTTCTGTTGCTGCTGTGCTTAAATTGTAAGGTATGGCCAGTAAATCATTTTAATAGAGGTGTCGCGCTTGACTCACTAAAAAAAAGAGACAATGGTTTAGCTTCTATTCCAAAATGTTAATGTATTAATCAGCGGGAGAATAATTGTTTTTTACTGCATTATAAATCTCACTTGCCATTAGGATTGCAGCGAGGGTTGATGTAGCTGCGTTCTTAAATTAAAATTGTTTACACTGCTATACATTCATTTTACATGGCCATAGCTCATCCGGGGTTCATTCCGGAGCTGTTCCTCCGCCACATCAGTCATCCCTCTCCCAGGTGACGGCATCCTGAGGGAGAGGCGCTTCTGAAAGGAAACTAATTGTGTGGTGAGGAGTTAAATAAACGCAGTAAAGCAGTCGGAGGCACCGTACAGTTACTGCTTACTGTCGGCCTCGGACTGGGCGTTAGCTTTTGGGTCAGGAGTGCGGTGTCCTTGTGGGTTCATTGGACAGTAAAGGTGCGGGTTCATGGTGGAACCCAGTTCAGTCGCGGCAGAGGATGGTTGTAAACACATTTTCCATGCTGGGTGGGTTGGGTTTTGGGCAAGGAGTGTTTTGGGAAGTTGAAATGTTTTCAACAGGGCACTCGTTAATGACATTTCTCAGAGCTGACGATTAATATTCCCGTATAGTACTGCTCTTCTCCATGCCCCATCCACCTAGAAGGCTGAGATTTGGGGAGCACTATAGGGAAATTTCCCAAAATAGATCCCCACCAACAACTCCGTGTGCCCTTCCTCCCCTCTCCCAGCTGTCTCCCACGTGCGTAGTCATAGTGCTGCTGCTTTTAGCGGAAAACACCTCGCGAGTCGAGCCGCCAGATCAGTTCGGCTCCGGACAAAGCTCCTCTGCCCGAACTCATCTGTCTAGTTAGCTCCGTGCTTCACCCCTGCTCCTCTGGAGAGCCTGAGGGCAGCTCTTCCCATCCTGAGAGCAGCTGCAGCCAGAGCCTGCCGAGAGCATCGTAGTAAGTCCCCAATTCTTATTCCTCTTCTGATCTCAACAGATTCCCGCGCAGGTGAGGACGGGGCCATACGCAGCGTGGACCATGCCGTGGTTGGTGGCGTCGTGGCCGTCGTCGTCTTTGCAATGCTTTGCCTGCTCATCATTTTAGGGCGATATTTTGCCAGACATAAAGGTAAGGCAGAGACCAAAGCTGGAGGATGAAAGGCCAGGCTCGTGTGTCCCCTCAGTCGCGGTGTTGTCATGTCTGACGGGACACAGGCCCCACTTTCTCTCCCAGCAGCACTTTTTGTTTCCTTTGTCGATCGCTCCCTCAGCACCACACCAAGTCCCCCAAGGAGTCACACAGCCTCCACTTCCCTTGCAGGTACATACTTCACTCACGAAGCCAAAGGAGCAGATGATGCGGCCGACGCAGACACAGCCATCATCAACGCAGAGGGGGGACAAAACAACTCCGAGGAAAAGAAAGAGTACTTCATCTAGAGCAGCCTTGGTTCCCATGAGGTGTCCAACTGTGGACGGTTACTACTGGCCCTATTTAAACGCTACAAAGACAAAGTGATCTTGGAAGTTGCAACCAGCTTGTGTCTTTTTTTTTTTAAGGAAAAAAAAAGCAAATGGGTGGAGAGCGGTGAGGCCGGGAAGGTCTGGGATTTGCTGTGTAAAAATATTCCTCGTAAAGTACACTCTGCTGTTCGACACCTCAGTTCGTTTGGGTTTTCTTTTTTTGGCCAAGTCCAGCTTGGATTTAGTTTAGTGAAGTCATTTGCAGAAGATTCTGTGCCTTGTTTAATTTCTGTTTGTTCGGGTCGGGGGGAGGCTGGGAAGAAGAGGGGCTTCTGTGCGTTAGTTCCCTTCGGGTTTCTGTGGCTCTTCGTTTCCCCTTTCCTGTTTCTGGAGTTGCCAGCTGGGACCCCGTGGAGTAGGTGCGTTTCTCTGAAGGTGTTTCCCCTTTTTTCTCTTCACCAGTTTCCGTTCAGAACTCGAGCTCATCGGAGGAGAACCAGCACATTTTAGATGCGTAGTTTGCAGTTCAGTGTGCCCATGTCCCGTTCCCCTGTTGCCGTCAGGGCTCGGATAACACCCCCCAAGCCCCCTTTTGTGGCTGTTTCAGGTGCTTTCGATGGTGCAGCTGGGAAATGGGCTGGAGCTCGGCAGAGGCGCTGCTCGGCCGTGGGGATGCAGGAGCAGGGTCCCTGCTGGGCAGGCAGAGCCCTCCCGGATGCGGGGGTTTCTCCTCATCCTCTCCCCGCTCGGCGGCCGTGGAGGCAGCAGGTAAAGCCCCTCTGACGTGTGAGCCCAGACCTGGAGAGCGGCTGGATGAACAAAACTGCCTTTTTTTTCTACCTGCTGAGTAAAATGTGGGAATTCGTGTTGAAACGAGCGTGCTAATGACCACTAAAGCCATAGGTGCACAGGAGACTCTGGCTCAATTGGAATTGTAAGCGACAGGTAGCAAACTGCAGCGGGAAGACGGTATAAAGTTATATATGCTGACTTTTTTTTGGTGAGTAATCATGGATTTCGAGCGATACTTTTTTATTATGTTTATGTGGCAAATGTATCTGATTTATTTAAGGAAAGCATTAATCTTAGTGTCAGGTTTGGGGATTTTTTTACGGGTCTTGGGGCGGGGGGGGCCATTTTCGTGCGTTTGTTTTTTAATTGCTGTTTTTTGGCAGAACCATTACAATGTGGGATTCCTTTGGGAACGGGGCGGCCTGGAGCACCAAGCAGGCCCATTCCCCAGCAGTATTCCGCCTTCCCCCTCTTTCAGGAGCAAAACCTCGCGAAACAAGCACCCTTTTTTCCGAGCAGCTTTTGCCGAGCGCAGCTCTTCTCTGAGCCCTCAGCACCATTGCCAAACCCCATCGCGGTGAGAAGCAGCCAGGCTGGAGCCGGGGGCTCCGCGGCACGGGACGGGCATCCTGGCCTTGAGCAGCCCATATTTGTTTGGAAGTGTACCGTAGTGCAGTGTTACTGATGTAACTTTGACTTACAATGTTGACATGTCTCAGGTTCATGTGTTTGATTGGTGTTTTCCGTCTCAGGTAGATTGCAAAATTTCGGCCCCACGCATTGGAAAAATAAAAAAAAAAACCACGCATAAAAACAGGAGAAAAAACCAGGAAATTATTAATTTTAGTTGTATATCGGTTTATGTATTTTTTCTTCAGTATACAGTGCACTGTTGAAATGTATTGTTGAGTATTACTTTGTACAGCTTTAGATCATTAGGACTTTGAAGCGTGAAGAAAGAACAACCTTGTTTAAAGGAGGATCACAAATGAAGAACGCAGAACTGATGATAAACAACCTTGTTCTTTATTTACCCGGCCTTTTTATTTTTTCCCCTTAGGCCAGTTCTGTTTTAAGGTGTCCATGGAAGATGTTACAGTGTAAGAAAATACATATCCATCTGTTCCCATTCACATTTTGTATTGGTTCATGTATCCCATTTTTACAAAGGAAAAGAAGTACTATAAAATATCTGTCTTCTTAATAAAAAAAAGTTAATGTTACAAAACTAGACCTTGTTTTGCACTCTTTATCCCAGCTGTTACAGAGTCCACTATTGGAGCTCCACCAGCAACGTGGGCAGGAGGAGCTGGGGCTGAGCAGGTCACGCTCAGCACTAGGACAAAAGGAGTTAAACCTGATGTATTGAACCTGCATATGATACAGAGCAGATTTCATAAGTTTCTTGTTTATAATTGCTAAACTGCTTTCTTTGAGGAGTAATGCCTGGGAGGAAATTGATCTGACGCTGATATTCCAACTTTCCCAAGCTGGGGTAGGTCAGTACACAAGTTCTTAATAGCAGACAAATATTTAAATCCTCCCTTGGAAGGTAAGGTAAGGTAAGGTAATCCTCCCTTGAAATACGTGACCTCCTTCACCCCATTCTTGTCTCCGTTCAGACCTGGCACTGCCAGGTTTCCTGGCATCTGTCTGTGGAACACCTGGCATTTCCAAGTGGTGACGCCGATGTCCGTTTGCCCCGGACGCGCGGCTGCGGCAGCCGGCGCTGCCGGAAGGATCCGTCCGGCTCCGCTCAGCCTCGGGCAGCAGCAGCATCAACACTCCTCCTCTCCTCCTCCTGCGTCCCCTCCACCACAGCCCCCCAGATCGGGCTGCGAGGCAGCTGCAGCACTGAAATTAGAATCATTAATCTTTTATGTTCTGCACAAAGGATGAGGAGGAAGACAATTGCTTTTTGAGGAGATCACACCGAGAACAACCGTGCAGGAGCAGCGTGCTTGGCCCCGGAGGGGCCGCATGGACCCAGGGGTGTGTGCCAGACCAAGGCCACTGTCCAGCTCCTGAGCACTCAAGGCATCTTGTGGTTATGTCACAAATAACGTTTTTCTGAGAGAAATTGTGACGCTGAGGGACAAACCATAGGGCAGAGCCAAAAAAGCAGCTCGTTCTTTTCTTACCTGAAATGAGCAGAGCAGCTTTGATGGTTTCCATGGCTATTGCAATTATTTCAGTGCAGAAGAGGTTTGTGGCTGATGCCAGCTCACGATGGTTTTCTCCTCGAGCCAGCACTCATTGTGTCTCACACTTGTGGTGTCTGTAATTTATCCTCTCAGGGGTCCACGTCTTTCAGGGTTTTAAGGTTATTTAGTGGTGCTTTTCTTCCCATTGAACCTAAACACTCTGCTCCTTTGCTTTTCTGGCCCTACACAGGCATTACAAATAGGTGGCAGGAAACTACACCTGTAGCATGCAGGATCAGGTACCTGATGAAACCCTTTGCATTAACTGCTCAGACACTGAGATGCAAAGAACTTGGATGGGGAAAGCTGGAGAGAGTAACAATTGAGCAACAAGATTTAGTGACCCCTATATCTTGTGTCCAACTGCAGAAGCACGCTCCCCAGACATGGCCCCACAGCTGCTGAGCCTGGTCCATTACACAGAGCTGAGGACACTGCCAGGATTTAATGAAAATGAAGAAAATCATCATTACTTCAAATAAGAATGTAGTCTTTGCCCTGAATTTCACATTTTCACAAGTTGCAGAAGTCATTTGGTCCTAATTGCAGAATTATTTTATTAGTTCAGTAATACAGTTCTTAATTTTCTTTCTTTTTTAACCAAATACAGGTAGGAATTGTTTTAACAGGGTATCTGAGTCTGACCTGTGTAATTACAGCCTGTTCTGCCAGGCTGAAGTTGCCGAAACCCTTATGCCACATAAAGTAATTATCAATAAATGACACTTAAACTCCCATCAGGTAAGGTGTACCTGGATCCTGGGCTGGGTGATTGAAATACGCGGGAGCAGGGACGAGGCGTGAGCTGGCAGCATCGATCCTGCTGGCCAGTCAGTTCTCATCAGAGGGTCCTGACAAGGGGCTAATAGCTTTTTCTGAAGATCCAATCCCATTTTCTAGGCAGCGGCTGGTGCTGTGCCACCTGGGATAACACCTGCTCCAGGTGGCATCGATCGGGCAGGGGCACGTGTGACACCCCAGCGCCGAGTCCCAGCAGCTTTATCTTGTTGTGTCATTTCAGTGAAGGGAAAACCTGAATTCCGTCTGAACCCAACACCTGGCTTAAAAATTTACATCTGAATTAACGTAACCAGGAAAATAATTTCAGTCCACTGACCACCAAGGGTTTAAGCTGGGCTTGTCCTGTTTCCAGAGTCAGCTGTGGAGGTGATCCCTGCAGCACTTGGAGGGCTCTCCTGGAAACCTGTGCACAGGTGAGCAGGGCAGGGGCTTGGCAGGTCCTGCAGGAAAAGGCAGGGCAGGGGATTCTGCAGGGCTCTGCACACCCTGCAGCTGGGCTGCCAACTGAGCAGCTCCTTGGTCTGTTTCAGTTAAATAAACAGACTTTGTGTAAACAAACAGGTTTTAGGAAGAAAAATAAGCTTTAGCCAAACTGACAAACACTATGTGAATAAATAAACTTTAGTTGAATAAGCAAACTTCAGTGCAGTAAAGAGCTTGAGTTAAATAAGCAAACTCTGTTCAGGTCCAGCTGTGGCAGCAGGATGAGAGCTCAGCAATGCTGCCCAGCACAGGCTCTCCTGGAGAGAGCCCCCTGAGAGCTGCTGTGCCTGGGGACATCCTCAGTGCCTCCCAGGGTGTCTGCCTGTCCCGTGTCAGGTCAGTTCCTCGCTCACCCCTCCAGGCTCGTCCTGTCCCCTCCCGGTCCCCGGCGGCGATGCACTGATGGGTGCCTCACACCTCGGTGCCTGCACAGCTCTCCCTCTGTTTTCCCTGTCAGCCCGGGCTGAGCTGCATCAGTATCAGCTGTAACCCGTGTGCCTCTGCCTATCTGCCCACAGCCTGTTCTCCTGCAGCAGCTCCTTATCCCGTTCTGCAGGATAGCAGCAGCCCTGTAAGTCACAGACCTGGAGAGATGTGGGCAGCATAGGAATAATGCCTGCAGGTGGAACGGGGATGCACAGTGTAGATAGGAAAGGGTAGGGAGAGATGCCACTCAACAGTCCCTCAGCTCTGCAATCCAAGGTGAGCAGCGTTTGGGCACTGGGCAGCCTGAGTGGGGTTTGGGGGACACCCTGCAGCCCAGAAGGTGAGGAAATGGGGCCCTTTGGAAGAGTGAAGGGATTCAGCAGCCCTGGGGTGTCTCGTTTGTCTTAGGACACAGCTGTGAGCCAGACCCACATCTGCCTCCGGGCTTCACTCCCTGTCGCGGCTGGCAGAATTGCTCCAAGCTGTTCTACGCCCTGTTCCCAGAAAAACCCTGGAAATCCTATTTTCCTGCTTTGTGTCCCAGCAGTTCCAGTGCTGACCCAAGTGCTCAGGTTCTGGCTGTCAGTATCCTTTGGGGTGAGTGGGATCCCCTCCTCTTTCTCACCAAAGTGCCCCAAAGTGGGAATCCCTCGTTGCAGTGGCACCTGTGCAGTGGGGGGTGCTTGGTGCCCTGTCACACCTGGGCTGCTGAGCCCTGCGGTGCCCCAGGTTAAGCACCTGCAGGAGCAGCCCCATTCCTGCGGGAGCAGCCCCATTCCTGCGGGATTGCTGCGGGATTGCTGCGGGATTGCTGCGGGATTGCTGCGGCTCTCCCGGCTGCAGCAGGCTGGTGAGCGGGGCTGGCAGCCCCTCACCTGCCGGAGCACACCCGGAGCAGAGCAGGGAGATGTGAGGGCTGCCAGGAGTAAAGGGAATATTTGATCAGACGCCCTCCTCTCTGCTCTGTTCTCGCTCTCAGCCTCCCTCGGGGACGGCGCCTCGCTGCCTCCCAGCGCCGCGGCTGCGACAGGTTGGCAGCAGCTCCTCAAAACGGGGCCTGCCTGGGAATCTCAATGAGATGGAGAAGGGGATCTTCAGCCTGTGGCTCTCCGTGTTCTTTTCTGCACCCTGCACCTTTGTTCCCTCCTCTGTTCCAGCTCCTCTCCACTGTTTCCATGCCCACGGTCAGCGTTCTGTTCTCTGTACCTGGTGCCTGTGTCTGTTCCAGGATGGGAGGTGCTGCCCCGTGCCCTGCACTGGGGCACAGCTTGCTCAGGCCTTGTCCTTCCTCAGACATGCCCCTTGTCCATGCTGTGCTCTGGGCATTCAGGTTTCTTCCACATAACCTGCTCCAAGCCAGGGGAACACGGTGCCCAGAGCATCCTGCAGTGGTGACTGGGACCTGCTGTGGCTTCTTCCCTCATCCAGCAGCCTGGCAGCCCTTCCCTGCAGCCCTGAGCATTCCTTCCCCCACTGCTCCTGTCCACAATCAGCCCCATTTTCCCTGGTAATTGTCCCTTCTCCGGGTAATGCTGCTGAGCAGGGACAGGGAGCGTGGCAGTGTTTTTCTGTGACTAAGAAAAGGTGTGTATGTGGCCTTGATTGCAAATGAAAAATTAAGGCCCCGTGTCTCGCATTCATTCCTACTTGATTACACACCAGTACATAAACAAATCTTCACCCAGTTGCCTGAGGGGTGTCAATGATCCACCTTTGCTTCGCTCGCCTCTCCTCCAGCGAATCTATAACGCATTTAATCTTTGCCACTCACTCTCCTCAGTTTTTAAATGTCTAATTTGCTGCCAAGAGCGGCTCCAATTCTCCCTGTGCTGCCGCTTTTACTGCCTGGTGTTTGCCTGATTGCTTGGCTGGAGCACCAGGGTGCCCCTGGCCCTGGGGAGGGGACCCAGGGCAGGCACAGGGGCAGCAGCCCTGCCCGAGCTGGGCCCTGGGCTGTGCCAGGGTTGGCAGGCTGCTTTAGAGCAAACCCCAAACCCCACAGGCCTGCAGGCTGAGGGAGGGAAATTAACCCTGCGGTGGCCTGGCAAGGTCCAGGTTTGGGAGCTGGGTCACGGGAGAGTTTAGCAGACAGTTCTCAGTGAGGCAAAGGGAAACAGGGAGCAGGGAGCAGGGTTTGCTGAGGTTCTTGGACCCTTTGTGTGTTCAATCCTTGGAGCTTCAGCTTCTCCCGCAGAGACTGGCAGCGTCACAAGCAGACAATGCCAAATGTCCCCATCAGCTCTGGAGGAGCTGCCATCACCTACCACCACTAACGTGCTCCCACAGTCTGCCGGGTCCATGTGGACGGGTCACCGTGTCCAGCACTGGGGTGCTGCTGGGACTGGGGACAGAGGCTGCCAGCCCATGGCCAGGGTGAGGCACTTCTGCCTCTGCTCCTCTCCTCAGGGCTGTGTGTGAGCTGCGCTCCTGAGGTGAGTCTGCTTGGAGCAAAACCAGTTCAGATTATCAAACTCCCCATAAATCTTGCAGCACATCTTCTTGTGTCTGGGTGTGTGTATATGTGCTGCTTTCTTTTTATTTAATGCTCTATTGAGGTCTGAGGCTTTTCCTTCCACTGGCTTTTATCTAGTCATGACTCCTACAATATTTAATCTCTATCAGAAACTGTAAGCCCTGTATTTATTTTATGGGTCAGTTGTTCATCCTTTTCCCTTGATGTTCTCACTGGCAGTGGAGAGTGTGGAAGGTGGAAAAAGAGAGAAAAGGGGAGGGGGGGAAAGAAAGCCCTGCTTGTTTCTGCCCGTCAACATTTGTCCAAATGACAGGCCGACAAATCAGAGCTCTGGAGGCTAATGGCAGGCAGGGAGCAAACGGGAGCATGAAAGGGATGCTGGAAATTTCCATCCCCGGGCAGATCACAGCCCTGTCTCCGGCAGGCTCTGTGCTCTGTCCCAGGAGGAGACGTGGCTCTCCCAGGAGCTCCTGCATCCTCACTGAGGCCCCAAGGCCAGCCCAGGGTCCTGCACAGGTGGGGCTGCAGGTGGCACCAAGGGCACCCACAGCCCCCACGTGTGACAGAAAGGTGACACACCTGCCAGTCTCATTGTCACTGTACTATCTAGAAAGTCTGCTCATATTTGAGATGAATAAAAGATTAGAGTTACAGGGGAGAGACAACACCAAAGGTTAAGGCGATCCACTGAATTTCCTGTATTTGCTGCAGAGATATAAATGGGAGGAGGTAAGTGCTGCCTGGGCATCCCAAATCGGCTTTAAAGATGCACCTGCAGCCTCCAGCCCTCCCCGGGGTGCAGAGGGAGGAGCAGCACCCTCCCATGGAGTCCTGGCTTCTCCAGGGGAGGCAGCGTGGGATGGCGCAGGAAGGAATCAGGACCCAGAGCTGCTGCCAGGGTGGGGTGAGGGAAAAGGGATGATCTGTCACCTGGGGTACAGAAGTGTTTCCAGCTTGTTGACCCTGCCTGGTTGAAAGGCAATGAATATTTCACATCTCCAGTGCTATCTGCAGTGTGGGCAGGCAAAGGCTCTCTTTCTTCTTCCCCTCCATTCCTCTCAGGTTTTTGGGGTTTTTTTTCCCCAAAGTCAGAAAAATCTGTCAAAACATTTATCAGAAATCCATGTGAACTGGCTGAGTGCCACAAGGAGCTAATCTGTGTGGAGCTTATCTGAGTGAACAAAGTCACCACAAGCTTGCCATGGGCACTCAAAGATTTATCGCAGGGAATTTGGGTGAAACATAAATTGCCTCTGGGGCGTGGGGTGCAAACGTGGTGCTCCACCAGGGCTCTACCTCGGGGAGCCACGTGGGAAGGGGAGAGCAGGGCTCCCTGCCATGACCACAGGCAGCTCCAAGTAGAGGAAAGGTGTCTCCCCTGCCACAGGTGGGATTTGGGTGCACAGAGTGTGTGTGCTGCTCCTCAGGCAGAACAGACAATTCTTGCAGCACTGCTTGAGGTCACCTCTCCAAAGCTGAGGACCTTGTCCATTTTCTTTGTTCCCTTTCCTTTTGCCTGGGATGGTTAAAGCTGAGCTCTCATGTCAGCTGTCATCCTTCAGTGTCTTTGTGCTCGGCCTGTGCAGAGAAATGGGCAGGTGCCTACAGAGAGGGTCAGGCTGGCAAGCAGCATCTCCCAGCTGCTGATGTACTGGTTTGCATCAAAGGGGTTGGAGCTGGTGCTGGGAGGGCTGCAGGGCCTTCCTTGGTGCTCCTCGCTCACCATCAGCACCAGTGCTGTGGGGCACAAGGTCCTGTCCCAGCTGCTGCTCCCCTCCCTGTGCCCCAGCTGTGGCAGCTCCCTGCTGGCATTTCCAGCTGTGTGGAGCCTGCCCCAGGTCTGGGCTGTACAGGGAGGATGAGCAGACCCTCGGAGAGGCCACCTGCGTCCTGAGCTCTACCCTGAACATCCTCCAAAGCAGGGAGTGGCTGGCCCTGGGCTCTTCATTTCTTTGTGAGAGATGCAGGGTGGCATAGCACGAGCTGGAAGAACACTCCAAGCGTTGTCTGGAGACAACTGGCCCAGATACGGCACAGAGACAACATTTAAAACCTCATTTAAGTGAACACAATGAGAGGGCTCTTGGGTAGAAGGAGAATTAATTAATCTCGTTCCTACGTAGATACTTTTAATTAAATGGAAGTGCATGGTCTTTATTTAAAAAAAAAAAAGACATGGAGAAGAGCTGGTGCCTTTGTGCGAGCCTGCAAGAGGAGGATGGGGAGCAAGATTATTCCTTTTTTGAGTGTTTTCAAGAGGAGTGAGCATCAGATCAGGAGAGGTCTGTATTGTCAGAGTGTGCACTGAACATTTTCTTTCATCTGAGAGGGCGGCAAACGCATTTTCCTTGTCAGCTGCTTCAGAAGGTTGTTGCAAGCTCCTGCAGCCCTGTTCTTGCAGGGTGGCTCCATACAGGGACGGGACCCCCAAATGGGCTGGCTCTGGGTGTGCTCCTGTTCCCTGCTTGCCTTCCCTGCATCTCACTCTGCCTCCTGTCCCCGTGGCGACCCCGCCCTGGTCAGTTCCCCCCACTCATCCATCCCCAGGAGCTCTGTGCCATCAGGAGGCAGTGGGGCTGTGGAGAGCTGCCAGCCCTGGGCAGGCTCAGGCTGGATGTGCTGTATGTGTGTTCACAGCTCAGGCCATGCTGTGCTGCAGCTGAGGCTGCCAGGGGAGCCAGGAGGGATCCAGGGCAGAGGAGAGGAATTCAATCAGAGGAGTGCGAGGTCTCTGGTGCTGTCCAGGTGCTGCCAACACGTGTTTGCCTCGCTCTGCCTCAGAGCCCTGGCTGCTGCTCAGCTGTTGGGGAAGGGAGGCAATGGGATTTCTCTTGGATTCGGGAAGCTGACATGGCCAGGGACCTCCTGGCTGCTTTGTCACACCAGCATCTACCAAACTTGCTGCTCATGAGCATCGCACTAAAAGCAGATGCTGCCATTCAAACACAGGCATATCATTCCACCTTCCAGAGTGTAATTTAATTTTCCTAGCTGGAATGCTGTAGCTTGCAGACATGCAGCTCCCCACTGCCCATGTTACTGCTCCAGCAGGCCTGGGCTGCCCTCCACAGGACCCCATCAGGCCCCAGCTGCAGCAGCACCTCGGAGTCTCCAGGAGATGCTGTCAGAGGAGGGTGAGTGCCCTGTCTCTGCTGCACTGAGGGACGTGTGCCTCCTTCCCCTCCCTGTCTGCCGAGGGTGAGAACGAGCCCCAGGCTGGGAACTGGCTGCCTTCTCCCAGCGTCTGCAAATGCATCCTCTGATTTGTTTATGGCTCTACCCCAAACCAGCCAGCCAGGTGGCTTTGGGGTGGATCAAGGTATATATTCCAAGGCTTTGTGCCAGCTGTTTGCTGGCTCACACTGTGCTGCTGTTATTCCCAACAGGAGGATGAAGCCACTGTCAAGAGAACAGATACCAGCAAAATCTGTGTCTCCCCAGATTTAGTATTTGCATGTGCCTCACAGCTCATCTGAATGTTTGCTGGTAACAAATGACACAGGGTCAGAGCAGAGGCATTGAGTTTGGGTGTCACAGTGATGGAAACAGCATGGAAGCCTGCCCAGAGCAGGGCAGGGTGCTCACGGCTAGGATGGAAACCTGCCTTATCTGTTACCACGTTATCTCAGGCACCCATGAGAGCACTCAGAGGACTGTATTTTCTAACCTAAAGCTGGTCAGAGCACGCTGCAGCTTTCCTGAGGATGTGGTGTGATTTCAGTAGAGAAATGGGCCTGTTCTGTATGTGGAGGTGCTGGAATGAATCTGCCCTACCAAAGAGGCACCTGATGTGATGTGGAGCACCAATATTAGGGGACGTGGACAATTGTCTGGTTGGTGGAGCACAGTCTGGACCTCATATCCAGAGATTTGAGTTTTTCCTGCTGAGCATTGCTGCCTGTTCCCTCCTCCATGTCCTTGCCACCCAATAAAGGGTTCGTGCAGGTGTGAGGGCATCGGTGCTGCAGCCAGGGTCTGTCCTGCCTTGGGACACACACACAGGTTTTCAGGCTCACTCCATGCAATTCCCTGCTCCTTGCTGTGGCTATAGCAGCACCTTGAACTGAGCAATGGGGCTGCTGGGCCTGCCTGTGGGTGCCCTGCCAGGGGTGCAAGGCAGTCTGCTGTTGCTCGGTTGGGTGCTGGGGTTTTGTTCCCAGTTTTAGGGACTCGCCACAACAGACACTGAGCTTAAGGAATGTTCTTGGCTTTTCCCCAGTAAAAGTAGTGTTGCTTTATTATCCTGTCATGTTTTGGTGAAAGGTGGGAACACAGGTCTCTGCAGTCGCCCCTGGGAGTGACAGGATGCTAATGAATTGAGAAATGGCTGCGGACGGGCTGCCCGAATCACATCTTCATTAGCATCCTTCTCCCAGAGACTGCTGTGATTAACACTGTCACCACCGACGGGACAGGAATGAATAACCAGCGCCCCTCGTGCGCAGCAGCTGCGCCCTGAGCTCAGCAGCGGAGCAGGGAGCCCACGGAGAGCTCCCAGCCACAGTTTGGATCCTGCCATGGATCTTCACCAGGGTTTGTGGAGCAGCTGCTGTTGCTCTGTCTGCAGCTGGAATGTCCCTTATGGCTTGGCTGGGAGGCTGGGCAAAGCAGTGACTGCTGCCCTGGGAAAGACTCAGGAACTGGGAGCTGCTTTGTTCATCCCGTGAGGGGTCTCGGAAAACATCTGCACTGCCCCAGATGTGAGTGGGGCCAGGAGGAGCTGCCTGGGCTGTAGGAAGGTTATTGCCAAGGCACAGATGTGTTGGAGAGTTTGTGTCTGGGGGCTGGCAGGGGGGAAATGCTGCTTCCCAAGCCAGCCTCATCCCTTCCCAGCAGCACCACAGCTCACAACTAACAGCAGCTTGTGAGAGAAGGCAACCCTGCCATTCCTCACACCTCCTGCTTGTCCCACAGCCACAATGCTCAGCAGAGGGACCTGTAACAGGTCTCTCGTTTCCACAAGGAGCTTTGTACAGGCTGGCTGAGTCAAACACTCTGAGTCACTGTGCAGACCCTGTCTGCATGTGGGGACCCATTCAAGAGGCCAGGGGAGTGGAGTCACTTTTCATTGCCACCACTGCTCCTTTGAAGTGCCCTGGGTAGGGAAGGAGGCTGAAGCTGTATAAAACTGAGAAACTCGTAGAGGTCAAAAGAATAAATTATAGTAATTTTTAGGGTTTTGTGGGTTGTTTATCTCCCCTGTTTTCAAGTCAATCTAATCAAATGCGGATTTGCCACAATCACAGCTCATGCTAACCTTCACCTGGAGGTTATTAATATGCATGACGCTTGTTAAGTGTTTGCTTAATTTTTATTTATGGAAACTAGGCTCTGTGAAGTGTAGCTGAGCTGGCTGGAGAGCACGTGTGCAGGGTGTGCCGGGGTGGGAAGGCAGCAGGGAGGTGGAGGCTGGGGGTGCTGGAGGAGGGTTGGTCCTGCAGCCCCTCGTGGGCAGCAGCTCGGGGCTGATGTCTCCGTGGACTCAGGAGCTGGCAGGGGGAGCTCACTCATCACCAGAAATGCTTGACCCCAGCCCTGGCTGCCTGTTTAATGCTCTGAACCTTGTGTGCCATTTTTCTCATCTCTTCAAGATGTGCTCACAGGTCACTTAACAGCAATAGTGTTGTGTCCTGGAAGAGAGACGGAGAAAAGGAGTCTCGGTGGTGGGGGATTTTCCTGCAAATAGCTCTTATTTTTAGCCTGGCTTTTGGGAAGTCAAAAGGGAAGGAAAGGACAGGATGTATTTTTAGCATGTATTCTTGCCAAAGCTGATCCGAGGTCTGCAGGCTGAAGGACACGTTTCTCCAGGGCCCAATTCCTCAGTGCCCTCCCGTGCTGGGATGCAGTGAGCATCACGTCCGTGCTGGTGGCAAACACAGCCCCTGTGGCCGTGTCTTGGGAGGAGTCCGTGGGGACAGCACAGGCTGAGGTGTCAGCAGAGGCCACGGCTGTGGCCTCCTCCTCCTCTCTGGCTGTTTGCAGCGCGTGGAGAGGCTCCTCCAAAGGACAAAAAGGATGATCAGGGCTCAGTTCCATCACAGCGTTCCAACCTTGGGCTCAAGAGGGGTGTTCGGGGCACAGGGTGGCCAGAGACCACGTGGGGGATCTGGGAAGATGTTGGAATAATCAGCGAACTGAGAGGGGACTAAGCCTGCAAGGAATCAGGTGATTGAAAATGGATGAAAGGTTGTGCTGCCCCCTCCTTTAAATCAAAGAGGGATCTTCCCAAAGCCTGCCCCGGTGCATGGCAGCCAGCCCTTGGCACGTGGAGGGATTGATCCAAGCTGTAATGGGCTCCCTCTCTGCCCTGCCTCTGCAGCGAGTCTATAAATAATCATTTACCATTGCCCTCTGATCCGCAGGCTTTATTGAAATCTGCAGCATTGGATGTTTTTACAGCGACCTGGGTGTGTTCCCACAGTCAATCCTAATCTCAGCATTGATTATAGCATCAATATTTGCCGGGGCTGCTGTTGTGATGCCTCCGGCGGGTGGTGGCCGCGCCCGGAGCATCCCGGCCCCTCGGCCCCGCACAGCAGCGGCTGATGGCAGCGCCCTGCCAGCACCAGCTCCCGAAACGGGAGCCAGCCGTCTCCTGGAAACCCTTAACGCATCCTTAATATGGGTATTTATGTGTCTGAATTAAAAAAGAAAGGGAAAAAAAAAGCCTTAACCTTGGGGAGGGGGGAGCTCGGGGATGGCAGAAAGGTTGCAGTGATTAAAGAAAGCTCGGAGCATTCGAGCAATATTAAATCTGACGGGCATAATGACGACTGAGATCTGATAGAACAGAGAGAAGGCTGGAAAGAAAGGGCTGGTATTTTTCCCTGATGTAACATAATGGTCACATTTTTCTTTCACAATGGTTTTTCTGAGATAAAGAACAAATTATACTGATTTGATTGCTACTTAGAAATACTTAAAATTGAAAAAGACAGCAGGTGGGCATGGTTAGGAAGGAGGGTTATTTTAGCATAACAGATGCATGCATAAAGCATTGCAGAGCCAATTTTTTAATCATGAGACCCCCCCAAAAAAGGCCTTTGGAATGTTTCTGTGCGAGGTGGGGAGGTGAGGAGGAGTGTGGGGGGCACTGGGGGGATGGAGGAGAACGTTCCTCTGCTGCTGCCCCCATACAGCCCGGTCCTTGCACCAGCTGGGGCGTGTCCTGGTGGGAATTAATCTGACAAGGGGCATCTTCTCCTGGACAAGGGGATGATTCCCCAGGGCAGGGGGCTACTGGTGCCTGGGATGGCTACACCAGGAGGTGGCACAGCCCAGGGTGCCAGGCTGGAGGGACAAAGCCTCCTCAAACACAGCTCTGGCAGGGTGTGCTCTTCAATAAACACACGTGGGCATTTTTAATTATTCCCACAATTAAAAACGACTTGTTTACTCAGATTTATGCAGCGCTAATAAATATGCCTTGGAAATTACTTAAGTAACTAGGGTTTGCTAATAAAAACACCATATATATAGCAAGTGCATTGCTTGGTTAATCAATTAATTCTCATTTAATTACTGGGAATTGCTACCGGTGACTGGCCATCGCTCCTATTTGCTCACAGAATGGACGTGTTTGTCTACAGCTGCAGATAAATGATGCAGGGAGGCCAGGGCTGCGCCTCTGCGGAGCTGTCCCTGCTGGCAGGGCAGTGTCAGGAGGGCTCCCATTCCCAGAAAAACCGGTGGTGGCTCTCAGCTGCCAGCCCAGGGGTTTAACCTGGGCCTGTCCAGGCTGGAGGCACCATGCGCTGCCAAAGCAGCCAGGGGGAGTTTCTTTCCTTCTGTCAGAACAAATCTTCTGTTCCTTTATGTCTCTTAATCTAAAATTTAAAAGAGGTTCAGGCCCGGGTGACCATTTACAGCAGTTTCCAAACCAAACTCCAGCCTTCATTTTCTCGTTTCCATGAGCAGGGTGAGACAACAAGTTACGACAGAAGCAAACCTGTTAATTCCAAAATTCTGTTTCCATGACACCAAGAAAGTTTCATTTGGTGATAAAGTGTATTTTATGTTTCTTTTCTAATGGTATTTTAAAAACATCTTGGACTTTCCTGGGATTCTCCTGAGCTCCCTGCCCATGATCATCACTTCAATGGGGAGGAATAGCCCCCCTTGCTGTAGAGGAGAAGCTATGCAGGTTCTGTACTGACCTCAGGACTAATTTTCAGACAAAAAAGACTATTTGATTATCTAACCTGACCCCTTGTTAAATATTAAACACGTAATTCAATCAGACCAGCTGCTTTTGAGCTTCTGTTTGGCTAAGGGAGGAGAGTGGTTTATAAAGCAGACCTTGTAGCCTGGAATGCCTGAGCTCTGCTGCAAGGCTCAGCAGCTCTCCAGCCCTGCTCATGGCTGTGCCTTCCAGGCGTTTGTTGCACCAGCCAGAGGGTGGAATAAGCTGGGAAAAGTGGGCAGAACAAGCCAATATCATCCTGGCTGGGCAGGAGAGAGGGCAGAGAGCTGCTGGCACAGGACAATGCTCCTGACAGGAGCAGCAGCAGCCAGACTCCATGTGAGTGTCTCTCTCCTCTTTCCTTTTGCCTTTTCTCCTTCCCCTAATCCTGCCTGTCCTGGGGCATCCGCTGGGGCCTCCTGTGAGAGTAGGGATTTGTCTGGCTTTTGTGTTTAATCCCAAAGCTGTCAAGCCCTGTTGAATTTTTTGGTGCCTGAAAGGTCTGGCGTTAAGCAAATAGGTGGTGACCAGAGCCTTTGATGGGAATCAGGTGGCAGCCTAATCCTAAAGCAAGGTTTTTCCCTGTAAGCCAGGGAGGCCTGGGGAGTGTGGAAGGAGGAGAGCTGGGAGCAGTGCTGTGCGGCTGCCTGCCCTGCTGGGATGGGTGTCTGGCAGCCCTCTGCGGCCCCTGATGGGCCATGTGCTGCTCCATTTCCATCCCTCCTGCCAGAGGAGGGGTCCCCAGCTGGGGATGGGAGGCATCCATCCCTCCCACCAGCACAGCAGTGCTGGTGGTGCACTTTGCCAACACTCTGAACGCCCAGCTCCTCAAATTGTACCACTCAGTGAGATTCAGGAAGCTCTGCCTGGCACAGGCGTCCCCTGCACCATCCCCATCCTGGCAGTGAGGGGGCACTGGGACACAGGCAGTGAGTGCCTGTCTCACTGGAGTGATGCTTAATCCTTCTTTTTCCTCTCCTTCCTTCCTTCCCACTGCAGCCCACCGGGCGAGGACGGTGCTTTTCATTAAGTGAATATTACCGGTCATGTAATTGAAATTCAGCTTTAAGGTTGAAACTCCAAAGCAATGAGCCTTGAAGGAAAATGCAAAGCTCACCTTCGCTCCCACCTTGTTCCTGCCTCCCCGAGCAGGAACAGCCACGTGTCCCAGGAACAGCCCTGGCTTTGCCTTCTGTGCTCCTGTGCCAGGGCTGGTTGGTGCTTTTATTTCAATCTCTTTTTGCCCTTTTTCATCACACAGTGTTCCCCTGGAAGTTCACAGGGTTAGTTTGAAATAGTGGCACTTTCTTTTCCTTTTTCTCCTCAAAATAGCAATAATTACCAGGATCCATCTGCCCCTGTCGCCCTCAGTGTCACTGTGGGCACAGCCAGACAGTGCCAGGGTCTGCATTTTCTGGCACAGCCAGGGAATGGCAATGGCTGGAGCCTTGCCTTGCTCCCCAGCTGCTGCTGCAATTCCCAAAGACGAGCAGAAATGAAGATGTATCTGTTCCCATCCGCAGATAAACCAGGCGCTTTTGGTAAATTAAAGTAATTCATTGTGCATCTCCAGACAAATATGTGTGTGCGCCTTGTTATTAATTCAGGCTCTGTTTTTCATTGGCTTCTTTCTGCAGCTAATTACCTGTCAGAGAGGGTTCTCTGCTGGTCCATGTGCCGAGGGGCTGCTTGGTGAGGGAGCCACGGGGAGGGGAGGTGCGGGGTGCACCTGGGTGGTGGGGGCAGGCTGGGCTGGAATACTGGAAATTCCCCATCTGTGTTTCCACAAGGCTTCTTCTGAGGAACTAGAGGTGGAAAAGGAGGAAAGAGTGTCCTGACCACCCCAGTGCTTGCCAGGAAGGTGGAGAAGGTTTGGATTTGTGGCAAGAAGCTGCTGACCAGCTGAGCTTTTTTTTTTTCCCCTTTTTTTCTTTTTTTTTCCACAAGGGTGAGATATTCAGGTCCAGTACTTTTAACAAGGTTTCTGCTGGAAAACCCACCTGCTCAGCTGAATCCTGGCTACACCAGGAGGCTCTGCTGTGTTTTCTGTGCCCTGTGTGTGTTGCTTTACGTGGGGCTGACAAAGGAGTGAGTAGCTGTTGTGAGACACAAGTGGGTATGTGAGACGTTATTATAAGCACATTAGCAGAATGAATTATTTATACATTTATAAGAAATTATCGATCCGTTGGGTCCAAATCATGCAGTTACTCATCAAATGATCTATTTCCCACACATTAACCCTTTTCAACCCCCTACATAAGGATCTTGTGCATAAACTCTGACAAGTGGAAGTAAATATTTTTTCCTGGGCATTGCCTCAGGCTGTTGGGATAACCACAGTGGGAATTTGTGAATCCTGCAGGCACGCAGATGCTGGCAAGTGAGTAATCAGCATCCAGGGGGTGAGAAATCCCCATGAGACAGGAATGTGCCAGGCCTGAATGCTGCAGGGTCAGCGGGATGGTTCCTTTGGCTGTGGGACGGGGCAGCCCCCAACAGGGCGAGTGCCCAGCCCCTGCTGCCCTGCCCTGCCCAGCCCCTGCCTGCCCTGCCCTGCCCTGCCCTGCCCAGCCCCTGCTGCCCTGCCCTGCCCAGCCCCTGCCTGCCCTGCCCTGCCCTGCCCTGCCCAGCCCCTGCTGTCCTGCCCTGCCTACCCTGCCCAGCCCCTGCTGCCCTGCCCTGCCCTGCCCTGCCCTGCCCTGCCCTGCCCAGCCCCTGCCTGCCCTGCCCAGCCCTGCCCTGCCCAGCCCCTGCTGCCCTGCCCTGCCTGCCCAGCCCTGCCCTGCCCAGCCCCTGCTGCCCTGCCCTGCCCTGCCTGCCCTGCCCTGCCCTGCCCTGCCCTGCCCCTGCTGCCCTGCCCTGCCCTGCCCTGCCCAGCCCCTGCTGCCCAGCCCCTGCTGCCCTGCCCTGCCCTGCCCTGCCTGCCCTGCCCTGCCTGCCCAGCCCTGCCCTGCCCAGCCCCTGCTGCCCTGCCCTGGCCAGCCCCTGCTGCCCTGCCCTGCCCTGCCCAGCCCCTGCTGCCCTGCCCAGCCCCTGCTGCCCTGCCCTGCCCTGCCCTGCCCTGCCCAGCCCTGCCCTGCCCAGCCCCTGCTGCCCTGCCCTGCCCTGCCCTGCCCTGCCCAGCCCTGCCCTGCCCAGCCCCTGCTGCCCTGCCCTGCCCTGCCCTGCCCTGCCCTGCCCTCCAGCCCCTGCCCTGGCCAGCCCCTGCCCAGCCCCTGCTGCCCTGCCCTGCCCAGCCCCTGCTGCCCTGCCCTGCCCTGCCCTGCCCTGCCCCCTGCCCTGCCCTGCCCAGCCCCTGCTGCCCTGCCCTGCCCTGCCCTGCCCTGCCCTGCCCAGCCCCTGCTGCCCTGCCCTGCCCAGCCCCTGCTGCCCTGCCCTGCCCCTGCCCTGCCCAGCCCTGCCCTGCCCAGCCCCTGCGCCCCTGCCTGCCCTGCCCTGCCCTGCCCTGCCCTGCCCTGCCCAGCCCCTGCCCAGCCCCTGCTGCCCTGCCCTGCCCAGCCCCTGCTGCCCTGCCCTGCCTGCCCTGCCCTGCCCTCCACGGCCACATTCACGTGGCTCCACGCCAAGCTCACTCCGAGTTTGCTGATGGAAACAGCTCTGGAGCCAGCCTCCAGAGACCCCATGAGGTTTGTGTTGCTTTCAGCAGAATAATGCAATTCCTTATATTTTATTAACCATAGTAACACCAGTCTCTAGCCGTTGCTGTATCCCCATCCACATTTTTTGTCCAACTTTCCAATTATTTCAGCTCCCTGCACCTTGCTGACAGAAAATACATTGCAGTGCATTTTCTTTGGGGCACGGTGAGCCTGGCACTGCCTGAGCCAGAGGCGTGGAGGGGAGTGGGTGCTCCCCAGTGCCCACAGCCTCTGTGACTCCCCAGCAGCCCTCCCTGTGATTCTCTCACACTCCAGCAGTGTCTCCCAGTCCCTGCACGTCCCTCACACCCACCTCAGGCCGCGTTAGAAATTGCAGAAACTGTTGGGGAGATTTATTCTCCATAAAAAATGTGTGACTGTTATGCCAAGTTGTTGCATTTTTCTGTCTTTGCTTTAATGGGTGCTAAAACTGATTGACTCTCAGGCTTTAGACAACTCCACGGCGTATTCATTGGGGCAGGATTGATTTTTTTTTTGGCCCCCCACTTTTTTAACAGAGCAGCCACCTGACGACTTCAAGTTACGAACTTTGAGCTAAATTATGAACATTTTAGTTTTGCATTACGAGGAGTATCTGAAACCTGATTTGCTACATCAAACCACATTAGTTGTGTTATGTTATTTTCTAAAAACACATTTCGGAGAAATAACTCCAATCTGTGTTGCATTTTATAGACCAAAATAATTGAATGGCGGCTGTTTGTAATTTTAGCAATCTCTTAACCTTAATCATATTTAATGGCTTTTCTCTTCAGGCTAACAGGAGGAAAAAAACATATTTCAGCTCCATCATGGAGCAGCACTACAGTAATGCACTCCCGGCTCCGGCAGGCACTGTAAATTCCTGCTTTCTGAATTGTTGGTTCAGGACAATCATTCAGCAGGGAATTACTTTCTCCTCTATGAAATAAATGAGATGTTAAACTAGTTTTCTGCTTCCTGCAGTAGGAGCAGGGCAGCTTGCAGACCCGGGGAGGGCAAAAACCAGCACCCAACCCAGCTGGTCAGGGGATCAGGGCAGGAGCACCAGCGGGCACGGCCAGGCAGAGGAATGGATCAGGTGAAATCCTGGGCAGGAGCATCGCTGGGCTGGGATGCTGAGCAGGGATGCTGGGCCAGGATGGGGATGCTGAGCAGGGATGCTGAGCTGGGATGGGGATGTTGGGCAGGGATGGGGATGCTGGGCTGGGATGCTGAGCTGGGATGGGGATGTTGGGCAGGGATGGGGATGCTGGGCTGGGATGGGGATGTTGGGCAGGGTTATGGTGCCACCGGCAGGAATAAACAACCACCAGGCACAGGGAAGGAGGTTAATTCCTCCCCACAGGAGCTCTGATCCTTCGGAACTCTCTCCATTGTACTCATGAAAAATAGGTTGGTGTAATTAGGGCTACCGGCCGGGCAGTGAAGGAGAGGCATGATGGTGATTAACTCGGAGAGGTCACCTCTCTCACCCTGCCAGGAAAGCAAAAATCCCTCTTTTTCTGGCCCCCCCACCAGACATGCTGGAACTATCTGAGTGACAGGGTATTGTCCATAACAATACTCAGAGTTTTGTATGAGATGGAAACCTTCAAAGACTGAAAGAGATTCCCCCAAATCTCTGGCTTCTATCAGGTGGAATATCGATGCTGTTTTAACAGGGTCCTTTTTATGCCATTTCCACAGATGGATTTTTTACAAAATAGTGTAAAAAGTATTTAAAAGGCAGATTCCTCCCTTGTGCCCTCCCTGGTTCGGGGTCCCCACCAGAGCACGCTTCTAAAAAGGTCCTTGATGTATTTTGCAGTAATGGCTCGTGCAATCAGGAGAAGTCAGTGGACAGATCTCCTGTACCATGGAGAAGTCAGTGGACAGATTCGTCCTCTTAAGCTCTGGCAGATGCCTGCAGACCAAGGCCGAGGTCCAGCTGGGATCTGGGAGGGATGGAGAGCCCCCAAAGCAGGTGCCTCAGCTGTGGGACATTCTCCTCTGCTGAAGGCTCTGAGCCCATCATGCATGGGAGGTTCAGCCAGTGACTGATAGAAGGGATAGCGAGACAGGGGGGGATAAACCCCAAAAGTTCCATTTTGCATTTTCCCCTAAAAGGCTGACAGTTCTGAAGCTCCCCATGTGTTTGAAAATCTTCAGCGAAGTCAAGCATAAAGTTCCTCAACCAAGGATCCCGCACCCCTTCATGCTTGGCAGCATCTGAGGCTGGGGGAAAATGATAATTGCCTTTTCATTCTCCTCAGTGGCACCAGGAAACATTAAAATCGAGTTTGGTTGGTCCCATGGGAGCACCATCCATCAGCAGCGTGGTGCGAGAGCGTGATGGAGAGTTTCTCCCAGCGCAGGCAAAAGGCATTATTAAAGAAACTAATCACTGAAAAAAATAGTACAAATAACCTGCTTGTCTGGAGAGCCTGATGGCTTTATTTTTGTATTCTCCTGCATAAGGAGCGCAGCCTGGGCTGCCTGGGTCTGCCTCTCCAAGGTGGTGATTGGTTTTAAATGTCTCTGCTAACCACTCCTCATGGAGCCCATAAATCTGGGTGTGGGTAACTGAGCCAGGCTCCCAGCTCCCCGTTAGGCTGGGGTGTTAATTAAACACACGCTTAGGAAGATGCAGAGATGCAATCCGTCAGCCCCTAACCATGCTGCCAAGGGGTGCTGGGCTCCATCAGTCACTGCCCAGGGCATAGCAAAGCCTTTGGTATCATTTCCCACAGCATTGTCCTGGAGAAATTGGCTGCTCGTGGCTTGGATGAGTGTTCTGTTGGCTGAGTAGAAAGCTGGATGGGCGGCTGGGCCCCAAGGGGAATGGGGCTATATCCAAAATCACCCCACTTCCCTTTAAAAACCAGAGATACAGCCCTGAATGAAACACAGCCTGTGTTTTCCCCTGTTAAATTAAATGATGTCTGAAATGTGTTGTGACCTTGACCATTGGGCTGCATTTAACCTTAAACAGCACAAAAATTTGGCTTTTTTTCAATCTACATATCAGTCTTTCTTTTTCTCAGAAGACAAAATATTAACTCTGTCTGCTTTGAGCTGTTGTGATTCAATTGTCCCTCTGCCTGAACTGCAAGCTGGAGCTAATGCACAGGGATGGAAGTCAGGCACGACTTCCAAACTGTTTTCTTTTAAGCAGCCCATTACGCATTAACCTGCAAAGCTGTGTTTTAAGGGAGGCTTGTTCATCACCTCAGAAAAATCGAATTAACATAATATCTGGAAAAGAACAATGGGGATAGAAACTGTTAGTCATTGTTGATGGAACAGGTAAGTTTCATGGCATGATCTGCTGAATATTCATACCATATTGTTTTTGACATTTAAGAACTCAATTATCAGCTGACTAATCAGTCTTTTACAGGACATTATTTTTGTGATGGAAAACGCAGCGTTGGTAAGCCTCGGGGGAAACACTGCTCAGAGAGATCTTGAATCTTGTTTTATTCTGAAGGCAGGGTTTTTCTTTGTTAAATGGATTAATTTAGCCCTTCTACCAGCAAGTGCCTTGGAGCCCTCTGGCAGGGTGGGCAGATTTTATCCCGTCTTTCCAGCTCTGTGTGACACTGGGACTGGAGCCATCCTTCCCACCAGAGATGCTTGGGGCATTCAGGGAGGGGAAGGGGAGCAGCCCCTGCTCTGGTCAGGAGCTCCAGCACAGCAGGGCTCCTGTGTGCTGTGGAACCTCAAAATGCAATGACTGTCTCTGAAAGCAAGAAAGGGCTGGGAACAGTCTAAGCCTTAATAAAAATACCCAAATCTTGTCCTTTCCCTTCCTTTCTCTTTTTTTTTTTTTTTTTTTGGAAGGCATTTTGGAAATCTAGTGATAGTCTTTGTGTAATTTACCTCTTGCATTGAACAGCTCAGGGACCAGCTTTCCACTTGATAGATTATTTTGACATATTTACTCATAGCTGTGTCTGTCTCAGCAGCATCCCCATAAAAACCTCAAACTTTAAATTAATACGTGGGGACTGGGATTTTTCTTGCCTGCAGTTGAACAGTCTCTTAACACACTCTCCTCTCTCTGGCTTTTAGTTATATTTAGGTCTAAAAGCATAACGACAAGAAAGCACTGAGTGCCTTTGTTTTGGAGCAGCAATGGAGATGGTTTTGCCCAGGGTTTGGTGTTGGGGAGCTGCCCTTGGCCATCCCGACCAGCCCGGTGTCAGCAGCGCTGCTCCTCTGCCCAGCTCGGGGCACAGAGCGGGGCAGGCGGCCTGGGGCAATTCCCCACGGGCTCAGTCTAATCTATGGATGAAAGCAAGCCCATTATTTCACCTTGGTGGGACGTGGCAGTTATTAATAACCCCATTAAGAGCCGTGCACTCGGCTCTGCTCGGGCAGGCGATGCGGGAGTGATGGCTGGCAAGCGGGAGGGCTCCCCCAGCCTCCCCAGCTAACAAGATGTTGTGCTGCTGAACATTGTTTTTCTGTTTTGGTAACGAGCAGCGCTCGGGGTGTTGTGGGTCAGATCAATAGCAGCTCTGGCCCCCTCCATCACCCCTGCGGAGAGCGGGGAAGGACAGCACTGAAGGATTTCTTACCAGTTTTTAAAACAAGTGCTTTCCCTTACACTCATGTTTATCACACGCTTCAGAGGGGTTTGTGGTTTATTTTTTATTTTGCAGAGAAGCTGTGCTCCCCTGGCACGCAGCCTGGACAGGGCTGTCGTGGGGGTGACCCTGGATGCCGGGGTGCCCCTGCCATGCAGCTCTGCCCTGGGGCCCCGGGCACGGGGCTGCTGTGCTCTGCTGGACCCACATTGCCTGTGGCACCACATCGGGCTGTTCTGGCTGGTTTGTGTGGGCCTGCAGAGGGCTGCAGGGTGCTCGGAGCTCGGTCAGCCCTGGGGCGCTCGTGGAACCTCAGATGCCCCCAGTTCATGGCCAGGCAGTGGGGGCTGCTCACCCACACAGGAGCTGCTCCTGGACGTGGACAGAGGGCACACATCAATGCAGAGCTCAGAGAAAGAGCCAGAAGCAGCTGGGGAGCCTGCGCAGCTCCTCCACAACTCCTGCAGGCCTGCCCTTCCGTGCAGTGGGTCACAGCAGGCACATATAGGGTGGAACCAGGCTGGAGCAGGGCTAGTGCTGCTGGGCTGGGATGTGGGGCACAGCAGCCTCTCATTAGGAGCTTGGCAGGGCTTGGTGTTCACTGCTTTTCTTTCAAAGGAAGAAAAAACAGAGCATTGCATCTTGGGGGTTTTGTTTGGGAGGAGAATACGAAGAATTGTAATTCTTTTTAAAGCTGGTGTTATATCTGCATCCACGTAGATGTGCACCCGCTCCTTTATCTCACATGGGGATAATGATGCCTGGTTCCACACAGCCTGAATAATTCATCAGCATTCATAAACACTCAGTGCCCGGCCTGTGATGGCCTTCTCTGTGCACTGGAGACAGTCCCAGGGAAATATGAGGAATAATCACATATTTTGGGTCATGGGTGGGTTTAGGGTTCAGTTCAAAGGCTGAGAGCTGCTGGCAAGGCAGGGCTGGCAGCAGTGCCTGGGGGCTGCAGTGCTGGCTCTGCCCCTCTGCCCCACGGGCACAATCAGCCCCTCTATCACCTGGGACTCACTTTCCCACTTTCTCATCAGCAGTGAATATTTTGGTGTTTGTGCCGGCACTGAGTGATCTCCAGTGTCCCAGAAAGCAGGTACAGCACAAGTAACTGGGACAGGTGCTCCAGCCAGCTGGGCTCTGCGCCACACCGCAGGATTTGGGTCTCACTTCACCTCTATCAGATAACTTTTCAAAACAAACCTCCGTTTTATTTCCTGTAAACAGAGCGCTGCTCAGGTCCAGCTCTCTTTTCTCTTTGCAGAGAAGAAAATTGGCACATTTCCCCCGGCAAATACATTTATTGTGCAGTAAGGGATCAAAACACCATTTAATCCTGAAGATTAAAACCTTATGTTGTCGGGGGATTCCTACGTGGAGCACTTATTTCCTTTACACTTGTTTTCTTTCTTTCCTGATGGATACAGCTGTCTGTTCTCTTGTCACCAGCCAGACCCCTCATAGCTGTGCCAGGGCTGTTACTCCATCACGTTGCCACTCTGCAGAAAGCAGGTATTAAGCAAAACAGCATTCTCAGAAGCAGAAACCGCTATTGTTAGCAAAACAATACCCGCGAAACAATTTCCTGCAGGCTGCAGCCTGGCTGCTCCCAGCTGGATGGGAGGGTGGTTTGTGCACTGGTGTCACCCTGGCGCTGCTCCTGAGCCCAGTGCCTCCTCCTGCAGGAGGGCAGAGGGAGGTGGAGCAGCTCCATGCCCAGCCCTTGCATGGGTGCTCTCTGCAGGACGCTTTCCCCACTACGGGCGCTTTGGAGGCCGCTTTGCTGCTGTCCAGGATTTATCTGAAATCACTCACAAAGCACGGGTTGGCATCCCCTAGTGCCCCTGAATGTTTCTGTCTATCAAACCTGGGCAGGGAGAAAGGAAAGACAGTGAGGGAAAAGGTGGGATTTGTTGGGCAATATTTTCCTGGCTGCAACAGCAGAGAAGGCTGAGGCTCACAGTAAACAAGCCCAGGTTCCTGGGTGGCAGAACGCCAGACCTGGAGATTCACTGCTCGTTTTTTCAACAACAACAATTAGCTTCTCCAGCTAATGAGGGGTTTCATAAGCAACCATGAATAATAGTGCTTAGAGACTCTTGGCAAAAATTGGTGTTTTGACTCAGCCAGCCACCATCTCTCTGAAATCCAAGCAGAGGCTCCTCACACAGCAGCTTGGGGGGTTGTTGGGGGCATCTCCAAAGGGTCCCTGGAGGAAGCAATGATCCAGCTCTGCAGGGGCAGTCGGGGCTATCGGAATACGATGGCAGCACCGGGAGATGTGGAGAGACCCTTGGACTGCATCGATGGGAAGGGGAGGGACATCAATTCTCTCTCTTTGAGTTAATGAGCTCCAGTCTGAAACCTGCAGCCTGGTTAAAAGCTGTATGGATTTCACCCACTTGCTGCTCAAAGAGGATTCCTGTGCCCCTGGGTGCTCCCCAGGGCTCTGGGTTCCTCTGCATCCCTCCCTCTGCCCCCAGAGCCAGGCTCCCTGCCTGCTGCTGCTCTGAGGGGAGGCTCAGCGAGGATCCCCGGCTTTGCCAGGAGGTGCAGCCCAAGGAAAGCGTCTCCCTCTGAAGGGGCCCCGTGTCCTGGAGCCCTCTGACCCCCTGGCAGGGCCGGCTCAGAGCGCTGCCCAGCTGCAGGGGGGAGCACAGGGACACTGCCCCAGCTTGGGCTGGCCACACCAGCTGGACACAGAGCCCAGCACTGCCCCAGCTTGGGCCCATCACACAAGCTGGACACAGAGCCCAACTCCTGCTGAAGTGCTGCCTTTGCCAGCTCTAATCTTCAGCCTCTTCCTCAGCGTGAGGCAGGCTCAGCTTTCCAATTTTAATTTTATTCATACAGCTGCTATTACTCCATCTGGATCACACGGGATGAATACTAATGGCCCTCTGGATTGTTTTAAGTGCAGATCTGAACCAGATACTTGCCTTCATTTTGTCAGGAGCTGTAGCATCACACTGAGATTTGTGGAGTCTCCTCCTAATGGATCCCTCCTGGTGCCAGCATCATTCGTGGTGTTTGTGTGTGGGTGAGGGCAGAGGAAACCTGCCAGAGCCAGAAAGGGAGACGTGGGCAACCTTCCCTCTGCACTGGAATATATATTCACTTTATATGTGTGTGTATATATATATATAAATAAAATACATGTAGGCTGCCCTAGCTGGGGACACCCCGGGGAACTCCTCGCCCTGCAGTGAGGTCCTGGCTCTCCCCATGGGCACAGCAGCTCCCCTGGCCCCTCTGTCATTCCACTGCCTGAGAGGATGCCCCAGGTCTGCTCTGAGGGCACTCCAACCTTCCGCTGCATGCGAGGTGGGAATTATTCCATTTAGCAAAGAGGATTAATGTTTCATAACAAAGGGTAATTTATTCAATTGTATGCAAAAAAGGTAGCGGTAACGCACGTACGAGGCTCGCTTTATTTCTGGCTATTGTACTGGAAGTTTAAATCCTGTGACAACGCTGGTAACGCCGTTGTGCCCCTCTGGGGAGAGCTTGGCCAGCCCCAGCTGGGTTGGATTGCCTCCATTAACTGCGCTTGACTGTGACGCAGGGGGCACCTGGCAGGGTGTCCGGGCGCACAGCCTGCTCTGGAGCAGAGGGGGAAGCGCCGATCCCACAGAGAGCACCACAGCCTCCCACCCCACCCCGTCCCACAAGGGGATCCTTGAGGTGAGCCACGGGGAGCCGCTGCTTCTGGCAGCCCCATGGCCCAGCAGCTGTCGTGCACATCCCTGCTCCTGGCTCAATCTCCTCTCGCATCCCTGCAGAAGGAAGGAGGGCTGGAGAGCAAGGAGGGACCCTGACCACAGCATGGCTGAGCCCAAATGGTCCCCATTCCTTCTGGGGCAGTAGCAGCTGTGTTGCTGTAGCTATTATGGGCTTGGAAAGGAGTATGGGCAAATTAGGAACATGTAGGAAAAGCTGAAATTGTCCACTGGATGAAATGATGGGGAAAAGCAGACAGACTCTTGGGAAACAAAAACCATCTTGTACTTGAAAGCTTCCCTTTGCCCCAACCATCTCAGCAGTCCTGCCCAGCCCCTACAGCCAGGCTCTAGCAGACAGTGAGGAGCAGGAGGCCCTGAACAAGCACTGCTGGTTGTTATTGCTTATCCAGACCAGAATGAAGGCAGTGAACCCCATCCCAGGCCCGGGCAGGGCCCCATGGGGCTGAGCTCCTGCTGTGGAGGGTTCTGCATGGCACTGATGGCCTCACACACCTCTGCAGCACCTCAGGAGCCATTTACAGCATCCCCAGACCTCTGTGTGGCATGAAATAAGAAACCAGTGAGAGCTTTTACCTTCCAGGGAGACTATAAAGCCTCCATATCTGCATTGATCCAGCCCTGGGGATTTGCATTAATTACCTCTTCCCCGTGACTTCCAGCTCTGGGCTGAATCTGTGGCCAGGGCACCTGCAGCACACGCAGCCCTGACACCAGCCCTGCCACAGGAACAGAGAGCAGCACATGGGACAGGGGCAGCTGGGGCTCCAGGCCGAGGCAGCGAATCCTGCAGCGCTGCCACAGCCCTACATCCCCAGGTCAGCCACCTGAGCTACAGCAAGAGGCTCAGGAGGTTACTCCTGACAGAAAACAAGGTTTGAACAAAATAAGTCACTGTGCCATGTTGCTGGCTGCTGTTTTGGCCAAAGACAAAAAAACAGAGGTGTGAAAGGACTTTTATTTCCTTCCCCTGCCCACCTGCCAATTCTGTTTTCACCAAAAAGAATCTCCCTTGGGCTAACTAAATTGGCAAAGTTGCATTCACAGGGAATTTCTAAGAAAGGATTTATGAGGAAAATCTTGAAAGTCCCTTTGCTGAAGGGACAAGAGGACTCCTTCCCCACCAGGCTCCAGCCTGTGGCTTCCCAGGGAGTCCTGCTCCTGCTGCCCTGGCAAGCAGGGCTCCAGCTTATGTCATTTCTTGTGTTCCAAACCCTGCCTCTCTGCCAAGGGCTGCTGCTCATCCTCCTCGCTGCAGGGCTGTGTGGGACCAGGGCTCTTCACACTGCTTCTGCAGGAAGGGCTCTGTGGGGACACAGCCCTCATCCCTGCTCCGCTGGCCGTGGCATCAAAGAGAATAGCAGATAAATTGTGGCTGGAGACGATGAAGGGGAGGGAGCCTCTGGGATTTGCTCTGCTCCAGGACTGTGCCATGCAGTCATTAATGATCTAGAGAAGCAATAAGCTGTGAAGGAACAGAATTTGCGATGACACACAGCTGTGTCAAGTAGGCAAGTGTAAAGAAGCTGGAGAAATTTTAAGGACATCTACCAGTGGCTGGTGAGCGAGTGCCTGGCTCGGAGATGATGTTTGCCTTGCCCAACACAAAATGATGAACAGAGACTGCAATTACCTGAGGTGTTGTCAAGAATGTCTGTGCCCTGATTAGCCCTGTCAGCTCCGAAAGATGATACACAGAGGAAACCCTGCACCCATATCCAAAAAGCCAAGAAATGCAATTCCCTCCAAAGTGTACAGCAGGGAAAATCCAGCCCTGGAAACAGGAGGTTCTAATGCTCACCTGAGCATCAGTGTTTAGTTCTGAGACACCTCAGAGAAGACATAGGAGAAATAAAAATTATAGCAATGCTTTCCCGAATAAGATGAAACTCGCTGGGATTGGAGCTGGGGATTCCAAAGTACTTAGCAGAGATCTCACAAGAAATCTGGGGCGGCCTGGCCCCCAAGCAGGCTCCTCACAAGCCGAGGGCTCAGCCCTGCTGATGGCATCCTGGGGCAGGGGGTGGCAAGGAGTGGTAATTCTCCAAGCCCAGCACTGCTCTACTTTTCCCCCTTAACAGCTGAAGTGATTAGAGTGAAACTTTGACTTGATGAGCGATCGTTGTCGCGGTGGCAGCTGAGTGTAGCCCCTTCATTTTCTTGGTTTGTCTTTAAAAGAACATTGGCAGCATTTCATCCCAATTTAATGCTCAAGCTCTCTGTTCCATATTCATTTTTCTCTCCCTTCTTCCCCTCCCTCATGCTTAAAAGAATCAAGCTATTGTTTTATTTTGTTCACGTGTACAAAGCAGGGACTTGTGAGGTGGCTGTTCCTCTCGGTACATGTCACCCGGGGGACACCGGCTGTGCTCCGCCACAGAGGGAACAGGGACAAAGCTGCAGCAAGCCCTAATTCCAGGATAATGTGCAAAAGCAGCACCGTATTTCTTTCCCCTAGGTTCCAGCTCAGTGGAGTCCTTTACTCCTCGGGCTCTGATGCGTTGGAAGCTTATTCAGCATTATTTCTGTTAATTAGTGGCATTAGAGCAGTTTCAGGAAATCCTGGATGAGCTCAGAGCTGTTGCTGCTGAACAATTTATTGCCGCCTTTCTTCCTCCCAGGGCTCCAGGCCAGGGCCCGTGCTCGGTAGGCAGAAACACAAGAGAGCCCCGAGGCACAACGTTCCAGGCTGGAGAGGGCAGGGGGGAGAACTGAGGGGAGGGCAGCCCAAAGCACGGGCACCGATGTGCAAATCATCTGTGCCACCCATGTCACCAGTGTGCAAGTCATCCGTGCCACCTGTGTAACCAACGTGCAAGTCATCTGTGCCACCCATGTCACCAGTGTGCAAGTCATCTGTGCCACCCGTGTCACCAGTGTGCAAGACATCCGTGCCACCTGTGTAACCAACATGCAAGTCATCTGTGCCACCCGTGTCACCAGTGTGCAAGTCATCCGTGCCACCCGTGTCACCAGTGTGCAAATCATCTGTGCCACCCATGTTACCACTGGTACAAGTCATCTGTGTCACCCATGTCACCACTGTACAAGCCACCTGTGCCTCCCATGTCACCACTCATCCCAGGACAGGGAGTGAGGCCCCTGCCAGCCTCTCCATGCCTCCCTGAGCCCCTCAGGGAGCTGAGTTCTGCTGGTGCCCACCCTGCAGCTCCTTTTCCTCTGCTCACTGAGCCCTGGCAGTATCGACCCTGGCACTAAATCACCTTCCACCTTTCCTCTGCCTTGCAAACACCGGGCAAAATATTTATAGCAGGGATCTGCAAGCTCCCAGCTCCTGCTGGAGATGCAGCTCACGTGCCACGTATTCCAACAACAAGGACTTATTAAATAATAACTGACATTTACCTAGCTGCCTCTTGTCCTCAGGGCCCCCAGGACTTGGCAAACTTTAATTAATAGTTGTTTTAATAGTTAAATAACCTTTATAACTGCATTTCATTTATTCCAGGCCCGTCAGAAATAAAGTCATAATGATCTGAGTCAAGCGATAAAACACAACATCTGGTTTAATGTTTGCAGGTTATTTAATGAACTGAGGAACCTGGCAGAAGAACTAGATATTTATTTCTTCTTCTTCTTGAAAGAAATGGGGTTTGTAGTGAGACACAGCTTGAAGCTGGCCTCCTGTTTTTCCAGCAGGAGGTTCAGCTCCAGGACCCCGTGTGCCCATCCCATGGGAACAGGGTGCCAGGGCATGACCACAGAAAGAACACCACTGATTTATCTGGGGGTGCATTCTCTCCATCTGCTTTTACATGGCCCTGGGCACAGGATGAGCAGCTCCCACACAGCACACGCTTCACCGGCCACAGAGTTCCTGTGTCCGCAGAATTCAGGGCAAGGCTGGCAGCTGTCCCAGAGCATCCTTCCCCAGAGCGGGTTCCAGCACAGGCAGTGCCACCTCCAGAGGCGTCTGAAGCCTGCTCCAGAGGGCTGACCAGCCCCTCACACCTGAGCCCCTGGTGTGGCTCCCACCTCTCGCCCTCTGAGGTGCAGCAGGTCCTGTCCCCTGTCCCAGCCCAGCCTCCTCCCTGCAGCCCGGTGTTACCTGCTCTCCCTCAACTTGCGACACGTTTCCTCTTCTCTCTCTGCAGCCTGTTACGAGTATCCTGACTAATGTTGCTTAACGCAGCTCACTCTGTGGATCCCAGAGCACCGTCTGCACAATAAAATTAGATTCCTCGGGCATATTTTGGGTACTCGTGCTCCCCCCGCAATGTTACCTATTAATTGCACAGAGAAAATATTCCAGAAACTTACTTGTGCCCTTGAGCTACATTCATGTTTATTTCCATAACTCTTTGATACAATATTTGTCTTTGCCTGACTTAGTTTGCCAAAAGGAAAGGGAGAAGGAGGAGAAGCATATGAGGGATTTGGATTGCCTCACATCTGCCTTTCTTTAAGCAGCCCATATGGGAAAACATATTCTTCTGCACAGAATTTGTTAAAGGTTTCATAAAACGCATTGCGTACACATTTAGCACAGAACCCAGCAATATTTATATTTAAAATGGGTCCAAACAGATCCATTTGGAGAGCGTTTGGAAGATGTAGGGTGGCAGTGCACATTGCGAATGTAATAGTCTCGTTAGCTGGCTCAGCTTGTGGGATCTGCTCCGGGAGCTGGTGGGAGAAGCAGCTCCCACTGTGGTAAGTGTAAAAATCATAATGTATGCAATGCTGCGAGCATATTTCATCTGTGATGCTCCAAAGAGGCGACTTTATCCATGTTCCCCTTTCAGACAGAGCAGCTGAGTAAACAGGAGCCGACACGAGTGGACACTCCATCTATTTCCCTGGTGTCGACAAATCACGAGAGGCAACCTGCATTCCCTCGTTCCTGCTGGCGCACAGCTACTCGCTGATCGTCCCTCCCAGCTCCCCGCAGTAATTCAGGGAATTCAGGTTTCACGGGCTGGCCAGAACCGATCAGCCCTGTGGGCAGAGGGAGGAGAAGCCGGACCCAGCGCCTGGACCAGGGGTGCGCCCCCAGTGCGGCTCCTGCGGGGCCAGAGCGGGTGAGGAGCGCTGGGAGGGAGCTCAGGCTGATCTCAAGAGCAGATCGTGGGTGTCTGTGCCATGATTCCAGCGGGGATTGGCCCAGTTATGGTTTATTTTATAGGGATGACATTTAAAACCACGTTGGTCTCTCCACACCCCCTGCACCGGGTGTTCCCTGCTCCCAAACAAGGCTGGGGTGCGAGGTCCTGTCCGTAGCAGCAGCAGCAGAGGCTGACAAGCACTAATCACATCCCAGTCGCTGCTTTCAGCCTTGGCTGGGTTTGGTTTGGTCTGGTTTGTCTGAATCTCTATTAGCCAAGCTCGAACTGGCAGCAGGGCGTGTGGTGCCGCAGCCCCTGCGAGCGGTGCCGCTCGGGCCATCCCGAGTGCTGCCTGCCTGCAGCTGATTTCATCTCGCCTTGGCAATCTTCTGCTATGCACTTAAGTAAACAAAGATCAAGCTACTCACAGCCTTAATTAGGCTGCACATAAATAAGAGATTACTGGATTAGCCAGGAGGATACGTGGGAGAGTAACAATCACAGCAGGCAAACCGCGCTCGCAGTGTTTCCCTTGCCGCGCATCCCTGCGGATCTCCCCAGGCCCTCCCCACCCCACGCTGCTTTTCTGCTCTCTGGCAGAGCTGCGGGGCTGATGTGAGCATGGCAGAGCTGTGGGGAGGCAGAGGAAGGGAGGCTGGAGCTGCTCACCCAGGACCTGCAGCACCCAGCACCCCGTGTCCTGCTCCACCGGGGCTTGGTGGCCAAAGCTGAGCTTGACCAGCTCATGGCAAGCCTTGGGGAAGGCAGAATCTCTGCTGCTTGCACCCAAAGGGTCTCATTCTAAGTCTGGGTCCCTGGGCATGGTGCAGGATGGAGGGATGAGGCAGGGACCATCCCAGCTCTCACCCAGAGCTGCTGCTCTGGCTGCCTCATTTCCCTCTCGCTCCAGCAGAGGATGGTGGGGAGACGTTCCCAAAAGGCATAAAATATTACCAGAAGATGCTTTTTCAGCCAAGCTGCTGACACAGCACCATCCATGTTTCTTAACCAGGAGCGATGTCTGAGTTATCTCAACCTAGAGCCTGAAATATACATTATAGGCTGTGTCTTTCTGTGCTTTATTTGGGCTGTAAAGTGATATCTTATTATTTCTCCCTCCTGGGCATCCTTTAATGAATCTAGATTTGAAAGTGAAATATTTATTGTATTTCGGGAGTTTAAGCGTGGAAGGAGAGGAGGAGGAATATGCAAATTTGCCAGAAAGCATTAAAAAAGGTCTTTACTAAGAAAAGAAGGTGCAAGTGTGAATCTATTGAGCCTCAGAATAAGTGTCCCAAAAAGTAGTGTAATGGGGGTGTGGGGAGGAGGACTTCCCCAGGAACTACCCCATTCTAGCTCCTCTCAAACACTTTGGGATGGGAAGTTAGACCTGGAGTTAGAGATATGTCTCATTGTTCTTAGTCCTCAACCTGGCCACTGCAGTCCTTTGGAAAGATGCAGAAGAAAATATTTTTCTGCAAAGAAACCAGAAACAAAGCAATGAAGCCGAGTGTATTGGCACAGGTAAATGCAGATTTCATGCAAAAGTTGCCAGAGCCTCAGCTTCATTGGAATCCACACATTTGTTTTAAAGAAGAATTATTCTGCCATCTTCCACAGCCAAAATGAAGAAAGCTATTAATGGGCTATGGTTCTGTGAGTTCAGACCATTGTGGCGTTAGTATTTCATGGAGCAGAGACAGAGTACCTCGTATGGGAACAGCACCATTGGCTTCAGCTGTTGCAAACAATATGGGGCAGAAATAATTGAACTAAAAAGAAATTACAGCTACTTGTGGCAACTCTGCTACATGGAGAGGAGGCTGCAGGTGCCGAGTCAGGCATGTGCTTTAAAAAATCAGGATAAAAATCACTGGGTTTGAGATTTTTGGTGGAGAGGGAGCCGCTCTGTCAGCATTATATACAGGCAGGGAGGATGGAAGAGGAGGCCCTGCCTGTATGGGGAATTGTGTTGGGTTCAGGCGGGCTGGTATGAATCTCTGTTTGTGCTTTTAAGTCTCAGATGTATCATGCAGCCACCGCAGCTTAACAAGTTGCTGTTTGTCAGCTGTGCTGTAAGTCACCGTGGGCGTGCTCGGCGCCCAGCTCGGGGATGCCATAAAGCTCGGCAGATTGTGCCTTTCATCTGTTCTTATTCCAGTTCTTTTAGCTTAAACTAGTTCCTAATCATTACAAAAACCCCAAACGGGGCTTGTTTCCAACAAAACAGCCATCTGGGCAGTTTTCTTGCATCTTCACAGAGTTGCGCTGGGAGTTGCATTGCCCCGGCGCTCGCCCGTGCCCCAGCCCTTCCTCTCACACTCTGCCCTTCTCTCTCTGCAGCACTGGGACACCCCAGCCTTGGGGACAGCACGGTGGCTTTGGGTCAGAGCCGGGCTGGCACCACCTGCACCCCTCCACAGCCCTGGCCATCTCACCTTCAGGCAGGACATGGAGAGCAGGAAGGGATGCAGCAGCAGGATGGAAATGTTTCAGCCCTGCTGGGCTGCAGCGTGGCAATATTTCATTCTGAAACAGATTTTTCACTGGAAATGTGTTAAATGGTGGATGTCAGCTGGGAAACTCAGTGTTTTGATGGCTGGAATTGCCTGTTGGAAGTGGAATTCTTTCACAGTGATTGTGGAGCACCTGACTCCCAGCTCAGAGCACACACATGTATGTTCTACCACATATAATACCATGTGTAATATACAGTGCATCTGCTTCTGTATATGTGAAATATTTGCCCTGTGAGCGTGGCTGATTTACAATGGAAAGGGCTACCCACAGCCTGGGTTTGAAGGGAGCAGTCTGTCTGTCACCCAGGGAAATGGAGCTCTGTGGAGTTTCCAGCAGGCAGGGGTGAAATGCTGAGCCCTCCTCCCCAGAGAGCCAACAATACCCTGGTGAGCCACCTGCAGAGCAGGTCACCTGCAGCTGTCACAGGTATCTGCATCATGGTGGCTCCTGAGGGTCCTGCCCCAGGCACCCAACCCTGGAGCACCTGTGCCAGCGCTCACACGAGTCACTCCACACTCCTTCACTTCTCCAAAGTGAAGTGAACTGATAAAATAGAAATTTTCTGGTTTTCCAAAAATTTTTCCGCTGTCTCTGGCTAATTTCCTCCTCCCAGAGTGACACAATTTCACAGTAACTTCATCACTGCAGCAGCTCTTGGCACCATCTCTGTTCCAGCTCCTGGCAGCCCCTGTCCCTCCCTCTGCCTCCACAAATGCCACCTGTGGCACTGGTGCTCCTCTCTCAGCCCATTCCTCTCCATGTCAGGGAGACTGTCTTCCAGCAGAAGGTGAAACAAACCCTTCCACCTCCTGTTCTGTGGTTTTACCTGTCCCAGCCCCACTGCCCCCTGTCCTACCACTCCCTGCGGGCACCGGGCAAGGATAGCAGGGCTGTGGGCACAAGGGGCCCCACAGAGGAGATGTGCCCCTGCCCCAAAGGACCCCACAGAGGAGATGTGCCCCTGCCCCAGAGCACGCCCAGACTGCTGATGTGCAGCTCCTGAGCAGCTGGACACGAGGAAGCCGAAGGACACGTTCAAGGCAGGCTGATTTTTGGGCAGGTGAGATTAAAAAAATATTAATTGGGGTGGGACCTACACCCTGGAATGCAAACAGGGAAGGTGACCGGGTCTCTGCCAGCTCCCTGAAGGGTGTCTGGAGTGCAGAGGCCTCTGTGCCCCCTGCACAGGAGGGGTCCCCCCACCCCAACGCTGCTCCTGGGGAAGGAGCTGTTTGCTGCTGTCAAGTGAAGAAACTCTGTCTGTGGCTTTGTTACTTGACATGATGGAAGCTCCTGGGAGACAGGGGAATTGAAGACAATGCTTTTTTTTCTTTATTTGCTGGGCAGAGATACAGAGAAAGCGTGTGAGGGCTCCCAGCAGTGTAAGTCTGGATATTCTTGTGGTCAATCACAGTTCTTAACCTTTCTCATTCCTGCTGGGAGTCCCCTTGGGACTGTTTGCATTTCAAGACTGGCTCTGTGAGGCAGCCAGGAGGGGGGAGGCTGTCACACAGACACAGCAGCCCCGTGTCCCTCTCCCCTGGCATCAGGCCATCAAAGGCAGCCTGGAACCCTCCTGGCTCTGGTGCCAGCAAAGCTTTTGTTGTACAAACCTCCCCTCTCCACGGAAGGGATAAGTGATGTTGTTTTGATTCCAGCAGATGACAATCCGGTGTAAAATACACTCGAGAGCTTGGTCAGGTGTGTGTTATCTGCTAGACATCTGGATGGTGTTTTGGCTTTTCCCCCCAAAGAATCCAAACTTCCCCCACTGCAGTGAATCCGCTGGAGATGGAGGTGGACGGGGCTCTCTGCATCTCACCCCTCACCTGTGGGGCTCCTCAGCACAGCCCTGCTGTTAAAGGCAGGCAGTGCCCTGGCCCTGCAGCTCCCCTCTCCTGCCCTGCTCTGCTCCGGAGCCACTCACGGTGCCGTATTCATCTCAATGTCATTTTCTTTGAGATGTGAGCTGGAACAAATCCGGAGCAGCTGCTCCATCTCTAAGTGTCCTTCAGGGATCCCTTCAGCAGACACTTTGCAGGATATAATGATGACATTCTAACGAGCGCTAATGCACACGTTGTCATCTTTCTGTATTTACACTTCCCACAGGAGGCATCGTTCCAAGAAGGAAAAGTGAGAGACGGAAACTTTGCTGCAGAAACTTCAGCGCCTGCTCGGGGCTGGGCTGGGGAATCTGCCTGCGTGAGAGGAGCTGAGGGCTGGGAGCTGCAGCTGTGCCAGCTGTGCCAGCTGTGCCAGCAGCTCCCTGGCCACGGAGAGAGGCACAACCTTCCCAGGCCCTGTCCTGGGGCAGGCTGTGAGAAGATCAGAGAAAAGAATGAGAAACAATGCTTATCTTCACTTGCTGCACCTGCTGGTGTGAACAGGCGGAATGTGTTAGGGAGATTTGTTTACCAAAGGGTGATTTCTTAATTGGCCACGGGTGATGGGGTTTGGATTCAAGGACCAATTGGATCCACCTGTATTGTGACTGCCTGTAAGGGCAATGGGTTTATTAATGAGTATAGTATAATAAAGGGATTGATCAGCCTTCTGGAATCATGGAGTCAGTGCTAATTATTCCCCCTTGAGGGACACCATGCTATGACAGCGAGGGGCAGTGGCTGGCAGGGCACAGAGGGGTGGCCAGGAGAGGACAGACACCAAGCAGGAGCCCCCTGATCCCTGCAGTTAGATTGCACCAGGCTGTGAGGAAAAACAGGGGAACAAGGATTGTTTTGGGGTACAGAGTGACAGAAGAGCCTACATCACTGCAGACCTCACCAGCTCCAGTCTAATGATTTCACTGGGAACCAGGAGCCCTGGAACATGTGGGCCTTTCCTCTGCTTTGCCCCTGAAGGTGCCACACAGAACAAATTCTTGGCCCTTCAGTAGCCACATCATGAAACCAAACCATAATGGCTTCAGGGAGCAGCACTGTCCCGTGGCTGTCAGGGGCAAAAGGACTCTCAAGTCACTAATGCAGTGAAACGCTCCTTGTCCAGGAGGGAACAAGAGGAATCAGCTCTTTTCCTCCCAGGAATGTTAAATACAAATGTATGGACATGTTTTCCTGTAGGTAAATAAATAGAGAACCTACCAAAGTGAGGGGAATGAGCCTCTGTGTCCGTGTGGCCTTTCAGCATTGGCAGCTGGAATGGATACGGTCATCACTCTGTCCTCTGCTCGCTGATCTTACTGGGAGGAAGATTGTATCAAATAAATCATCTATCAAAAGATTTCTGTTCCCATCTCTCCGCAGGCCCCTCTGTCCCCACGGCCTCACCTGGACTGGAGTGAGGATCTGGCCAGTATGATAAACAGGAATAAATGGCTCTGCTTGTCAGGGGGAATTCTGCTGGCAAATTTCCGAGCCAGATTAAAAAGTAAATGAGATTTCTTCTGGAGAGTTATTTTCAAGGGTTTTGTCTGCTGATGTTCTCATGCAAGATTGCAGCTTTGCCAAGGGGAGAAGAGAACAAAAGGGGAGGATAAAGAACCGAGGTTGCAATTATCCAACAGAACGAGGTTCTCCAGTGAAAGCACCTAATCAGGAAAGTCTCAAATTTGCTTAAAATACAAAGTGTGGTACAACATTTATTTATAATCTGCCTCACCTGCTCAGATAAAACTGTTTCTAAAGCCAGGCAATTGCAGGAGACAAGCTGTAAAATGGAACAAATGGAATCAAATCGGATATTAATAACAGTGGAATGAAATAATAACAGAAGTGGGTCTTTGAGCAGAGCACAGTTGCTGTGTTCCAGCAAACACAGGTGGAGCTGTTGGGAATGCCCACAGGTGCGGGCATTCCCAGCCAGGAGGCACAGCAGGACAAGGGGGGCAGGCAGAAGCTGTGTGAGCCCCCAGCCTGCTGAAGGAGAGGCTGAGCCCAGGTGTGGGCAGGTGGGTAACGAGGTGAGAGCTGAGCCTGCCCTCCTGGTGCCAGGTGAAGCGGAGCCATTTGTGTCCTGGTGAGGCTCTCCAGAGCTGCGTGCAATGGATGTGCCTCTAAAGCCTTCAGCTGGGACCCTGGGTGAGTCTCTGGGTGTTTATCTCTCTATTACTTCAGCAGAAATGGCGTTGGTTTGGTTGTTTGGTCAGTGGTTTGGTTATCTGGTGCAGGACTTCAGTCCACGAGCACTCTTCATGTGCCCTTGAAACGCTCAGAAGCTCAAGGAGCGACTGCAGCACAAACGAGGCAGGGAAGGTGTCAGCTGCAGAGTGAGGTGGTTTTGGCCATGTCAAGGAGCTCCTGCTCCAGCCAGACATGTGGGTATGTGCTCTGGCATTGAGAAAGTTGGTTGCATGGGTGTTATTCCAGGATTTGTGTCTCTGTGCTCTATAACAAGTTCTTTGCCTCTCTGCAAGGTCATTGAAACACAACCTGGGGAAATGTATCTACACTTGAACATTTATAAACCCTTTGTTATTGTCCTTTGCTGCTGGGGAAAAGAGGCAAAGGCGCTGGGTTTGGCGCTCCACAGTGAGAGGTTTGAGCCAGAACAGGTGATTCTCGTTACCCAACAGGTGATTCTCGTTACCCTGCAGGTGATTCTCGTTACTCACAATCACTGCCCGGGCAGGGCCTGCTGGAGATGGTGGTCTGGGGGGCTTGAAAGTTCTTGCACATAAATAGTGAGTCTAACTACAAACACCTGTGTGTGAGCTGTTGTCCAGGGAGCAGCTTGCTGATCCCCTGCAGCCTGTGCTCCCAGATGCTCCAGAGAAAACTTGGGATGAATAAGAAAGCCCTTCCTGCTGCTGTTCCTTGCACCAGGCGAGGGGCAGGGGGATGTGGGGTCTGCAGTGTGCCTCAAGGCTCCTGTGCTGCTTTTCTGCTCTTGTGATGTTGCTGTGCAAGTAATTAATCTGCGTGGAAAGGATGGAGAAGCTGTAAACCAGCTGTGGGCAGCTCCTGGCACGTGTGAGTGGGCAGGGCAGAGCTGGGGGTGCCCGGGGTCCCCGGGAGGTGACACGGGGTGCACACAGGTCTCTGCATGTGCCAGGCTCTCCCAGGGACGCTGCGCCAGTGTCAGCATGCCCCTCCATGCCAGCTGCCCTTAACGCAGCTCTGCCCTTCACTCTGTGGGTTGGGCAGGCGCCGAGCAGCTGCTGGGCTGACAGCGGTGACCCACTCGGGCTGGCTCCTGTAATTGGGGTCAATCACAGAAAAAGCCCTGTCACAGCAGAAAGTGCTGCTCAGCTGCTGGGGCTGGCACAGACAGCGGTGCCTGGGGACAGGGACACAGCCACGCTGCCCTCCCACCCTGTCCCTGCTGTTCCTGCCCTGCTTTCTGTGCACACAGCTCCCCTCTGCTCGCTCTGCCCCACAGCAGGGCAGGGTTTGCCCTGTGCCAGATGTGCCAGATGTGCCTGTCCCACCCCACCTCTGGCCGGGCTCCTGGAGCTGCCCTCCCTCCCCTCTGTGTGCTGGGGGAGCCTGGGGTGCAGGAGGCCCCTGTCAGTGCTGGTGGCACTGAAATAAATAAACAAACAAACAGATAGATCATTGCTGCTCCTCCCTGCTCCCCCTGCCAGTCGCGCTGAAGGAGCCAGGGACCTTTCATGGAGATAAATGCAGTGCAAGGGGTAATTAAAGTGACTGATTTCTCCACAGCAGGAGCTTCCCAAGGCTTCAGTGCTGTGGTGCCCTTGGGCTGGAGCAGGGAGGGGAGCCAGAGGTGCTCCGTGTCTGGGAGTGGCACGAGCTGGGGACAGCCACCCCCGGTCCCCTCTGTCAGGGGGGCTCAGACAGCCCTGCCAGCAGCATCTCAGCCCACAGATAATCACAATCTCATTTCCCTGCTAGCCTGCTCCAGCAGGACCTTGCCCATCTCCTTCCTCCCCTTCTCTGTCATGGAAGGGACATGGAGGGAAAGGTTCACAGCTCGGAGCAGGAGGCAGGGGATGAAATTGCACAACCCTTTTATTGACAAGAGGGTTTTACAGATCTGCCAGGAGTGAGAAGGCCCTGGTAAGGGCAGGGGGAGCAGGATGGCCCTTCAGGATCTGGGAGGCATGCTGAGCCTTTGCATTTGTAAGCAGCAGCTTGTCCAAACAGCTGGATCATGGAAATGGGGGGACCCAGTCCAGAGCCACCACAGCCATGTGTGCTCCCAAATGCCTCCTGCCTCTGCCCTGCCCAGCTTCATTGCAGCCCTTGCACCACTTACCATGAGGGACAGCGTGTCTGGCCTTGTTTATGAAGCATAAATGTTTTGTGCCACTGTTAATCACTGCCCTGCACCTTTAGTCTAAAGCCACATCCAAAGCTGCAACCAGGGGCTCATCTAGGTTTCTGGTTTGTAGCAATAATACCCTTTTAATATGCTAAATGAGAACACAAATGAACCTTCCTTAGGCTTATGAGTTGTTGAAAACATCCCTGCACGACTGAAGGTCACTGCGTTGGCAGATTGATGCTGCCCTGCCAGGCCCCATTCATCACTCAGGGCTGGCACCCGGCTGGCACTGGGGACACCCAAGCTGGCAGGCAGAGGACAGCTCAGGCTGACGTGGGGATCCTGGGTTTCTGAGTGCCAGCTCCTGCCAGGTCTCCCCGGACCTGCAGGCACTGCCAATCCTGTCCAGATCCCGGGCTTTGGTTGGGGCTTTTTCCATTCCTCAGCAGCAGACACGTCTCTTCTGATGCTATCGTGCATTCCTCTCTCTTTTCCTTTCTGCTCTTCCTAGGAGCTGGTGTCCTGGTGATCTATGAGTTGTTTGGAGAAGCAGCAAACACTACTTATGCATTATATACATGTCTTGTCTGTTCCACTTGATAATGCCATTCTTTAATATGCTCAGCAGTGGCTTTTGGGCTGCCTCTCTCCCCTCGCCCCTAAAAGCTGCCTGGCACACACTGAGGCCTTTTTCTCCATCGAATAATTTAGGGGATTTTATGTCTAACTTTGTTTCCTAACATCCTTGCGCGCAGAGAGGAAGAAACCAAACAAAGCATCTGCCCCAGGCCCCTGCAGCATTTCCGTTCTCTGCAGAGACAGAGCGGCTCCGAGGTGTGGTCAGAGATGAAAGGAGAGGAGACAAGGACAGATTAGAGCTGGTGGCTCAGTGTGGGTGGAGAGGGAACTGCCTCCCCTCTGTTTGGTGTAGGAGCTGCCTGTCATGTTGTGTGTGTATATTTATATATTATATATATGTGTGTGTGTGTGTGTGTGTGAATAATGATGCCCCATCACATCCAGACCCCGGCACCACAGAGGCAGCAGGAGAGGAGGGGAGCAATGCAGTCCCATCAGAGTGTGGTGTGAGTGCTGAAGGCCCAGGAATGATGTGGGCTCTCCTGGAGATGGAGAGCCATTTAAAAAGGGGGATAGAGCTTTTTCAGTCCTCTTTCTCCAGCTGAGAGGAGAGCATCTGTCACCATCAGTCTGATTCATGAAAATCACTCTGACCTCTCATATGGAGACTCTCAGCTCTCCGAAGCCAGGGGAATGGTGGCCTCATCCCTGAACTCAGTTATTTTACCTGTTCTCTCTCCAGATACTCTAAATAAAGCACTCCATGTGCTGCACTCACAGCGGCCCTGACTTTGCTCATAGTCAATGACAGCTTGTTCTTTTTGATTCCCATGCAAAAATTCCCACTATCCCTTGCTTTCTGTTTGCTCATCTCCTGCATTCTGTAGAGAGGGGTGTGGGGACCTTGGTCCCACTGCTGCCTGCAGGGGGAAGGGCAGGGGGAGCCCTGGGTGCCAGCTCCATCCTCAGGATGCTGCAGAATAAATCCTGCATCCCTCCACACACACCGTCCTCCTCTCAGCATGATGCTGAGAGGGAGAGGAGAAAGTACATGATAGATAAGCTTTAAAAAGGAGTCCAGGGTCACAGCTTTGTCTATAAAAAGTAAATAATGTGAAGAGCAGAGACCCATCTCCCAGCTGGCACATGCAAGGAGCTGAGAACGTGCTTTGCCTTGTGATGGGGAGCTCCCTTGGGACCTTGGACCTGCCAGTAAATGAGAGACCCGTGGGGCGAGTGTCTGATGCACAGCCTAGGGCAGCAAAACAGCCTCAGAGCGACAACCACTAACACACAGAGGCTTGAAGGCTGTTCAGACATTTGCCTCTTGCATAGAATTTCCTCTCCTTGTGTTTCCATCTGGCACACAGCGCTCTGATGGCTCCTTCCAGAGGATGGAAAGCTCCCCCAGCTCTGAGCAGAGGCAGCTGGGTGACCAAATACCAAGGGGAAGCACAGAATGGTCTGGAGGAGATGGTGCTGGTGGGAGCAGGAGTGCATGGAGCCCTGCATGCACTGTGCCCACCTGGCGAGACCAGCCGCGCTGCTGTGGCACCGAGGGAAAGGGTGTCTGTGGTGGCTGGGCATGCTGAGGCAGCAGCCCAGCCTCGCAGGAGCTCCGCAGCATCCCCAGTGCCTGAGTCAGCAGCGGCAGAGCTCAACTTGACCTTGCGTGGAAACGATGTCAAACAAATCTTTGTGCTCGTCACACTTGGCTTGAGACACGCGAGCACGGCTCCCCTCAGATCAATCTCCCACCCTGGCCTGGCCGTGTGAGCCTTGTGGGGAGCAGTGTGGGGCCCATGGTGCTACATCCACCTCCCCCTCAGCCCCAGAGCCCGGCGTGTGATGGGGTTACCGAGCAGCTCCACTGAGCAGCACCCCCCGCACGATCAGCCGGTCATACGAGCCTGGGCAATCACATCCAGCATCATAATTACAGCCTGGAATGTCCTTGGAGAGTCTGCCGGGGCTGCAAGGAAAGGAGAAGAGCAGAGAAAATGTCTTCTTGCTGGGGCAACACCTTGCACCCCCACAAATGGATTTGGCAGTGTGAGGGAGGGACAGAGATGGAAGGAAATCCCACACTGGAGTTTCCCAGTGTGAAAATGAAGCCTTTCTGGGGAAAAGAGGGAAGCTGCTGTCAATGGACTGGAGCAAAGGTGTCAGCCCCTGCATGCCAGTGTTCCTATGCTGGGGGACTGTCCCTCAGCCTCATTGTAGTTTGGCAGCACCGCCTGCCTCCTTCCCCTGCTGTTTGGGGCAGGGAGGGGGCTTAACAGGGATTTTTGTGCAAAGGCATAATTATACTTCCCTGATTAATCTTCAGGCTGAATCGAGTGCTTGCCATCAATCTTTGAAACAAACATGTCTATTTATATTTTAATTATCTTTCTTCTTTCCTAAAGTTCAGGTTGATTTGAGCTTCTCCTACATATTTATCATCAGAGCAATTCTCTCCCTGCCTTTCCTGGTGCTTGGCACGTGAGAGCACGGTGCCTGCTGGCAAGGGGTGGCCACACGGTCACCCCGCTGTGCCAAACCCCTGTTTGGGCTTGGAACCGCCTCGTATTGGTGAGTGCTTGGCCATGGCATGCCCCCAGGCTGGCAGAGGGAGCCTGTTTCCAGTGGCACCATGGGCTGGGAGAGAGGCTCTGTCTCCAAGGGAGCTGAATTTCGGAGCGCTCGTCTTCCCCGGGCAGCCGCTCCAGCCATTCTTTCATTTGCGGCGAGGCGCTGTAATTTGTAAACATTAATAACCATTATTACTATTAAAAGGAAAGAAAGCGAGTAGCCCTGTAACTAATTACTTTAAGTGTTTTCAACGAGCCGCAGTTCGGCTCCTTTATAAAACCTCCTGCTGCGCAGAGCAGATTGTCATTATGATCGGATCTATCCTTGGACCTATTAATTTTGCCCAGAATAACAGCTGAACAGATGGGGGGAGAAGGCTACTCCGATTACCATAATTCCTTCCAAAGCCCATGTGCTCCCCAAAGGCCGGCGCCGGCTCCTCCAGCGCTCCCAGATCTCGTCAGGGCCGGGGAGGCTGGCGCTGATCGGCCATCGGGGCAGACGCTGCTCTCAGAGACGGGGCCCCTCCAAGGCGTGGAGCCTCGTCCAAAAATCAATGGGAATTACCAACCACAGTGCCAAGTTCTCTTTCTGCTGCAGCGGATGAACGTGGGAGCTGCCTGGAAATGTCTGGGGTTTGGTCAGGCAGGATAAACTTTAAAAATTTCCCTGAACCTGAGCTTGTTCCTGAATTGTTAGGTTGTTTGGGTGTTTTTCTCCTTCTGAGTCTCTCCAGCCTGTTCTCCTTCTTCTTTTCCCTGATCTTTTCACGGGGGAAGACACATCCATCACCAAGTGCCAGCGCAGGAGGGACAAAGCCCTTTCCAAAGGACCATTAGGTGATGAAATACGTTTCCCTGCCCTGGTGGGTGCCCACGTGCTGCTTAAATGAAGCTTTTTAACTGAATGTGGCGGTGGCTTTTCACATGGGGGAAATTGTTCTAGTATTTACTGCTATTAAATTAATTTCTCAGTAGAGGATTTTAGACTCTTGTAATTCATGAGGATATTTTCAGTCCTGTTTACTGTCTGGTGCTTAAAAAAAATTGTCTCAAGCGTTTGTTTGCCGAATATAACGCTGTTATTACATTAGCTTCCCCTCGCAAGAGAGACAGGGGTTCATTAATGTTGATGTGAATCTTATTGTATCTCAGAGCTCTCTGAGCAGCGGGTAATTTTTCATAACATATGTGTGGCAATATTCAGGCACAGAATGATGAGTGGAAAATGGTTGTAGCCTGGCGCTGGTACACACCCCGAGCGGCTGCGGCTCTGCACAGCGCCACTGGGAGATGCTCCGAGTCCTCTGCTCTCTCTCTCAGTACATATAGTCCTCTCTCTCAGTGTATAAAGTACAGTGAATAGTCAAGCAGTAGCCCATGGGAATCTCATGAGGTTTAACAAGGCTGATGCTGCACCAGGGCCAGGGCAACCTGCTGGTATCCATACAGCCTGGGAATGAGGGGATGGAGAGCAGTCCTGCCAAGAAAAACGTGGGAGAGCTCCTGGATGAGAGGCTGGACAGGAGCTGGACGTGTGCACAGCCCAGAAACCCTCGTGTCCTGGGCTCATCCCACAGCGTGGGCACCAGGTGACTGCCCAGGGCAGCTGTGGCTGCCCCATCCCTGGAGAGCCCAAGGCCAGGTTGGACAGGGCTTGGAGCAACCTGGGGTAGTGGAAGGTGTCCCTGCTGTGGCAGGGGGTGGAATGGGATGAGCTTTAAGGTCCCTCTCACCCAAACCACCCTATGATTATATATTTATGTATTTTTATATATTTATATATAATTATATAAATATTTTATGTTAATGTATTTATATGGCGCGCAGCTGCAAATGGGACTCATCCCTCCAAGCAGAAGTGCCTTCGTGTCCGGGCAGGAACTGCATAGCAGAGGGCTCAAGCGGAGAAATATCTCTTGTTCTCAAAGAATGAATACCCAAACGGTGAAAGAGACACAGCCCGAGGTGGGATGGGGGGGAAAAAAGGAAAAAACTGCTTCATTTGAAATGTTATGAGTATCTCTTAGTCCTAATGCCTCCCCTCCGAATGGCTGCATTCAGCCGCGGAAATTGGCAGCAATCAGGCTCACAAGTGTTCGAAAGAGATTTACTTGGACAGATGAAAGAAAACCATTTTCTTCTAAATGCCGGTGCCCTGAGCAAGGTTCTCTGCCCGCGCACGGGGCCGGGGAAATGCGCGGCTCCTCGGCCGCTGAGACATCGCTGGAACATCGCTGGAACATCGCTAAAACATCGCTGGAACATCGCTGGAACATCGCTGGAACATCGCTAAAACATCCCTGGAACATCGCTGGAACATCGCTGGAACATCGCTGGAACATCCCTGGAACATCGCTAAAACATCGCTGGAACATCGCTGGAACGTCCTGTCCGGGTTGGAGCGGCTGCGGCCGAGCCCGAGCGAGGTGTCGTTTTCATGTGCCGCTAATGAAAAGCTCCTCTGGTTTCTTCATCGGGGCCGGTGTTTAGTGCCGGGTTTTGATCAACAAAATGATGCTATTCGGGGCTTCTTCCCTTCTGCTTTGAAGTGGAAACGCGAGGAGGCGGGGAGGGGAGCACTGAGAGCCTGTGAAGATCCAACCCACCGGACTCGTCAAAGCCAAAAGCATAATTATGATCCCCTGGGAACAGAGCTCTTCTCCAGCCCCATCAAAGCCGCGCCGCAGCCTGCAGATGAAAGCCCAGCTTTGAGCTCCCTGCTTTTAACACCTCGTTTGTTTTTAAGCTCTGTTGTTCCCAAATGAACAAACGGTTTGTCTGCGGTGCCCAAAATAACCAAATCGCTAAAAAAGCAGCAGCCGGGCTGCCGTAGCCTTGGAGTGGTCCCTGCCGTGCTGCGGTGCTCCGGTCACACTTGCTCCACCACTGCTGTTGAGCAATAGCTCTCATTCAGGGCGGTTCTGTAGCTCCAGACAACCAAAAATCGGAGCGTTCCAATGTATAAAGTAGAAATACTAAAACAAATAGTCACAAGCAGCAGATGTTGCAAAGTGTGCTTAACAGCCAGTGGGTTTCTGGCCAGTTTGGGGGTTTCCCCACCCTCCATCCCACGGGGAAGAGCTGCCTGGCTGAACAGAGGGGCTTCCAGGGAGCTGGAGTGGGCAGAGAGAGAGCTGCAGGCCCGGCTCTGCCAAACGTGGCGGTCTCTGCCTTCTCTTCTTCCCCTCCCTCTTCCCAAACTTCCCAGGGAGGAAGAGGCAGACGAGGCGCTGCTGCCCAGCTGATACTTACACTGAGATTGAAAGATGATTTTCCTCTCTCTCCCGTCCCTCTCTGGAGAAGGAACATGTCATGCCTCTGCCAGCGACAGGCAGCTCAAAATGATATTTTCAGAAAAAAACAGCACTTTGGCTTTCCTTCCCCGTGCTTTGGCATTCAGGCCGACTGCCTTGGGTTTATCTTCCCTCCTTGCGCTCAGGAGGCTTTCAAGTAGCATTTCAATTAAGATTTTAAACTGGCAAGATGCAAGTTAGATCAGAGCAGAGCTTGATCTTAGCAGCTCCCCTCCGCTCCCCGTTTGATATGGGGAAATGTCGCTGTTTGTACTCCTGCGTCGGGGATGCTGCGAGTGAGCAACTGCGCGGTGGGAGCGCTCCCCGGGGAGATCTGAGGGGGAAGAACACATTTTCCTCCAAAACCTCCCCCAGAAAATGAGCTTCAGTGAGCGGAGGCTTCAGAATAGAAACTGGGCTGTGAAATTTGTCAGTTCATCATTTGGGTCTGGAATTAAATCACTGTATAGTCATAGATAACTGTTTAGGGTGAGCCCTCATCCGCTGATAATGTATCTGTAATCTCTATTATTTTTTTTCTTTTTACTTTTATGTTTTTGGGAGAAATCTGCTTTCACATGTGTGCGCTCCCCCTTGCACAAGGACTGTTCAGTACCCAGAGCCTTTCAGGAAAATACAGAGGATAAATAGTGGTAAACATGCAGAGCTCCACCCAACGCCTTCCCAGCCCTCCTGCGCCTGTCAGTGCAGCAGCTGGATGGAAATGCTCTCCCCGGCAGAACCTCCCGTGTGCTCAGGGACTGTGGGACGCAGACCTGGAGGCAGAAGTTGCCTTTTTTTCACCGGAGTCTCTTCTTTCCAGCTTCTCAGGCTGAGCGGGGCCTGGGAGTTGCTTCTCTCTACTGTTTGCTTAGAGGGAACAGTGATTTAAAATAGCAGCCAGAACGCTCCAGAGGCCTGGTGGCTCGTTAGTCGTGCAGTGGCAAATGATGGCCACCCATCAATGCGATAGAATCACCCGCAAATGATGAGTTAATGGGGGCAAGTCACTGTCACCCCGCCACGGGGCTCCTCAGGCAGTGCTCCCTGGCACAGGGTCACACTCGTTCTCCTTCAGCATTGAGAAAACTGCTTTTCCAGCTATCAATGTCTTGAATTCAAAGTGCCTGAGACAGGGCAGCTTGATGCGTCTTCTAAGGACTCCCAAAAGCTGGACCAGTTTGACCTCATGGCCATGCAGACATCTCTGCCTTCGCTGTCTCTTTTCTACCATCTCTGCAGGAATACATAGTCATATTCATTTCCAGAGCAGGAAAAATGAGGAGCATTGCAAAAATCAATGTTCAGCGAAGGACAGTGACTGGAGGGCTGAGGGGGAGGAGGATGCTGCTCCTGCTTTCTGAAAGGTTATTTTAGCTAAAGACAATGAAAAAGTGCTCCAGGAGAAGAGCAGCTCCTGCAAAGTCCACCTGATCCTCGTGGTGTTTCATAACTCAATTGCAGCAGCGCGTGAACCTCTGCAAGGAATATTATTCTTGTTAGGATAGTGAGTTCCCATTTCACAGGCTGTGCTGGCACAGCCTGAAGCCTTGGTGTTGTTGCTCTAACCCAGGAAGAAACCCACCAGGGCTGTGATTGCTCTGTCTGTGAGTGTCTTGGAGAGAGCAGGAGACACGACCCAGGCTCAGAGGGATCCCTCTTCCTCGAGGATGTCCCAAAGGATTGCCCCCTTTGGCATAAGGGTAATGGGAAGTAAATCATAGACTCAGAGAATCATTTGGGTTGTAAATGACCTTTAAGATCGAGCCTAGCCATTAACCCAGCACTGCAGTGTCACAGCTCCTCTGCCCTTCTCTGGACACACTCCAGCACCACAGTGTCTTTCTTGTCGTGAGAGGTCCAAAACTGACCCCAGCTCTCAAGGCATGGCCTCGCCAGGGCTGAGCACACGGTTACAGTCTCTGTGCTGGTCCTGATGGCCACAATATTTCTGGTACAAGCCAAGATGCCAATGGCTTCTTGCCCCCCTGGGCACATGCTGGCTCATTTTCAGCTATCAACCAACAATGGTCTCATTTGAACTTTCCAGTGAAACTATTAAATTTATATTGTGTAGGTAATGTGCTGTTCATCTTGTCATAACATGGGGGTGTTTGGGAAGGCTTCAGAGCTGGTTTAATTAGCAAAGTTACTTGGGAGGGCATTTTGCATTATCTTCCTGCTTTTCTCTCTCCTCGTGCTCTGTAATTTATGTCAGTGGCAAAGGCGTGAGCTGTGCAGCACACAATAAACAGAGCGGGCTCAAAGCAGCGCTTCAAAGGACACGGGGAGGGAGGGCGCTGGCAGGCAGTTTATGAGCTGTCATCTTCTGTACCACCCCGCAAAAACAAATAAATAACGGAGAGCAGATCTGTCCTGGCATGCTGTGGGGCTGTGCCTCGTGCTGTCCCACAGGGCTGAGCCGGGAGACGCCTCTGGACAGACGGGATGTGGCTCAGGGGCACGCTGCCAGGGATGCTCAGAGGAACTTGCTGTGCTGAGCAACGCCAGGATCCCAAGGGAAAGTTTTCCAGTGCTCCCCACTGGGCAGTGGCAGTCCTGTTAAGGGCTTCATGTCCTCTTTGCAGCAAAAGCTATTTGTGCATTCACACAGGAGCCACACAGCAGCTCTGCTGGGGCTTTCCGTCTGTCTTTCTGTCTCGTGTCCCAGGAACTCCATACACCGCTGCCCGTCTGGCTGAAAGCCCAGGGCAGCAACGGGAAGATTTCCACTGACTTCAGTCTGTCTTGGATCAGATCCAGGTGGGAGCAGGATTAAGATATCCACTCACTCCCTGATGGCCTGGACAATGGCCAATGCCAGTGGCACACTTAGTGTGCCCCTCCTGCTCAGAGCCATCCCTCCTGCTCAGCTCCTCCAAGCCCCACATCCCTCAGAGAAAGCCTAAAGTTGTGCCACAGCTATACCACAGATGGCCTGTGTGTCTGCCTGGCTCAGGACAGACCTTCTTTGGGGGCAGGGATCATCCATGTGTGTTTCCAACACAGCAGTCTGCTCTGAACATAAACAATAACAAAGGACGAGGTTTTTCTGCTGCAATGGTGTGAAAAAAAACCCAGATTAACTTTCCCACTCCTTTTCTTTCTCCTTCTGCATCTGAGAGCAAGAAACACAATTTATTACAGTCCTATCAAATTAGAGCTGTAGCTCAGGCTCTCAGTGGTCAATTATGCTCCGCAGAGGAATGCTGGAGCTGGGTGTGCTGGCGGCGCTTTGTTCCACCAACGCCTCCCCGCAGGGCTGGCTCTGAGCTGCGTGGGCAGGGCACAGAGAGCCCTGGGAGCAGCCAGCAGCCCCATCCCCGCCATGCCGAGGGTCCCTGCTCATCCCTCAGGTGTGCCCGGCATCCAAAGGGAAACATGTCAGGAAAATGGGGGCCGTGAGGCTGGGCTCGAGTTTGGCCAGCTGCGTTTTGAGGGCAATTATATTTTGAGCTGAACCTGTGCCAAATTCAGTGGGTTCCAGTAGGTTTGTTTCTACCAGGGAATGAAACACGCTGGGTTGAAAGGGGGAAAAAATGTTCCCACCAAACAATTCAGGCCTTTGCCCCCTGCAGCTCTCCTTTCATGCCCATCGCTGCCTCTGCTCCCTGGGAGCTGCTCCCCCGCGCGCCCCGCTCCAGCTCCACTCGCCCCTCGCCTATTGAAGGCTCTTCCTGAAGAGTGCAGAGCTCAACCCGCTGCTTTTCCAGCGCAAGCTGGCTCCTGTTAGCAAAAGCAGATATGGGAAAGGTTATGTTCTTAAGGAAAATGGTTCTGGTTTTGCGCTAACAAAAGCAAGTTGTGTTTGACGGAGGATGTGCCTTGGCGAGTCCTCGCTGTCAGTCAGACCTGAGGTACACAACATGCAGCAAGCATGCGACCTGCCACCCTGCACCAGTGCCACCCCGTGTTTGTGAGGAGCTGTCACTGCGCTGCTTCAATCCCTCACAAAAAAAGGAATTTAAATAAAAAAAGAAATCCAGGTTCTGAAGGGCATATCTTAAAGATTGCAGAGAGTCATCTAGTTATGTAAAAATAAAGTATGAATTTTAATGTGAGGCATTAACATGAGCTCTTTTAGGAATAACTACAGGACTTCATGATGAACGTATTAGAGCCCTGCTCCAGCACAGGTGCCTGCCAGTCTTCATAAATCAACTTCAACAAGTTAATTCTTCATAAAGGAAGAGGAATGTGAATTTCAGGGATGGATGAATGAGCACATAATAAAAGAAGGTGCATGACTTAGAGCACAGGTCCTGGCAGGTGGGAAGAGGAGGGCTGTGTCAGGCAACACAGGAGAGGATTAGAGTTTGGGGAGAGGTCTTTTACATCCCAGCAAAGGGCAGTAGGTTGCAAACGTGGCTCTGACCGATTGCTTCTGTCAGGATAGCTCCTGGAGACACCTGAGATGGCTGGGTGCTGTGAGAGGTGCCAGGGATGCTCAGTGCCATGCAGAAGGCAGGGCACTGCTGGCCATCTGAAGGTTGCTGTGGTGCACAGGGCAGGCCCAGGGCGATGCTGTGGTTCCTGTCCTTGGACAGTAATTGTCACAGAGCTGCTCTCAGGGAGGAGAGCCCTCGTCCTCCCCACATGTGGGGATGCTTCTCGCACTAAGCCTGTTCAAAAGGTCGCTGAGATGTTCCCTGTAAATAGAGCTTGCTGCTGAGCCAGGCTGCTTTTTTTGTTGTTGATTTTATTGATGTTATTGACTTTTCCACGGGGCACTTTGGGGACGTTTGCACGATCGTGTGTGCAGGCGCTGCAAATTGCTTGATGGTACAATGCCTAACTGGCGCTCTGCACGGGCGCCAGAGACACATTTTTATTAAGAATCTGTGGTAGTTGTTGCTTTTGTGTTTATGATAAAATGTGTAAAGCAGTCCTCACTGCTGCCGTCCCGCTGCGGCCGCAGGCTAAGGCAGAGTGATGAGGTGTCATGCACGCTCTTCCCAGACAGCAGAGCCAGACCCAGCACTCGGGCTGGCTGCAGGAGCTCCCTGCTCCCTGTCAGCATCCCAACGGGATGGCAGCATGGCCAGCCCAGACACCCGAGCATGGCTGCTGCTGCTGCTGCTGGGCTTCTCCCAAGCTCAGTTCCTGCAGGCGAGGCTTGAACCTTGCAGGGATTTGTGTAATTGCCCGATGGCACCTACCAGGGGTGAAGGAGCTCAGGTGCACCTGAAAATTTTGGAGTTTCTAACCCAAGGTCAAGGTCTCCTCAAAGGCTGGGCATCTGCTGGTGCTGGACGAGCTGCTCCAGAGCAGTGACATGTGGCCCCAGGAAGGTGGTGGAGTCAGAGGTTTCCCTGGGAAGAGGGGGATTAAGATACAAACCCTCCTGACTGCAGCCTCTCCCCAAGGCATTTCCTCATGTCCTTGCTGCCCCTGCCCTCTGCATCCCTGCTGTCCATTTCTCCCGGGCAGCCAGCATCATGGCATTAAGTGTTTTAACCAGAGCTTTTATAGCTTGAGCTCTGGAAATGTGATGTTAACACAGCTACTCAGACAAACACCATTAATATTTCAATATGTGGGTGAGGACAGGGAGAACATCCTTTCCTCCGTAAATAAAACAGGATCACTTGTTTTCTGCTCCAAGACTTGTCGCCTGCCTGAGACAGTAATATTTTAAAGTTGATTGGATCTTAAAATTGTAAGAGGTCCCCAGTGGCCCGACTTTAGCTGGCATTATCAGCTCAGCCATTGTCTTATGAAGCAATCTCCTCTTGAACCATCCTGTGCTCCCTCATCCTTTAAACACGTGCAGCCGGAAGCAGCTCGATTCTCTCCGGCTGGGGCTGGATGGAGATGGCGAGGAATGAAGATGAATATCCTCCTGCCTGTGACCTTGGCAGCAGCCAGCCTTGTCCTTGGCACTCGGAGCACCTCCGAAGGTTCCTGTTTGCTTTTCTTCATTCTCCAGGGACAGGTTGACAGTGCTGTCCTTCAGGCTGAAAAAGACGTCAGAGGGAAAGGCTGGGGGAGCAGGAGGGAGCCAGGGACATCCTGCAGTGCACGAGGGCCAGGCTGGACCATGCACTGGGCAGGGAGGGGATGGGGGCAGCTCACTGCCATGGGCTCTGCTCTTGGAGGAAGCACCAGCACCAAGGAGCACCCAGTCCTGCAGCATTGTGCTGAACAGCAGCCTCCAAATGTCCCAGGGCAGTGTGATGGTGTGATTCTTGCTGTCCTGATGGATTAAAACCTGGTCCTGCAGTGGGGAGGACAAAGCAGGGAGTCCTGGGGGAAGGTGAGATGGGAGCCAGGAGCTGCTGTGGTGCTTCAGGCAAGAAAGATGATTTTAGTTTTAGAAGAAAGACTTGGGCATGTCCCCACAGCAATTCAGTGAGGATTTACACACTGGAGTTGTAAGAATGATTTCTAGAAAATGGGGATACACAGCTCTGGAAATCAGGAAGAAGAGAAGCAAAGGCATGAGGTGCGCTGACAGGATTGGCTGAGGGAGTGCTGACAGTGCCATGCCTGCCCAGGAAGAGGGAAATCCTGAGGGTGTGTGGCTGGGCAGAGGGACAGGGAAAGGCAAAATGATCCTTAGTGGTTAGGAATGAAAGAAAGACAAATTCAGGCAAGAAATACGGGACAAATTCTTAGCAGCATGGTCATAAAACATGGGAACAGTTTACCTAGGGATGGCAGTGCAGCTTCCCAGAGTCTTTAAATCAACACCAGATATCACAAGATCTCCAGGCAGAGAGCATCTGCAATCTTCTGAAGGCTTCCTTTGGGCTACACACCCTCTGCTCTTAATTAGGGTGGGTTTAAAAAATTAAAAATCCTACTAGTTGATTTGCCTTTGCAGTGAATTTCCCCATTGGTTTCCATCTGAGTCCCATGAAACCAGGACCGTGTGTCTGCTGTTTTTATTTCCAGCTTCAGATAATTCCTCCAAAATGCCCTCTTGTACAAATTGAGCCCAATACGTGTGTGCTGTGGTAGCTAGGAGACTGGCAGGAACAGTGCTCGCCGTGATTATCCAAAGCAGTTGTCATGTTATTCTCATTGCTAATGGTATATAATTATGTATTAAGGCTCTCTCCAGGTAGAGCATCTTGGGGCAATTAGAGCACAGAGCAGAGGACACGGAAAAGACCTCGAGACAAGTCACTTTGTCCCTCTGGAAAGGGGAATTATTGTCCCAGAACATATTGTTCGCATTTTTGCTGCCTGACATGAAAGCAGATCCATTGCAGTGAGCTGGGACATGGCGTGGTCAGCACCAGCAGAGCAGGATCCTTTCTCCATGGTGCATGCAGCGCATGCAGCACTGCTGCTCGGAGCCATGCAGCACTGCTGCTCGGAGCCATGCAGCCATTCATCCAGAAGTGCATTCCCCTCCTTTCCTTTCCTCTCATCTCCTCTGCTCTGGCTGGGGGATTCGGCTCTCCCTGGTCTGCCCACCCTGATGATCCAGGCTGACCCTGTCCAGGCTGCCCTGGGTGAGCCCGGGCTGGGAACAGGATTATCTGTGCCATGCTGCTCTCCAGGGGCTGTGAGCTGTGGGCTTGCTCCTCAGCTGGCACCTGCCTCTGGGCCCAGCCAGCCTGTCCTCTGCAGGGGCTCACGGCCCAAAAACATCATCCCAAACGGCACTGCTGCCCGGGACACAGACCCGAGGTGGGGGAGAAGGCCAGAGTGACAGCACCAAGAGTGTGACACCGATCGTGGGGGAGTCAGAGAGGTGGGACTCTGTGCTGACACATGCCACGAGTCCTGGGCTTGCACAGATTCCTGCAGGGGGATTCAGCCAGGGCTTCTTGTCCCCCCTGGAAACAAAGAACAAACAATCTAATTCCGGCAGGAAACCCTCCTTCGCTGTGGAAACAAGGGATTATGTCTGGAGAGGCAGCTTGTACCCTTCAGACCTCCCTCTGACTGCTCGAGCAGTGCAAACACAGCCAAGGCAGCCCCGGGCTCCGCGCAGCATCCCCACCCTGGCCCCGGCTCCATCTCCGCGCTCCCTTCGGGGGCCGCTCCTCCTCCCGCGCCCCTGCGCGCAGCTCCCTGTGTTCGGGAGACACCACAAGACCAACTGCAGCAACAGCAGCGCTGCCGCCGGGAATGGCAGCCCAGGGAACGGGCTGGGGGCGGTTTGGGGCTGTTCACGAGCAGCGGGCTGAGTGTCCAAATTCGCACAGGGAAAGGCAAGGGCATTGCACAGACACCCGGCACGGAACATCCCACCGCCCTGGGGCTCCCTGCTGCAAAAGGCAGCTCCTGTCAGCGGTGTTGGTGAGCAGAGCGGAAAATGGAAGCATGCAACAGGTTGGAGGGCTCGTGGGGACATTGAGGGGATAGAAACATCCAGAGTCGACAGAACATCCAGAGCTCCAGAAGGGGAGCCTTCCACCTGCTGCCCAGCCCTCGGGACACGGCTGAGGGCTCGCTGCAGACACCCCTGCAGGCATTTCCCCTCCTGGAAAGGGCTGGGCTGTGCCCGTGTGATAGCACTGGGGATCCAGAGCCACCTCTCTGTCGTTGTGAGGAGTTTTATTCTGGCTGGCAGGAACAATGAGAACAAACACCGCAGAGTGCTGGCTGCTGATGAAAGTTTCTCTGAACCGACAGAGATTTGCTTCAAAGGGGCCTATGAAGAGGTTCCATTTAATTATGAGGCAGAAAGTGCCACATAACTAATATATATGCACACAAATATATACCCATGCATGCAGCCATCCCCCCGAGACTGGGCACTGCAGAGCCAGGCTGATCCTTTGGTGCTGCAGCCCTGGCGGCTCGTGGACCAGACTCTGCACTGGAGTCACGTTGCAGCCAAAGGGACATGAAACCCAGTTTTATTTTTAACTTGGCTGGAGGGAAAGTGGAAGGAATATCTTACAGTGGAAGAAGTAGATGAGGACCCTGGAGATCTCAGCTCAGTTCTTGGCTCTGCTACAAATTCCCCGTGCGACCTTAAGGAGGTCGCTTCATCTCTCTGTGCTTCATTTCCCTTCTGCAAAGTTTGGAGAGCGTGATCCTCCCTCCGGTCTTGTCTGTTGGGTCGGGAGCAGACACCAATTTTATTTGCTTGCAAGTGCAGGGCAGGAGAGCACTCTGCCTGGGGAAGGTGCCGGGCAGTTTCCCCAGCTGTGCCCTCACGCAGGCTGCGTGGATTTTCAGAACAGCATTCCGCCCAGATTTCCCAGGAAAGGGGGTGTTGAGCCTGGTCTTGGGAAAGCAGAAGGATTTGCACTCTGTAGCCTGCCCTGAGCGGCCAGAGCTGAGGGGTCAGTAGGTGCCACTTGACTCACCAGATGATTGTTTTCTTTTCCAAAATAGGGTGTCTGCTAGGCCCTATCACACCATTATCACACATTTATGCTCCTCTGGCTGCAGTTAGTGCTGGGGAATGGCTCTCCCTGGCTGTCACCTCTCCCTCCCTGGCAGCTGACTGGCAGCCCGTGCCCCGCACGCGGCTCCAGCAGGGGATGAAACACTGCAGCAGCACCCGGCAATTTATGGCCATTTGGATCCCATCCATCAGCGGGGCTGATGACAAACCCCTGATCCCAGAGGGACCCCCGTGCCCATGGCCTGGGAGGCCATGCTCACACCAGCCCTGCTTTGCCTCTTTCCCTCTCTTTCCTCTGCTCACCCTATTCTGCTCACTCCCCTGCTGGAGGGACAGTCCTGGGTCCGGGGGTGCCCTGTCCCCGTGGGGCCTGGGGGCTGTGGCAACTTGTGACAAGTTGTGTTTCACGGAGTAGTCGCGGGGTAATCTTGCACGTCCTTGTTTTGTCATTTCGGGCACTTAAAGTGTCACAGAGATTTCACTACCCTAAAAGCTTATCTGTCAGCAGGAGAGAGTTATTCCAGTAAAAGGGTATCATCAGCGGCGGTGGGAGGAAAAAAAGAGACAAAAATCGTGTCTGAAGGTTTTCTATTCTGGGCTCTCTGCAGCCAACCTTGAGCTGCTGCAGCTGCACCCGGCAGCTCCCAGGGCCAGTGGGCAGCACTGGCAGCGGTGCCAGGGCGGGCTCAGCGTGTCCCCAACACATCCCTGCACCTCCAGCGTCCAGCTCAGCCCCAGCAAAGCGGAGCAATGCTGCTTGAGGGTCACTGTTTCATCCCTGCCTTCACAAGGTTGATGCTGTCTGTGCTGCAGCTCCCAGAGGGCAGAAGTTGCTCTGGCCCATCGTGGTGGAGCCAGCAGCTGTGCCTGGAGCAGGAGGACTTCTCTAAAAAGAGAGGATGGGAGCAGACCACATTGACGGTGGGCAGAAGTGTAGCATGAGCTGCTGTTTTTCCTGATTTCTGTGGTTTGCACCCAAATAGTGCAGTGTGGATTGATGGAGAGGATGGGAAGTGCAGGGAAGGGCAGAGAAAAGATGAAGGAGGGAGGGAGGGAAGGAGGGAGGGATAACTGGCTGCTCTTTTTGCCATCGTGGGAGGCTCAAATGGCTCATGTCTGGAAGGAGTTTCCACACGGGAAACTCTCCATGCTGGCAGTGACTGGAGCTGTGGGGACTCCTGTTCCGAACGGGAGCACAAACCCCTGGTGCAGTCGCAGGTTTAATGTGCTGTTAAACACCTCCACAAGCCGTAAAGCATGGAGCCAAGGGCTCTCCGGCACACTCTGTATTTGCCTTGGAGGAATTCTTTTAACTACCACGTCCAAAAAGGGAGTTATTTGCCTCCCTGTATCTGGAACCTCCATGCCTGTGTGATGCTGAGGAGCTTTCAGAGCGTGGAAACAGCCGGTGTAAGCGCTCCTACAGAAGGGAATGGTGCAAAGCCAGGGGGTCCTTGCTGTTCCTCTCCCCAGCCCCTGCTGCAGGAGGGAATTTTGTTTCCAGCCCAAAATAACACCCGCTTTGGTGGGGTTTATCTGTGCTCTGCCAAGTGCGTGACAAATTTGTACTAAATTGGAACCTCAAATGATGCCAGCACAGAGAACCACGAATGCTACTGCATAACACAGGAGACGAGATAAAAATCCTCCATACGGCACGGTTACTTCAGAAGCAAGAATAAACAATATTTAAAAAAGTATAAATGCAGGTGGCATATTTTCCTTAAAAAATGTTTCGAGAAAAACAAAAGCATCTTAACAAGGAATAAAATATGAAAAGCAGAAGTAGGTCAGAAAGAAGTCAAAGGAAGGGAGGAAAACTAACAACATGGAAATGAAAGACAAAGTGAATTCTGGTGGCACGTGGCCATGATGTGGGTCTGGGCAGCCGCTGGGACAAGGGTGAACTGCGTGTCCTCAGCTCCAACACATCCCAGGGCCCCAGCAGCTCCACAGGGATGCACCCAGGCATCTCTGCAGGTGCTGCCTGTGGTGGATAACCCTGTGCAGAGATGTCCCTCAGCTCTGCCCTGCTCCAAGCCTGCCCACGCAGAAAACAAACCTCTCTGGAATTGCCAACTTACCTGGGAGTTGGTGACAGAGGAGAGAGACATTTCAGACTCATTTATTTGCCCCATTAACCATTTTAACGACCTCTCTGCAATAACAATCATTCCCAGGGCTGGCAGAGCAGGTGTTCCAACAATCAGCAGGATTGAGAAGCCCTGGATGGCCGTTATTATTAATGCCCATAATAAAAACATGCCTGGGAGCTGCACACCCCGCGCTCCATTACACCCTGCGGTTTATGGGCTGGCAGCTCCCGCTCCAGGACAGCCCAGGGGAGCAGCAGCTCACCTGGCAGCGTGGGGAGCACCAAAGAAAGGCTGTCCAAAACCACCATCTTTCAACTGACCTGTTTTATTGTGTCGTGAAAGACTGCACCTAAAAGCAGGTGCAAGGAGTATCAAACAGCGTGTTTTACCTAGAACATCCGAGCCCGGGCGCTGCCGAGGCCCAGCCTGCCCATTCCCCGCTCAAACTGAAAAGCAGCAGCAACTCAGGCTTCTGTCTGCATTGAACAGCTGGTAAGAAACAAGGTAACCCAGGGGGCAGCTTCCCAAGGGACTGGCAAACAAAAAAAAACCAGGAGACGCATCTAGTGTGTGCTAGGGGCTGGTGTGGCAGGAGGGGAAATCAGCTGGCAGCTTTGTCACTTTCCCCGTTCTCAATCAGTTTCCTTTTCTTCTCATCCGTTTTCCTCTTGAAGATGTGGTCTCTGTAGAACTGGAGTTCTTTGATGCTTTCCCTGATGTCATCAAGTGCTCTGAAAGACAATTAAGGAGGGTTTCAAAGAGCCTGGGTACATCTCCAGCTATGCCCACATCCTAATGCTGCTGAAAACTTCCAGGCTGCAGGAAACCAAACTGATGCACAGGGAAGGTGCATCTGTCAGACATGAAAATAACACTCATTGTCTCAGGGAAGCAATAAAAGTCCAGTGGTGCCAACGTGGCAGGGAGTAACTCACAGCTTATTAGTTTATGTCAGCCTGGGCCACAGCTGCTGGAAACCAACAGGGTCTGCAGCACTGGCTGTCAGAAACAATTCCAGCCGAGGGAAGAGACAGGGCTCCAGAGAGCTGCCCAGCTCCAGCCGGGGCACGCGCAGGGCTCAGCTCCCTGAAGCAGCACATCAACCACGACTCCAGCCAGGAGCTCTGCGACAGCCAGCCCTCCTCCTCCTCTGTGTGTACCAGAGCCTCCCTGCTGCCCAGCATGGGCACATCAGAGCGGAGCCACAGAGGTTCCCCGGCTCCTTCCCGCTGCCTCTAGGGCACATTCCAAGCTCAGGAAATAGGCAAGAGCAGGACTCTCACCCCCCCCCATTCACAGTTCTCAAATTTTTGTGTTTCTGTGACCTCCTCTGCCCAAAAAAAGGGCAGATAACCCCCACTAAGTGCCTGCTTGCATGGTCAACAAACATGCACTTTGAAGAGCAGAGTGAATCAGAGGGGCTGAGGAAACTTCTGGTTCTCTGGATTTTAATAATCCCCTTCCCTACACTATCTAGGCTTTGGACAGAAGAATTCAAACATCTGACAGGGTGCAGAAGCCATCTCCACCTGCATCAGCCACAGGATGCTGGAATTCACAGGGAGCCCCACATCCTGCTCAGGAAGAGCAGAGTTCTCTGCAGGACAAGCCCTGCTCTGTCAGACACAGAGGCACAAAGCTCACCTGTGAGAAGCAGCCTTCTTTGGTGCAAACTCGTATTCCTCTGGATACCAGCGCCTGGGAGCAGAAAAACTGCCACTTAGAAAGAAAACTGGGATTCAAAGGCATGTCTGGTGGCTGCTGTGGGTTTGTTACACTTGGTGAAGGAACCTTGGTTTCACTGACACCCAGAGAAGCCACAGCCCTGTGAGTCCCCCTGCTTGATCTGCAGAGCCCCAGCACCACAAATGGGCATCCCAGGGGTATCTCTCAAACCACTTAACTGGGGCAACATTTACCTGCAAAGTTCCTTGACAGTGCTCACATCAATGATCCTGTAATGAAGGTGCCTCATGAACTGTGGCATGTATTTGTCAAGGAATTTCTTATCTGCATGAACAGAGTTACCTACAAAGACACAAACAAGATGTTTCTTCAAACAGAAGAAAACAGAGCAACATGGAAACGAGCAGCAGGCGGAGCGAGCTGGGAGAGATCACAGGGGAAGAAAAGCCATTCACAAGCAGCTCATTTATCCCATTTTCTAGCAAATATGATTGTAAAGGTTTGTCAGATTTTCATTGCAGGATCACACGGGGTTTAATACTAATACCTCTAGTAATTCCTCAGTTACTACTCCCACAATTTGTGTCACGCAGATAAATATCGAAGAATTATGCCATTATCGGGTTTTTTGCCAAGTGAAAGTGGCCATTGGTATTAATCCCACTCAGCACCTGTCCCAAGATCATGTACAAAATTCTGAAAGCAGTTCTGGGTAACAGGACACCTGGAAGATCCTTATTCAGCCTTTGGCTGGATAGCCAGGGAGGAAGAGACACAGCACAGAACAGGAACCCACCCCTGCCCCACGTGCTGGGAGTGCAGGATGGATGATGTGCTGCAGTGCAGAAAGAAGGAGCCTCACCTGCGAGAGGACAGAGCCCTGGGGGTGTCTGCTGCCGCACGAAGGACAGGAACTCGTACTCTGCCTGCTGCAGCGAGATTTTACTCTCCTTCACAGCCTTAGTAAGGCCAGACTGCAAAAAAGAGCCCAGTCATAAATCAGAAACACCCTGTCACAGACACTGCCAGGAATGCTCCAGTTCTCAAGTAAATGTTTAACTCTGCAGTGAAAGGTCAACCCTTGGAGTGCTGCTTGCTCCCCAGGTGCCTCCTGAACTCTGGATCTCAGTTCTCTGGGGCACCCCCAGCCTCTACTCCCCCCAGGGACCTCCTGCTTGGGAAGGAAAACCAAGGCAGGTAAATAGTCCTGACAGCACTGACCTTCCTGTGTGGTTTGGGACTTTTTCCTTCCCTTTTATTTGATTCCTTTACTCAGAGTTCTTTCCAGTTACCAAGATGTGAAGCGTTGTTTATCCACCTGCACATCCTTGAGGCAGGAGAGCGCTACATCCCTTCACATCCCTGTTCCAGGAGAGGCACTCACCTCCCCAGCAGGGAGCAGCAGCTACCAGTGAACACAAATAAACAGGATCCTGCCTTCAGGGTTCATCAAGATTCCTATAAATCAGGAAAGTTCCTCCCTGGTTTTTTTTTTTCAATAGCTAAATGTCAAATCCTCTCCAAGTGTTCTCAGTGATTTATTTCCATCTGGCTACGCTATATATTTCCACGACTGTGCAGCAAAAATCTACTTGACAGATCCAAGTGGTGGTTAAAAAATTCATTATGTGGCAGCATTTTCATCTATATTCTAATTGCTTCTCTTCTCTTAGTCAATTAAAAATAAGTAGCTCCTCAGGAGCAGCAAGGCTGCATGCTTCCATCTCCAATTCACTCCTGAGCTGAGGCTGAGGCGGAATCCTCGACTGGGGCAGGGAGAAGCACCCATCACAGTAAATTAATATTCATTTCTCAAACTCTTGCTAATTCTTCCCAGGGAGAGCAAGATGCCAAAGGGGGAGGAGAGGGGGGTTATGGATGTCTTAAAACTTCAGCCCTTAATTGAAAACTAACTTGAATTTCAATTCATCATCAGGGACTGGAAAATCCATTTGCTCTCTTGCTGCTGGCAAAGAGGAACCTTTCTTTGGTGGCCCAAAGAACTAAAAATAATCTCTTGCTGCAAAAGTGAAGCTTTCAGTGAAAAAATCCACAAAGCCTACAGGGCTGAGGGGACAGGCAAAAGCCCAGTGTTTACAGGCCTGGAGTCCTGTAAACATGCACCGGAGTCCACAGCAAGAAATCTGCATTTGACTGGCTCTGGACTGTTCTGCACCAATCCTGCACCTGTTCTTATTAAGGCATTCAAGCTTCACCTCCCCACTGGGACTATTTTGAATTATTTTATGCAAGACTTCAGCAGGAGGAGCTGTCAGAATTTGAACCCAACCCAGCCTGCACCAGGGCTCCCACAGAGGCAGGAGGTGGCCAGCAGCTCTGTGAGAGGACCAAGGAACCAAACCCCAATTCTCCCACTGGGAGTAAGGAGGCTGAGCCCCTGCCTTGGGAGACGTGAGCCAGTGGCACATCCCTGAGTGACAGATCCCGTTCTGGCCCCCCTGCCTGCTCCAGCCCTCCCAGGGGAGCCTCACTGCTGCTGTGCTGTGCTGATGCTTCCCACTCCAGACCAGGGAACAGCTTCCAGCACTCTTCCAACTTATCACAAACCAGGCTGCAAAGCACAGGCTGCTTCAGGCAAGCTGGAAGCTGAAGGCTAAGGATCCCCGAGTGCAGTCTAAACGGTGCCACAGATGACTCACGAGACCTTGGGCAAAACGTTCCACACAGGCTCCTCAATACAAAATAAGACAGATACTGTCTCCTGTCTTTGAACCCCTCTGTGTGGCTGCGAACTGCTCAGCACAGGAAATGTCCCTGCTCAGGCGACTGTACTGCAGCTGATCACTCAGTATTAATCGCTCAGAATTACTCGTCCTGCAGCTCATCTCTCAGAATTACTCGTCACTGCCATCGCGGCCAAGGCGCAGCAGGGTTTTTACCTTCCCGTGATGCTCCTTGCACCACTCGGACATGCTCTCCAGCAGCTCGTCGGGCTGGTTGATAATCAGGTTCGGGCCCTGTCGGGGACAGGGAAGCACAGAGGTAACGGCAGGAGAAGTTCAGGAGCCTGTGAAGTTGGGTGCCGAGCACAGGCGGAGGCGGGCAGTGCCAGCCTGCAGGCACGCCGTGCACCGTGACGCAGCCCCGCGCTCCGCTGCCGCTCCCACGCTCCCGGTGCGAGCGGCGATCCCAGCGCGGCCGGAGCCGGGAGCGCCGGCGTTACTTTGCTCCAGCATCCCCGGGCTTGCCCGCCGGCCCCGCGCGGCTCACCTCGGCCAGCACGTTGAGGTCGCAGTCGGTGATCAGACACGCCATCTCCAGGATCTGGTCCTTCTCCACGTCCAGGCCCGTCATCTGCCAGGGGCGAGCGGCAGCGTCAGCGCGCCCGGGGCCCGCGCCCCCCGTCCCGTCCGCTGCTTCCCCACGCCCCCCGCCGCCCCGCGCCGCGGCCCCGCACCTCCAGGTCCACCCAGACCATGCGCTGCCCCATGTCGCCGCCGGCCATGGCCGCCGCCCTCCGCCGGCCCCGCCACAACCGCCCGGCGCAGATCCGCAGGCGGCCCAGGCCGGCGCGGCCGCCGCCCAGCATCGCCGCCGCACTACAGCTCCCGGCGACCCCCGCGCCGCCGCCTACGCTCCATAGGGGTGGATGCGCCGCAAGGGCTGCTGGGAGATGTAGTCCACGGTGTCCGGGGGCGCTCCGCCCGTTACCGGTGCCACGGAGCAGCTCCGCTGCCCTGGCCTCAAAGGCGGAGGTTCACCCAGGGGCTTTCCCTAGGGAGACTTTTAATGTTCTTCAAAACAATACTGAAATGTTTTAAATGGACAACAGGGAATGGGTTCATATTGAAAGAGAGTAGGTGCCGATTACATATTAGGAAAAGATTTTTTACTGTGAGGGTGCTTAGGCACTGTAACAAGTTACGCATGGAAATTGTGGATGCTCCATCACTGGAAGCGTTCAAGGTCAGGCTGGATGGGGCTCTGAGCAGCCTGGCTGGTGGAAGGTGTCCCTGCCTCTGGCAGGGCGTTGGAGTGAGGTGATCTTTAATGTACCTACCAACCCAGAGCAACATGTGATTCTGTGACCGTATAAAAAACAACATGAGGAACGTTACAGATGTCAGGCAGCATCTGTCCCACCTCAACTCTGCTTAAAATGCCAGACCCTTCCAACTGACACAGATGTTCCTTTCTCCTAGAAAAATACTAACAGCACTTATCTGTGGCACAAGGACAGTGTGGTGGTTTCTCCATGGCTTCCTTACCCCGTGAAAAGCCCTGAAGTGTGCGTTAACACATTTAATACTGAGACCGGAGGTTGGCAGGACTGCACTGCTGGTATTTTTACAAACACTAAAAGGTGACTTCACTGGGGGTTTTTTGGGGGTGGGGGGTTTTATACATGTTCTCAGTGAGAAACAGGTCACGTTTGCTTTGCCCTCGAGTCCCTCAGTGGCGCGCCGAGTGCCACTTGGCTTCTCTGTAGCTGTCCCTGCGGTGCTCATAGCTCCAGCCGTCGCGGTGCCGCTCCTCGTAGTGCTCCTCGCGGCCCCGGTAGTGGTGCTCGCCCTCGTGGCCCCTCTCCTCGAAGCCGTACTCGTCGCGCTTGCCGCGGCCGTACTCGGGGCCGCCGTCCCCGAAGCGCTCGCGGCCGAAGTGGCGCCCGTCGGGGCCGTAGGGGTGGGCGCCCAGCCGGGCCTTGCGCGGCCCCTCCAGGCGCCGCGGCCCCGGGGAGCCCGGCAGGCCGTGGAAGGAGTGCGGGTAGCCGGGAGGGCCAAAGCCGGGCTGCTCCCCGTACTTGCCCCCGAACTGGGGCTGCTGCCGGGCCGTGCTGTTCATCTGGAGGGCAAAGAGGGACAGAGGGCTCAGTCCGGCACGCTCGCTGCCTGGGGGAGTGCCTGAACCAAACCCCGGGCTGGCCTCCAACCCACACTGCTCATAGTAGAACCTTTACATGGCCCAGAGCCTCCTCCAACCCACACTGCTCACACCAGAACCTTCCATGACCCAGAGCCTCCAACCCACACTGCTCACACCAGAACCTTACATCGCCCAGAGCCCTCCCAGCTGGCTCCCTCTGTACCAGCAGCTTCACATCATCTGGAAGTGCCATTTCAGCCCTCCAGCAGTGCATTCCCAGCAGCTGTGCCCCTGAGTGTGCACGTACCACCGCTTGTCTCTGCAGGCTCGACGGGAACCCCGGCGCGCCCATGCCATCCGGAACCCTCTCATACCTGCAGGGAAAACACAGCAGCAGTGTCAGCCTCAAACACACAACGGGGCATCTGCATCTCACTGGTGCTCCCTCCACGGGAGGGAAACACCAAACTGCACTTTGGGAAGTAGCCACGAACACGGTGAACCATGCAACGTCTGCCTCCATTCCGCACTCCTGTGCTGGCCACACTCGTACCTGCTGCAGTTGGATGCTGGATGAGGCATCCCAGGAGGGTTGGTACCAGGAGCTCCGAGCTGGGAACAGGATGGACTGATATCCTGGGCTGCATGACTGCTCCCTGGAGAGAGACAAATAATTCAGGAGACCCACAAACACCAGTTAAGGTAATGAGGTGTGAAGTGAACTTGCAGAAAATCAACACATTTTGAATTGGCTCTCAAGTTTCGTAAGTGATCTGCAAAAGCACGTGGTCCAGTTACCAAAACAAAGTACTGCAATCTTAATTCCCACCAGAAAGGGCAGAGATACTGTAAACAATGTGCCTCATTTACCACGATCAGATGCGATTTTTGCTCCTCGTGTGATAATTTAGAACAATTCTTGGAAGTGCTGCAGGAATTACCAATAAAAACCCACAGAGAAGGCTCGGCCAAGGGGTTACACCGGCCATGAGGGACAGGAGGAGGTGAGGGGAGCAGAGCTGGAGATGAGGGACCCCTTGGTGACAGGCTCCTGCAATTTACCCGAATAGCTGTGACTCTGCTGCAGGCTAGGGCAGCTGACAGCAGTTCACGTCCCCCTACAAAGGTGGTGAAGGTGCCCCCGGTACCTGATCGGAACTGGATGCGCATGGGCCGCCCGTACAGCTTGATCCCGTTGAGCAGCCGCAGCCCGTACGGCACCGACTCCTCGTGCTTGAAATTGACGAAGGCGAACTGCTTGGGCCGTCCATCCCGGTCCTTCGGGATCTTCACGGTGATCACGGGCCCCGCCTGGCACCGGGGACGAAGGCGTTAAGCAAACACCGGGAGGCAGCGGCCGCCGCCGCGCATGAGCGCCCCGCCGAACCCTGTCCCGCGGCGGCCGCCGTAGCCCCGCCGGCCATGGAGGCCGCGGCCCCCCCGTCGCCGCCGCCGCGCCCTCCCCCGGTACACGCAGCGCGGGCGCCGAGCGGTACCTGGTGGAAGAGCTCGAAGATGAGCTCCTCGGTGACCTTGGGGTCCAGGTTCCCCACGAAGAGCGTCCGGTTCGCCTCGGCTGCCGCTGCCCCCATGGCCGCGCCGGGATCTGAGCGCGCGCTCCCCCAGCCGCTGCTCCCCCCCGCCCCGCGCGTGACGTCACCGTCACGTGCGTGCGGGGGCCGCCCCTTCCGGACGGGGCGGGGCCATGGGGACGGGGCGGGGAACGGGACAGGGAACGGGGAAACGGGAACGGGGCAATGGGAACGGGGCAATGGGAACGGGGCAACGGGAACGGGGCAATGGGAACGGGGCAATGGCAATGGGAACGGGGAAACGGGAACGGGAACGGGGCCAGGGCAATGGGAACGGGAATGGGAACGGGGAAACGGGAACGGGGCAATGGGAACGGGAATGGGAACGGGGCAATGGGAACGGGGAAACGGGAACGGGGAAATGGGAACAGGAACGGGGCAATGGGAACGGGGAAACGGGAACGGGAACGGGGAAACAGGAACGGGGCAATGGGAACGGGAACGGGGCAATGGGAACGGGGCAATGGGAACGGGAACGGGGAAACGGGTCAATGGGAACGGGGCAATGGCAATGGGAACGGGGAAACGGGAACGGGAACGGGGCCAGGGCAATGGGAACGGGAATGGGAACGGGGAAACGGGAACGGGGCAATGGGAACGGGAATGGGAACGGGGCAATGGGAACGGGGAAACGGGAACGGGGAAATGGGAACAGGAACGGGGCAATGGGAACGGGGAAACAGGAACAGGGAAACGGGAACGGGAACGGGGCCATGGCAGCAGGGCAACGGGAAATGGAGCATGGACAGGACCGGGGCCTCGTCAGCCCCGGTTCGGCGGCAGATGCGGGCACAGGATCCGGGCGGGACGGGCCCCGAGAATCCCCTGTAATTAACCAGTAATGGCAATAAGCCCCCCGGGCAGTCGCTGCTGCAGCACGTGCGGCGACCCCGCTGTCGCGACAGCGCGTCCTGTCACGAGCCCGCGCCCCGGTCCCGCCTGACCGCCGGTGCCGGGGTTTGTCCGTGTCCCCGTTATTGCCACGCTGGGTGCGATCAGCCGGGAAGGCCGGGATGCGGGTTTAACCCCCAGTGGGCTTGGGGAGCGGGGAAGAGCCCGGGGGTTGCGGTGGGACACGGGGGGTCACCGGGGCTCGGTCCCGACAGAGCGGCCAGGCTGTGCCTGCACGGCCTTCCCAGGGATTCCGCTCCTCCGAGGACTCCGGGAGGCATCCTCGGCTCTCCCCAGCCGCTGCAGTCCCCTGGGCATCCCAGAAGGTGCTGGATGTAAAACGGGCGTTCTCCATCTGGAAAAATTTTGAGAGGGGCAGTTGAGCCTTCATTTTTCATTAGATCCCCTCGCGCTGCAGCAGATCCGATTTCCTTGTTAATTGGGTGCTGTTCATTTTCTCCACTTCATTACTCACCGCCGCACCTAGAATTTATATCCATTTGGTTTAATCGCGTTCGCCTGGTTAAATTCCAAACAGTCACTCGTTCAGAAAGGGAATTATTACCTCGCTTTGCCAGGACTTCCACTTTGCCTTAATTTCCCTGGAGCCCCGTTTACCTCGCTCTGCCTGTTCTCCCTGCCTGGGTCCCCTCGGGCCTGGCTGGGAGCGGGTGATGCCAGAGCCATCGTGGCCATCGTGGCTCATTCCACGTGCCATCGTGGCCATCTGGCTCGTTCCACATGCCACGGCCCTGGCCAGAGGCAGGAAGGAGCTGGTGGGCTCAGGCATTGCCTGGCACAGCCTCGCCCAGCCCAGGTTTGAGAAATACGCAGTGAGAGAACAGGAGACCCGTCAGGTGCTTCAGAGATGCTCTTGGAGTTCTGGTGTGCTTGTTTGTGTCACTGTTTTGTGCTCTTTTTGCTCTTCAGAGGAGCAAAGTGGAAAACCAGGAAACTTTTGCTTTGGCTGCCTGTTTGCACTCTTAATGAGCAGGCACTTGGAAATATTGCTGAGATTTCAACTAATTTCACTTGCCAGTTCCAAGTGTAGAAGAGGGTGGTGGTGTACTTATTTGGGGAGTTTGTTTGGAGGTTTTTTTGCTTCACCTTCTTCCTCAGTTTCTCCTGCTTCTCAGCCCATTTCTCCCTGGCAAGAAAATAATGCACAAGTAAGTAATGAAGACTCATTCTGTGGATATTTAGCATCTGTATCTGTGGGCTCCTGCCTGTGCCTGGTCAGTCAGGGACACCAGCCTCACTGTCCCCTTCCAGCTCCCAGACATATTTCACCACTGGCTCCCAGTGGAAGGCTCCTGCTTTCCGCTCCCAGCTCCCGGCAGTTCTGCTCGGTGTAGTCCGGGCTGATGATCTCCTGGAAGTGCTCACAAGCAGGCAGGAGCTGGTGCATGGTGGGGCCACAGCCGTCTCTCAGGGTGTCACCTCTCAGCCCGTCTGGTGCAGAGTGGGGACAAACCCTCCCGGTGAGGATGGAAACTGCCCCAGAGGGGCAGGAACGTCCCAGAGCCCCTCGGGCTGTGTTCCCCCAGCCCAGAGATGTGACCCCAGGTGCTACAGACCCTTGCACAGCCCCTTACCCCAGTGCCAGGGCAGGGGCAGCTCCTGCAGCGGGTCCAGAGGCAGTGGCAGGGGCAGTGCCAGCTCCAGGGGCAGTGGCACTACTGTCCCCATGGCCCCAGCCCCAGCTGGGCTCCAGGGCTGTGGCACAGCTGCAGCTCCCTGCCCGCACTGACACGTGTGTCTGTGTGTCCGTGGCTCGCACCGCTCGCTCCTCTGGGGCAGCCCGGGAGCGCCTCGGGGCTGCTCGCCTGGGCAGAACATCCCCTGCAGGGTCCTCAAGTTCTGCATCGCAAACGCGCTTGCCCCTGCCCGGCTGCTCCCCATGCTGTGAAATTCCTTCAGGTACTCCGAGGGGTCAGAATTCCGCCGGTAAAGCCTCGCCTCCGTGGGGATCCCTGGCTCCTCCATCGCACCGAGAGCCGGCTCCGCTGCTCGCCCTCCCGAGCCGCGCAGCCCCGGCCGCAGCTCCAGAGCGAGCTCCGCGCTCCCCCGGGCGCCTTCCCCAGCAGCTCTCAGTCCCTGCCGAGCCTTTTTTGCACAGTAATCGCTCCGGAGCAGCCCGGAGGGGACAGGGACAGGGGCAGGGGCAGGGGCAGGGGCAGGGGCAGGGGGGCAGGGACAGGGACAGGGACAGGGACAGGGGCAGGGGCAGGGACAGGGACAGGGACAGGGACAGGGACAGGGACAGGGACAGGCGGGCACAGCTCCTCGCCGTCTCCGCCGCACAGAGGCAGCAGAGCCCCGCGCTTCAGCGCGGCGCGTCCCGCCGCAGCTCGTCCTCCTCCCGCTCGCCCAGCTGGAGCCGAAATGATCAAACAGTTTTAGGCTCATTACCGACTCCAAATCTATGTAATTGGCCTTTGCTTTTTTAAGGATCCATCGTTAGAAGTGACAGCAGAGGAGCTGCGGCACCATCGCCAAACTAACGAGTGGGAGTGTAGATCCAAGGTGTGTTTGCTTCACAAACCCCCTCACTGAGCCAGACCTGGCCTCTGCTGAGCATGCCAGGCGTAGAAAGGACGTCAGCTAGAAAGATGAACGTGGCAAAGAGGTTTTCTTCTGACAGCAAAGCCAGCAATCAGTGTTCCCTGCTACTGCAGTGCTGGGACATGGGGCCCTGCCAGAGCCTTGCTGGCCAGGCAAGCTGGCCCAGGGGTGTTTGCCAGTGCAGTGCTTTGCTTTCCATCCTCAGAGCCTGATTTTGTCACTGAATGACGTAATCTGGGGATTAAAGCACAAAGTGTCAGAGCCCAGAGGCCTCTGAGCAGGAGTGACAGAGCATCTCAGAGCTGTTGAGACTTACTGCCCTCACTACCAGCCTGGCACTGCCAGCCTGGGAATCACAGAATCCTAGCCTGTCCTGGGATTGGCCTGCCGTGGCAGGGACACCTCCCACTGTCCCAGGCTGCTCCAAGCCCCATCCAGCCTGGCCTTGGGCACTCCCAGGGATCCAGCGGCAGCCACAGCTGCTCTGGGCACCCTGTGCCAGGGCCTGCCCACCCTCACCGGGAAAGATTTCTTCCTAATATGTGATCTAAACCTACTCTGTCAGTGTGAAGCCTTTGTCCCATGTCCTGTCACTCCAGGCTGTAAATAGCAGAAACTCTGAATAGGCTCCCTTCAGGCACTAGAAGGCCACGATTAGGTCAGCCCAAAGAGCCACCCCCAGGCTCGTGGCAGTGCCCAGAATGGCTCTGAGGCTGCAGCTTCCCATCGCCATGAGAGCCTGGCTCCAGACATCTGATTTCCATTTCCCCCCGTACTCCTATTTCAATCAAAGTGTGTGATTAGGGCTGCACGAGCTCCATTGTCATCTCCACCTAAGTGCTGCTCTGATGGGTGGAAACAGCATCTCAGTGTTTACAGGGAGGAATGCATGGCTCTGCTTTCCTGGATATCACACAAAATCTGCCACTGCAGGGAGGGGAAATCACACAAAAAGGAGCAGCGCCTGCAGAAGGCTGGGGAGGGAGGAGGGGAGCCCTCCCAGCCTATGGAGGGGCACCTTGGCCTCGTCCCCTCACCTGTGCTTCGAGGTTCCTGCCAGAGTCAGGGGAATCCACCCACTGCTGTGCCCTTTCCTCCCAGGGTTGGACGTTTGGCTGAGTCTCTGTCACAGGGGCGTCAATGGGATCTAGTTAAGGGATGTGTAATTAACATCTGGCCATGCTGCTGGGCCCCTGCCCTGGCTCTGGCTCCCCAGAGGCTCTGCCCACAGAGGGGAGCGGGAGCAGCCCAGTGCCAGGAACAAAAGGCGCCTCCTCTCCATGTGCTGTAGAGGATCCCAAACAAAAGGTTCCCATTCCCTGCGCTCCTCTCCCTGCTTCTCACTCTTCTCTCTGTGCTCCCACTCTTCAACAGGGATTTAAGCCATTCTTTTCTCTGGGCTGCAACAAGAAAGTAGCAATTAACTGTTATAAGGCTGTTTTATAGTCCTGTGCAAACCCTTTCCATCCACTCTGCTTTAAATGGGTACATCTTTTATTCCCAGTTTTCAGGAGTGTAAAACTTTACAGCGTTTGCTGCAAACCTTCATACTTTGCTTTGCAGTTTATTGCTCCCTCTGCGGATATATCTCACTCATAAATATGGCTTCCAGCTCCCAGCACTTGACTAGGAGCTGCAGTGCCTCAGAGTGCTTCCATTAATGGGACTTTGCCTACATATCGTGGTATGATTCATCCCAAACCTCTGTCTCTCCTCTGCCCGAAGGTGCAGAGCTCTGTAGAGCAGCTCTGGCAGCAGCAGGTCACTCAGCCAGGGCATTCCAGCACCAGCTGCACATCCCTATGGCTCTGGGGGCTGTGGAAGGGGGCTGTGGAGAGCTCAGGGTGAGCTGGGGCTCTGTGCTGGGCTGGCTTCGGGCACTGCCATTGTGGAGCCCTGGAGCAAAGGCTGTGCTGGGTGGAGAATTTCCTCTCCTATAGATTGTTTGCGGGTTATTTGTAAAAAACTTTCTTTTCCTATGATTTGCGTGGAGTTTCTCTGCTCTCCCTGTACTAAGAGCAAAAAATAAAGATGTCAGGTGTTGATGTTCCTGTGGGTTTAGGTCTGACATGGGTGTGTTGTTTCTAACCACCCCGCAGCTTTTATTTCCATGGGAACATTGAGGAGTTCTTTTACCCTACTGCCCATTTTTTGGAACACTTTGGAGAAGCGCTGTGCTTGACACAGGCTCAGGTGTCCATGACCAGAGGCAGCCAGGCTTGTGGACGCCAATGCCTTTGTTCTTCGGCAGAGCAGGGCTCTGTGTGCTGCTGGTCCTGCCGGGCTCTGGGAAGGGGACAGGGCACCCGGCACCCCTGCACTGCTGGTGGCCCTAAGGGAGGAGTGGGGGCTCCTGCTGCAGCCCCCAGCCAGCTGCCGTTATTCTGGGCTGTCCTGGCACAAAGGACTGGGAAAGGTGTGGGATATTGAGTGCAGCTTTCAGATCCTACATGGTAATTTCCTTGCATTACAGCAATGGCAGCTTTAAAACCGCCCTCCTCCTGTCCCTTTAACAGAACAGAAAAGCGTTCAGGGCCGGTTTGTTTGGAGTCCAGAATGGCAGTGATTACAGCAGCGCTGCATTTGGGGTAAATGCAGTGACACCGGGGTGGGAATGACCCCTGCTGAAAGGGTGGCATGGGGTGGGGGTTGCTGTTTGTCCCTCCCTGCGTGTGCCCTGCCCGTTACCAAAAGCAGGGTGCTTTGTCTCATCCCTTTGAGCATCCAGCACTGCATTAAAGCTGCTTTTCCAGGGAAGAACGAGATCTATTGATAAAAGCCTTGGCTGGCAGAGTCCATCCCCAAGGCAGGCTGGGGGTGCCCCCAGCCCCGGGCTGCAGCAGGGAGGGCAGCAGGGCAGGGCGGGCACGCGCTGGCAGCCCACGCTGGCGGATGCTTTATGGGACCATTTGCCAGTACCTGCTCCAAATGTCAGAGCCAGGCAGGGGAACAGGTGGGCTCTGTGCGTCTCTGGGGCCCCACTAATTCACAGGCAATAAATTAATGACAGGAACAGGGACAAAGTCCTATTCTGGGTGCAGGTGAGTGAGCAATTCCCTTCTGGCAGGTGGAGGGAGGGAGACCTGCTGCCATCAGGCTGCCTTTGATTGTGTTGTCTGAGCCAGCCTTAAAGGTAGCCCCTGCTCGAGACCAGCTTTGCTCCTGCTCGGGGCTCTGGAAGCAGTGGCAAGTCTCGCTTAAAATAATGAGCACCTCTGCTAATTACCTGAGGCTGCCTCTTTGAACCGCAGGCTGTCGCTTACATCATCCCCACAAAGGAGCCGAAGGTTCCCTTCAATCCCAGAGGGACGGGAGGTGTTCAGAGCTGATGGCATCAGGCCTTGAGGAACGGGTTGCGCCCGCGCAGAGCCGGTGCTGGCGCCAGGCTGGCAGGAGTGGGGCGTGCCCAGCTCCGAGCTGACGCTCACTCCTGTCCCACCTGCCCCCGGGAGGGAGGGCATGGGCGTGGGGGCGCTTTCCTAGGGAACAGGGCCAAAAACAGCGGGGGGAAAGAGAAAAGTACACGAGTGGTACCATATTAAACAAGCTGTGCAACAAGCTGTCGTCCACGGACGCTGTATCAGCACGGTTTTGGTTTTGTCTGCGCCATTTTTGTAGAATTCCCGAGGGATTGTGACCCGGGAGCAGCGATCCGGCACCGGGTGGGAGGGCAGCAGGGCTGGTGCGAGCTGTGCCGGGCTCCCTCTCGCCTCTAGGAAGCACTCTGAGCTCAGGGAAACGGGGAGGATCGCTCCGAGCAGAGCTGCGAGAGCGCGCAGCATCCTTAGACTTGGCGAAGTGCTTTTTCTGGAGAGCCTTGGCTTGGCAGCGGGCGAGAAGTGAGGTCGAGGGATTCCAGAGTGGCAGAGCTTGGGACTCGGCAGTTGTCTGTCAGCTCGAGGGAGAAAGTTCTGGGAAATGCCCGTGGGGATGCAGCAGCCTGGTCTCAGAGCCAGGAGCCCCTTCCCGTGCAAGGGTTCCCTCCGAAACGGGGCGAGGCGAATGCCAGCCCTGGAGGATGTGCTCAGACACAGGAGCGTGGCGCCTGGAGAGGCTGCATCGTTCAGGATAAGCCATCACTCTGGGCTCTGCTGAGGGCTGGATCGTTCAGGATAAGCCATCACTCTGGGCTCACCCTGCAGAGGTGCAGGAGAGACGAGGTTCCCGGGAGCAGGCGGCTGCGCCCCGGCCCGACGAGCCCGTGCAGATGGCAGGAGACAAACGACACCATCTCCGTACTGTAGTGGCTTGGCTGTAATTCCTGAAAGACATTTATTGGAGGCAGCCTTCCCTTTTTCAGGGCTGTGGCTCCTCGGGCAGGGGGAATTGCAGTGGGGAAGGTGGAAAGCGCAACCCGGCGTTACTGATGAGACCGGTGCCCAAACCCCCATCCATTCCTCTCCTCCAATTTTCTCCTCTGACAATTTATAGGTTGGTTTGATGCTTGAATAGCTGAGTCTCTCTAGTAATATGTATTCTCTGTAAGTATTCCCCGCTGTGGCATATCCTAAGAGAACTCCATCAAATAATTATCTTCCCTTTTATTTATTCACAGTCTTTTCACTCGATCTGCATCACGATAAAATATTCCAATGGCTTCCTCTTAGCACTGAGCCTTCCCAGATTGTAAAGTGTATTTATGTACAGTATTAAATCCGCCCTGCGCCGCTCTTTATCTCGCCTCTCTGCCCGTTCTGTGCTGCCGTTGTGCTGGCCCTGGCCATCCCCTGCCCTGATTCCCCGTGTGCCCCTGTGCCTCCTGCCCGCAGCCCAGGGCAGGAGGGGTCTGCAGGCGGCCAAGGACCGGCTGCAGCCAGCGTGCAGGGACGGAGAGGGGCAGCCCCACCAGGGAACCCTCCTGCCCTCCCTCCCAGCGCTTCCAGCCGGGCTCTGGCTGCCTGGCAGGGCCGGGCTGCCCGAGGACGTGACTGCAGGGCAGCCGAGCGCAATCAGAGCAGGGAAGAAACCAATAACCTCCCTGCCCGCTCCGGAGGAGCGGCGCCGCTGCTCTTCTCCAAGCGCTCCCTGTGGAGCTGCTGGGCTCTGGGGAAGGATGGATCCCTAAAAAGGGCCAGCTTTTCCTACAGAAAGAGGCTGTTTCAGGGGAGGGTGTGCAGAGTCAGAGTGAAGGTTTCCATGCTGATGAGCGCTTGGAGCAGTCCTCAGAGAAGGTGCAGGCGTGCTGCAGCAGAGCTCTGACCTGTGCCAAGGGACGTTCTTCCTCCATGGGATAGCAGGTCCATGTTTGCACCTGGGATTGCTGCAGGCTTTGGAAATAGCCCTCCAACACCAGTATACCCTCCTTGTCTTTCTGAGGATTTCTGCATGCTGCACAGGGAATGCTTGGTGTTGGGCATCCCTGCTTGCTGCTCTAAAAGACCCCATGAGGGATCTGTGGCTTCTCCACCCCTGGATGCATGGGAGGCATCTTGGCATCTCTGCAGGCGATCCCAGGGTGTTCTGGACTGAAGGGGCTCTTGTGGTCACATTCACAGTCTGTAGCAGTGCCAGGGATTCTGTTAGGCCAGAAGAGCTCTCCCTGCCCTGAGGGCTGGGGGAGTAAAAGCAAGTTTAACTGTGTTTTTAGGTTTGCTTACGCTGCGCTGCCCACAGGAGCATTTCCTGGGAGCCACGAGGCAGTGGCAGCAGCAGCACTTTCTGCCATGCTGTGTCACCATGACGCAGGAACAGCAGTTATTTGGTCGGTCACAGAGGAATAGCGACGACCTTTCACAGTTGTGACTTTTCTTCCCAGCCTTGCCCACAGTCAGCTTAGCTGGCAGGCAGATGGGCCAGGGAAAGGGGTGTTTCCCACAAGAGGGAGATGCCAGGGGAGAGGACCAGTCATGGTGAGGGTGATAACCATGATGCTCCAACTCACTTGGCTCTGGTACCTCTTTGGACTGGTGTCCCTTCCACTCCTGGAGAGCCAAGTTCCCCAGCAAGGGTTAACAGAGTGTATAAAATTGATTGCGATTTTAGTAATTCAGTATAATCACAGTCTACCAGCAGGTTGCTTTTCCAGCAGGAGGGTTTGGAATTATTTTCTGGAGTTTGCAATATAGAACTTAAATTAAGCCTCAGAAGTCAGAGGAGCTCTGCTGCATCTCTAATGTGGTGCTAAATTCTCAGCAGCACATTCCCTGTATTAAAGCCTTTGCTGGCAATTAGGTTCATTAACTATCACAATACCTTATTTATTACTCGGCATGCCATATGGTTTCCCAGCTAAAGAATGGCACCCGTTCTAGCACAGACCATTTGGCATCATAAAGATGTTAACAAATAATGTTATGGCTCTCAAGGGCAAAAGGGCTCGCCGGGCTGCAGGTCTGCACGGCAGGAGAGAATATGAAAACATTTTTCTTCTATGGCAAAATAAAGAATTCCTTGAGACAGAAGTATTCAAAGACTATCCCGCTTGCATCACGCAAATGGGAGTTTTATACATGCCCATAATGGTTCTGTCAATATTTGCAGCAGGCAGCGTGCTCACTCATCTCCTTTCCTTCCCTCGCTCCCTCTGAGCACCGACAGGAAGGACCCACCTCCATCTAATCCTGCTGCATTTATGCCTCTTGACTTTTATTTCCTCTGATGGCACTGACGCTTTGGTGTGTGCAGCTCTTGGGGACAGGATTAATTATCCAGCACCATCCTTGCTACTGCCCAAACTCCAGCACTGGGCACTGCACCGAGGCACCCGGGGTGCATTGATTGCTGCTGTGCAGAGGAGAGACAGTTTGTGCATATCTGTGCGTGTAGGGGGGAAAGCTTCACCAGCAGAAACAGCCCCTTGGGACCCCAAAGACAGAACATGAAGTTAGGTGTTCTGACCCTGAAAAGGGGAAAATCCTACTTGTAGTTAGTTTAGTGCTCTTGGGAGGAGATCAGGACCTGTTACAGCCCAGGCTGTGAGCGTTACACCGGGTACACCACACTTGGTTCCTATTTTCAGCAGGATTAGGATTACAAGAGCCAGGGACAGCATTTCAGGTCACAGGGACTTGGACTGTCTCCTCCTGGGTACTGGAAGGAAGAAAAAGGTACTTTTCCAGCAAGGAAAAGGTACTTCTCCATTCCTGTTCTGGGAGTGGATTCTCCCAGAATAAACACATCTAAAGGGTGATTTTGGCAAAGTGCAACTTAAATCAGAGTAGTACTGAAAGCACAGATCAAACTAGACTTTGTGATCCTGCTGCAGTATCCTGTGACAACCTCTGAATTTCCAGAAATGGGTCAGAAAGACAAGTTTCAGGCACATTTAGCACTGCTGCCAAATTTCCTAGGCAATGCTCGCTTGGTGCCTAGGTGAGGTTGTTTCCTGGATCCTGCTCTTCACTGATTCCTGGGTGAGCTTTCTGATTTGCAGAAAGACAATTCCTCCGGCCCATGAGCTGAGGAATGGCTCTGGGCTCCTGCAGATGGGCTCTGCTGGTCTGTGCACAGGTAGCCCAGGTATCTGCAGCAGCACAGAGCCAGCTCCCTGATTCCAACAATCCCTGATTCCAGCTCCCAGCCAACGATCAGGTGGGTCAGGGCAGCCCCAGGGCTCGGTGCCCTCCTGCCCAGAGTAGCTGCTGGGGAGGCTGTAGCACTCTTGGATAAGTGCCATGGTGATGATCACTTCAGCGTGCTTTGGTGTACAGAGCACGTGCCCTTTCTTTGGGCAGGGGTGGCAGTTAGGTGTTTGGCTGCGTGAGCAGCCTCGCTGTGCCCTGCTCTGTCACTCCAGAGCTGCCTGTGTCCTGCTGGGACTGCTCTTCCCAGGGAGGGATGTGGCAAAGAGCTGTAGTGCTGCGGAACCCACAGGCTTTAATGGCAGCTAGGATTATTTCTCATCACCTCAGCTGACCTCTCAAGCAGTGTGGGTGAAGTGTTCTACCTGCCAGCTCACACAGTGCTGCTTCCCCTGGGATTACAGCCATTTCTTTGGGAGCCCCTCTGTTTGTTCTTTATGGCAGTGGATGGCACACAGTGCTGTGACACAGTCAGAGCCTGGTCCCGAGAATAAAGATGCTCCATGGGAGGATGAGTGGCCACAGATGGGTCCCCAGACAGTCACTGTGACACCCATCCCCTTTCTGCCGGCCTCAGTGCCTCTCTCCAGAGTCTGCCAGCCCCCCTACCACCAGTATCTTTGAGTTTTCACTATTCCATGTCCTCCTTTCTGCTTTTTCATGAGAGTTGTGATTTGGTTTTCTCCCCCTCATGTCTCTGGAGGAGATATTCCAAAACGTGCCCCCTCAAAAGCCTCTGGGCTGGAATATCTCAGCCCACCTCCCCTAGCAGTTTTGCTCCCTGCCTGCCCTGTTGGTTCCTCTGCACAGCTGCGAGGGCCCTTGGCCATCTGGTGATGCCGTAGCCAGTTTTGTAGGCAGCACAGCAACACTGAACCTTTCAGGGAGAATTCTTTGTGAATGGCGAACTGCTTTCCAAACTGCAAAGGGAAATGGAATTCTGGTCCATTTGTGGTGGAACTGGCATTTCCCAACCAAAGGACGGAGCACCTGAGGCAGCAGAGGCACACCATAAGAAAGAATGGACTGGGTTCCAAAGGGAATTACTACCTGGAGAGGAGCAGGGGGTGGTGGCAGCAGCTGCAGCCCCGGTGACAGCCGTGTCACACACTCTGCTGCCTCCCCCCTTTGCATCCCTGGCCACTGGCAGGGACACGTGGAGCCTGTGGCCCTGGGCAGATAGGTCTTATCCAGGAATGACTTTGCAGGAGTGTTTACTTTCATTCCTGGGAGGCTGATCGAGCTGTTCCAGCTAGGAATGTGCCCTGGCCGAAGGGGGACCCTGCCAAGCTCCCTCCAGCATGAACACTGCAGGGCCAAGGGCACTGGAGCCCCGGCGGGTCTCAGCCCCGCTGCCAGCCCGGTCCCACCACACAGGAATGGGAATCCTGTGTCCGAGGGACTGCTGGCCATGGATGTGTGTGTGTGCTGTGACCTGGCTGGAACACACCAATTCCTCGTGACCTTTGGGAAGGATTCATCAATATCCACCCTGAAAGGGCTGATTGTGAGCTGCCTTGCTGCACCAATGTTATCTGATTTGGTCACTGAGGAATCTGTGACCAGATAAGATACCAGGGCTTTATTGTATCTTCTGGCAATTATTAAGAAAATAAAATCAGTTAATATCTAACCTTGAACCTAGACCAAAACATTTAGCCTCAGACTTCGTTCTGCCTCTCTTGTACATTCAGGAGTTGTACAGTTTAGAGGGCTGTTAGGAATGATGGAAGAGATGAACAGGAATTTAATCTGAGCCTAAAATACCATCATTATGCAGCTCGAGCATCTCAGAAATGAGGTCTGTGCCATGTGTGATGCAGCCACTCGATCTTTTTGTCCTGGTGCAAGAAAGGGGAGGAGGAGGAGCCCCTTTGGCAGAAGTTTCCCCAGCTGTGAAGGCATTTTGTGTGAATATTTAATGCAGAGATATGTTAAGAGCAGGGAAGGGAGGGGGGGGAGTCTTCCATGAGTGTGGGCTTTTGTTTGTCCTGTCAGAAGCAGTAACGTGTTCTCCGTGCGCACACAGAGCACATAAATACATATAAATATCCTCTCCCCTGGAAAGGGAGAGCAGAGAATTGTGCAGCTGGAAATGGGAGATGGAGTGCTGCTGGAGAGGAGAGACAGAATGAGGGCTGGAGGTGTTTACTGAGTCACTGGGATTTGGGATGTGCCTTGCTCCCTCCACTAAATGAACTTGAGCATCCTGAGGGTGCAGAAACTGGCTGCTTCCAGTGAGACTGGGGATGCTGCTTGTGGTCCTGGATGACTTTTTGGTTCTGAACTCTAAAGCCATTAAGGGCTCTTGCAAACCATCCTGTTAAAGGAAGGGAGTTCTAATTGTTGATCTTGTGCTCAGAAAAGCATGCAATGAATGTTTAGCTCACCTGGAATTCTTATTAGTGTCTAAACTTGGATGTGATCCTACTGGAGAAGGAACAGCCCTGGGTGGAGGTGCAGCCCTGTACCCCACTCCTGAGGGGACTAACCAGCATGAAGGGTGTCTGGACAGACTAAGAACATCTCCTTCCCCAGTGCTGCATCCTTCCTGAGGAGAGTCAAAACCAAAGTGAGACAGGAAAAGCAGGATGAAACTGGAACGCAATCCCTCACTAGAGTATCCCCTGTTTTGAGAGGCAGAACAAGCCCCCAGAAGCGCTTTGCTGAGGTCCTGGTATAGATTCTGCTCTGTTTAAAGGACTTTTTTCTGGGATGAACTTTACCGAACACACATGCAGCCTCCACAGCGCCATAAAGTCGGGGCTGACATTTAATGCCTCAGCACATTTCTTTCCTTGTCCCGTGCAAGACATCAAGTGTGTCAGGTTAAGAGAAGAGAAAAAGAGGAAAAATAATTACACAGTAAATTAAACAAGGCCACCCCCCTCCCACTTATTGGGGCTTCATAAGCTGCTACCTCTGGCTGGAGCTCTCTCGAATACGTACCGAGGGTAACACTAAAAATAGGTCCTGTACTGATGGTTGGGTCACAGCCTGCTAGAGGGAGACATTTTTATTTAATTACAAGCCCAGCAGCGCGTTGCTGGGGGGGAATACATAAACACAGCACTCGAAGCCCGGCTGTAAAGTTTGTGCTCCTTCGCTGAGTCACTGTGGCTAAATTCCCCTTTGTGTGGGGGATTTAGGGGAGGAATGTGGGAAGGCTGGCCCGGGCTGCTGCCCTCCTGAGTCACTGCTCAGCTCATCCTCCAGCCCTGGCAGGCTCAGGGCCCTAAGCCACTAATTAGCCTCATTGTCTTAGGGCTGCAGCATCCATAACCTGGCACGGGAAGGGGGGAGGACGGAGGGACAAAGCTCCATGAGCTGTATCTCCTGGCACTTGCGTTCTGTGCGTCACAACCCACCTCTCAACAGTCCCAGAGGGATACTGATCCACTCCTTCCGTGGGATGGCATTGATTCCGTGATGCCTGTGTGCCAGCGAAGTTGTGACTTGGAGCAGTGCTCGTGAGCAGGAAGGGTTTTTGTGCACAGAGCAGGGGATGCAGCGGCCTCGCTGGGAGCTGTGGATGTTTGCAGTGGCACGCTGGCTGCCCGCTCACGTGGCGGTGACACGCTGATCCTCGTCGCTGCTGCCGTGCCTCCGTTGCGTGCTCGAGCGTGGCCGGGCAGCATCCCACATCAGCAGGGCCGGGAGGCTCCCAGGCATGTGGGGAAGGGCAGACAAGGGTTTCTGCAGTGTGACAGCCCACACATGTCCAGTCAGCTCTGTCTGAACTATCAGGCTGTGTGGTTCTCCTTTCCCACAACAGCGGGCAGATCCTGCGCAGCTCCATTGGGCTGGCTACAGCCGACTCCAAAAATAACTTACTTTGGGATCAACTCAGTGTGGATAACCCATATCCCACCACCCCAGGCCACAGCCCCCCATCCACTTGCATCCTCAGCGTGACTCTCAGGTTCCCCTTGTGCAGCAGGCAGGGCACAATGAGGGGCCTGTTCTTGGCCCCTCCACTCCCCCGGGCTGCCACAACGCACACGGGTCCGGTGTCCGCGCGCTTGGACGGAGTCTGGTGCTCATCAGCGGGGTTCAGAGGAAGCTTAATGCACCGTGGCTGCACAGTGAGCAGCTTTCCCGGGGCTTCCACCCTCCCCCTTGCAAACAGCTTTGTGCATTTAGGCTTTTTTTTAAAATACAGTCTAACACGTTTAATCATCTTTTCATAAGCTGTCAGCTTGCCGCGCGCCAAAGCAGAGCAGCGCGCTCTGCCCCAGCTCCCAGCAAAGCAAATATGCCCGGAGAAATCCTGCTCCTGGGAGCGTGCCACAGGGGCTCAGGAGCTGTGAACTTTCCTCTGGGTCCAGGGTGAGATCAAAAATCAGTTTTTGCAAATTATGGATTTTTCATGAATTTGAAACAGATCTTATTTTGCACAGCATCTTTGTTCCAGTGTTTCATAATTCAGCTCTGCATCAGCAGCGTTGGAAAACTCAGTATACTGGAAAACTCCTAATACATCAAAAGCAAAACACAGCTAGTCCTAGAAAAACATGGGAATGTGCCTGTCCCCCACCCTGTAGGTTCTCTGCAGGAGCAGGAGGAACAGGAGGTGGGCACAGCTGAAGTCAGGGCCTAGAAAGCCGGAGAAGTCGGAGCTGTGTCCTTGCGTGCCTGTTTGGGGTGGAATGGGGAGATTATGTGTCTAACAGCACTGGAGGACTGTGAGTGATGGACAAGGGCGTTTTTCTGCAGAGAGTGGAAGAAGCTGTTGGTTTGGGCATGATGGAGAGGAGCTGCTCCTCTTCCCTCTCCATTCGTACAGAGTGGATGATGCTGGGGCACCTTCGGGCTGAAGCTGTCTTCCAGGATGTTTTTTGTGGACTAAGCGTCCTGAACAAGGAATTTCCTTTCTTACTGTAATTGTGGAGACTGCTCCTCTCCACTCACTAGCTGCCTCTTGTAGAAGCATCCCAAGGCTGCCTTTGCCATCATCCCTCAAAATGCAGGCTGCTGCGTTGCCCAGTCCTTGTCTTCCCACAGACCTGGTGCTGCTGGCCAGGATATTTCCACTGGGGAAGCAAACATTCGTGTCTCCCTGTGCAAGTAACTGATAGGGCTGAGAGCTAGAAGTGGATCTGAATGGATCCCTCATTTTCCTGGGAAGGATGTCCATGCTTCACCTGGTCCTCCTCACACAGAAAGCCCTTCCTGAGGAACCACCCGCTCAGGGGTTTAATGCTGGAGGTTAATAATAATCACACCAGGCAGCACATCATTGCACCGTATCTGGTTGAGAGATTTACAAGTGAAACTCGTGGCGGAGGAAGAAATTGCCTCAATCACTCGGAGTAATGGCACATGGAGAGGCACTTGGGCGTGACTGCTACTTAACACGGAGCCCAGCTTGGCTTCATTTAGCTGCTGGTGCCTTTCTAATAAACACGTTACACTACAAGGTGGGGATTAAGATCAGAAAAGTAAATAAATTGGAAACTGATGGGGAGAGATGGGAGGGAAATGGAAGGTACCGGGAGGAGTGACAAGGGATTGACTCCCATGCCAGGACATGGGGAAATGACCCTGAAGGCCATGGCTGTAGCTTTCCAAGCATCTCTGTGGGCCTCACCTGTGGCCTGCAGGTTCTGGGCAGCCCCACGGCCGGGGTATGTGGGGTGTCCCTGCTCAGGGTCACCAAGCTGGTCTCTGCCTTCAGCAAACGGTGGCTGTGGGAAGTTGGTGTCTTAAACAATTCAGTAGCTTTTACTATATGTATTAGAGAGCAACAAAAAGTGCAACGCACCAGTTGACAGGAAGGACTGGGGGGTTAATTTTCAGGATGCTGCCTGGGAATTTAGCCGTGGGATTTCCATTATTGCTAATGGGACTCATGCAGCTTAATTTCATGTGAGCTACACTAAAAACACACCCCTAACTGCCTGCAAAATTTCAGTCCTGAAATCAAGCCTTTTAAAAGTTAGAGAAGGGTAAACAAACACCTGAAACCACAGTGCCTCACTATTTCCCCCTCTCAGCTGTTTGGATTTTAAAGTCTGGAAGAGGGAGGAACTCAAGCAGTTTGAGACAATTAAAAACCCCCATCCTGCAGGCATGCTGGCTGCCTGTGCAGAGCATCCCTGCTCTCTGCCAATTACAGCGGCAGAGTTATAACCCCTGAAAAAATAGGAGTAAGCTGATGCCTTACCCTTAACTATAGTACGGCGTTATCACACACGTCTAATAACCCACACAGCGCCGCCGTGCATCGTGAGGCCTCCGTTATTAGGCTGTTCTCGTTAAATGACTGCTATCATCTGGTCCCAAAGTACATTAAATCCCATTATAATTATAAACACACTTCCCCATAACGTTCTCCTTAGATTACATTTGCGCTGCTTTACCCCAAGGGTATCTTTGTACTAATGCCGTCCGCGTTTGTTGTTTTAGCTGAAGACACCGGGCCCTGCGCTGGCTGTGTTGCGCCACGGGTGAGGCAGGGAGGGAGGGAAGGAGGGAGAGCTGTGCGGCTGCCACTCTGCCCCGAGGATTACAGCGGTTCTCTGGGTGCTCCGAGCGTGGGCATCGCCAAGGAGCTGAGGCACGTCCTCGGTCGAGGATGCTCAGGGCACGCAGAGCTCGCTCGGTGCGTGGCCCGCTGCTCGTGCCGCTGCCTGGCGCTGCTGTCGGTGTCACGGTGCGGCTGGCAGCTCCCGGTGTGTTTCCCTCCCTTCCCGAAGGCGACCCTTGTGGCAGAGCCCCTGGCCCGTCCTGGGGTGCGGGCACCCGCCACACCCCTACATACAAGCGGTGCCGTCACGGCGTCAGTATTTTATCGCGGGGGGGGGGGGAAAGAAAAACCAGCTTCGTCGGGGCGACAACGTGCTGGGTGTCACATCATGTCACAAGCACCGCAGCTCCCGGTCGGAATCCGCCACCGGACCCCAAAGGGGGCTCTGAGGTTGGTTTTTACCGTCTCCACCCCCGGGTTCGGGGGTCCGCCCAGGCGCGGCGCGGGGGGCGGCTTTGTCTGGCGCGGGCGCGGCGGTGGCGCAGCCCGTCGGGGCGGTGGGCGCAGCCCGTCGGGGCGCGCAGCCCCGCTCGCCGCGGGGCCCGGTGCCGCTCCCCGGTGCCGCCGGGCTTCCGGGTGCCGGGCTCCCCGCCGCCGCCTCCGGCTCCTCCATGTTTGTTGTCGGCAGCGCTGTCCAGCCGCCGCCGCTCGCTCCCCGCAAGGTGCGGGGCTGCGCGGGGCGGGGCGGGCCGGGCGGGGGCGCCCGCACTCAGCTCGGCGCGGGCGGGGGGCGCGGGCGGAGGGCGGGGGGCGGTGGGTGGTGGTGGGTGGGGGCGGCCTGACGCGGGCGCGGGGCGGCCCGTGGGCCGGCGCCGCCGTGATTTGCTGCGCGGCGCGGCGAGCGGCGGCGGCGGCGATGAGAGCGGGCAGTGCGAACTGCCGGAGCAGCCGCCGGCCGCCGTGAGTGCGGGCGAGGGGGCGGCACCGGGACCCCCGCGCCCCCGCCCCGGGACCGCCGTGGGGCTGCGGCTCCGCCGCTTCGCCGCGCACCTGATGGGGCCGCGCTGACGGCGGGACGGGGCGGCCGGAGCTGGAGCCGGGCGGCGGCGGGGGATGCGCACCTTCCTCTCCCTTCCCTCCCTTGCCTTCCCCGGCCGGCCGTAGCGGGAACGCGGCTCCGGCAGCTGCGGATCCGCCGAGCAGCGCGGAAACTTTTGGGCGAGTCGCTGCCGGGCTGCGGGCTAACTTCCCTCTCCCTTCCCGCTCCCTTCTCCCCACTCCCTTCTACTCCCTGCTCCCTTCTCCTCTCCTTTCTGCCCCCGGCTTTCCTCTCTCCCCCTCCTTTTTTCTCTTTTTTCCCCTTTTCTCTCTCTTTCGTCTCTTCCCTCCTCGCTCCCCCTTTCCCGCTCCACTCTGCTCCTCTCCCCCTCCGCCTTTTGTTTTCGCAGATAGTCGGCACACAAAGCTGGTCCCAGATTTGAGCGACAGCGAGACACCCTGATGTGTGAGCCTGGGGCACGCCATGGATCTGACTAAGATGGGGCTGATCCAGCTGCAGAACCCCTGCCACCCCACCGGGCTGCTGCACAAAGCCAACCAGATGCGCCTGGCGGGGACGCTGTGCGACGTGGTCATCATGGTGGACAGCCAGGAGTTCCACGCGCACCGGACCGTGCTGGCCTGCACCAGCAAGATGTTCGAGATCCTCTTCCACCGCAACAGCCAGCACTATACCCTGGACTTCCTCTCGCCAAAGACGTTCCAGCAAATCCTGGAGTACGCGTACACTGCCACCCTACAAGCCAAGGTCGAGGACCTGGATGACCTGCTCTATGCTGCCGAGATCCTGGAAATTGAGTACCTGGAGGAGCAGTGCCTGAAGATCCTGGAGACTATACAGGCCTCCGAGGACAATGACACCGAGGTCGCCATGGCTGATGGAGGTGCCACTGCCACCACTGAGGAGGAGGAGGAGAAGAAGTCGAGGTACATCAAGGGCCTCTTCATCTCCAAGCCCACTGGTGAGGATGGTGGCTATGCTGGCATGGCCAGCCAGAGTCTGCTGGCAGCCACAGTGGAGCAGAGCCCCTCTGCCTCCGTATCCTACTGCTCCCTCTCTTCCATGAGCCCCACCAAGGCGGCGGTGGACAGCTTGATGACCATCGGGCAGTCACTGCTGCAGGGCGCCCTGCCACCCAGTGCCCCCGAGGACTCACGCTCTGCCACCACCCGCCGGCCCTCTGGCCTCGCCGAAGTCAAAACTGAAGCAATGCAGGTGGATGAGGCCTCCAGCCATGACAGCCCCCGGACAGCCGAGCCCGGTGCCTCCAGTGGGGAGAAGCCTGATGAGAAGGGCAAGGAAGGACCTGGCACCCCGACCCGCAGCAGTGTCATCACCAGTGCCCGTGAACTGCACTACACCCGTGAGGAGGGTGCCGAGCCACCCCCTGAGCCCGGCCAGGGGCTGCCGCTGGGGCCGGAGCCGTGCGCCGCTGCCCCGGGAGAGAAGCCCTTGGGCATCTACTCGCTGCTGCCGAACCACAAGACTGAGCCGGTGCTCGGCGTGCCGCCCACTGCGGCGTCTGCCCTGCACGTGCAGCCGGCCCTGGCTGTCTCCATGGACTTCAGTGCCTATGGTGGGCTGCTGCCCCAGGGCTTCATCCAGCGGGAGCTGTTCAGCAAGCTGGGGGAGCTGGCAGCCGGCATGAAGACAGAGAGCAGAGCCCTGGGTGAGCAGTGCAGCGTGTGTGGGGCAGAGCTGCCGGACAACGAGACCCTCGAGCAGCACAGGTGAGTGCGAGGCTGTGCCGTGGCATGCTGCACTGGGCAGCCAGGATCTCGCCAGAGGGTTTCGGTTTCTGGCTGAGTGTCATACGTGCTGGTGCAAAGTTTCCATCACGTACCCCAAAACCAGCTTTTGGAGTAGCATTCTCAAAGGGATGGCTGTTGCAGCTCCCCCAGGTCTGGTTACCGTGCCAGAAGGTTCCTTGCAGTGAGTGCTGGCTGGGGATGGCCCGGATGAGCTGAGGCCGTCGGTGTTTCCTGCGAGCATAACCACCACCAGTTTCCCTGGCTGGCATCAACCAAGCAGCTCACAGTTGCTACCCTTTGAGTTTAGGGATCTGCGTGTGCAGAGATGCAGTGGGGACAGGCAGCGCTCGCCCACTCTGCTCAGAGCTGGTCCCCCCTGTGCCAGTGCCGGGGCACGCCAGCGCGGGCAGCGGTGGCAACATGTGCCGACTTGCCAGCCTGGGGGGGTTTGTGCCGCTCAGCTTTCCGGTTTATGAAACATTTACACTTCGCAGAAAGTGGCGCGGGGGTCAGGCTGGGTAACGCCGGGGCGAGCGCAGAGGGCTCGGGCTGCCGCAGAGCCGCGGGTCTGTCCCTGCGGGGAAGGTGAAGGGCTGAACCTCCAGTGGCTGCAGATGCGGCTTCGGGGCTCCCCTGCTCGGACTGGGGGTCTGTGCTCACTCCCAGCCCCGCACCCGGGGGCTTGCTCCGGGCTGGGAGCCGGTGGTGGTTCCTTACACGTGAACTCAGTGCTCCGCTCTTTATTGCCTCCTGCTCGTGGTTCAGGGACCAGGGCTTGTTCCCTCATTTGGCTGGGGAAGGGAGCCACGTTAATTACCATACCAAAATCGGCGTCGCCAGTCAAATCCCATGGCTCTGAACGTGCTGCTCTGGCCCCCGCTGTGGCTGCAGCCCCGCGACAGGACAGCAGCGTCCCGCCTAGGGAAGACATCACCGGCACGGTGCCGTAGCATCTCCCTGCCTCCCCTGGCTGCGCACCCTGTCAGATTTTTAATGAATCAACAGGTTAATTAGTGCTGATGCACACAAGGCTCCGGGGCCGGTGTCCGTGCCGGCACGTGCCTCTGGCGGGGCAGTCGGTGCCGCTCGCCGCCCGCCTGCGGGGCGGGATAGCGGCTGCGGAGCGGCGGTTCCCGGTGCGCTCCGCCCGGAACGCTCCGGGCTCAGCGGGAGCCGAGCTGCCGAGCCGAGATCCTCCGCCCTGCGCGGCCCCGCGAGTGCTGGCAGCATCGCCCCTCGCTCTGCCGCAGGGACCCATCGAGGCTGCTCGGCTCCGTGTCGGGGCACAGCCGCTGTCGGCTTTGTTCCCCCCCTGGCAAGCGGGAGAGCCGGGCTGGCGTTGATTACGTCCCCGAAGCCGCCGCGGCCGTGCGGTGATGCAGACCGAACGTCACCGGGAGAGCTGCAGTGAGGGCTCAAGGAGAATTTTAACGTGCCTTTCCGCCACGGTCTCAAGGCTCTCCCTTTCCCCCTCCAAGCCCAGAGCAGCAATTGCTGTGGCCGCAGTGGGGGCGATGCTGGGGCTGTCCGGAGGCTGCTGTGCCCAGCCGTGAATCTGTCCAGAGGGAGGGAGAGCTGCGCGGTCAGACCCTTCCCCCGGGGTCGAGAGACGAGGGAGCATGGCCCAGCTGTCCAGCACGGCAGCCCCTATTTCACAGCGCCTTCTCGGGCTCAGCCTGTTTTGACAGCCGCGGCTGCAGCCGTAGCTTATTTCTCACTTATTCATGATCTTAACGTGAGGCTGGGCACACGCCACGCTCCGCGGGGCTCGGGGTCTGCCTGGAGCATGCAGCTCAGCACTGGCCCCTCCAGTGGAGCCTTAAAGGCAGTTGCTGAAGCCAGCACCGAACTCTGTTTGTGTGTTATTGCTTTCTGACCGATTACCTGGCGCTGGCAAACTTTGCAGGGTTAGCCAAATCCTTTGAGCCGTGTTTAAACTGATCTGTAAGACCGTCCGTGTTGAAAGGCATTGGGTAACAGTCCAATGAACTCACTCCCCGGCCCCCAAAGTCTAAATCCCAGGCGGTTTGTGTGTAGACAGGGTCTCATGTGGCTTTTTTATAGTGTTTGCTTTCTAATACGTTGTGAGAATTACCATTTGGGGAGGATTTGTGGGATCCTATTGTATTCATGGAGCTGTTAAACAGCATCTGCGCTGGGCTGGGATCTGCAGCTCTGCCGGAGCAGCTCTGGTGGCAGCTGCACCGTGCTGGCTGTGGGCTCCTCTTCTCTCTGCTGTCTGGTGGTGAGGGGGCCGGGGGATCTGTGCTGGGGTCTGGGCAGCACCTCCCCAGCGCTGGAGGGGGGCAGGATGTGCCGGGGGCAGCGCGCTGTCACTCGCTGACTCTCCTGACCTCCTTCTGCCGTGCTCTCGCTGCTGTGGTTTTGCTTTCCGACCCCGATGCGAGGCGGAGGTGCCCGATCAGAGCTGTTCCCAGCTGTGCTGAGCTGGGGGCCAGGGCCAGGGGGCAGGGGCAGGGGTACCTCTCTGTTCCATGGGGTGTTTGGCTGCCAGTGTGACAGCTTCCACGTGCCAAGCCCCAGCAGGTGACAGAGCCCGAAGCCACCCAGCGCCAGTGCCACTCATTCTGCGTGCTGAGCCTGTTTGCAGAGCACAGGCAGCCCATGCATATGGCAGGGCTGTTTGTTTACACACACACATGCCTATAGAAGTGTAAACATATATGTTTATAGTCTTGGAGCCTTCTGAGTGTTGTTCCTGTCTTCATTAGTATGGGAAGCACGTGCAGGAAAAAGGAGAGCAGAGGGCTGGGTTGGCCTCAGCGAGCACCGGGGGCCGCTGGCTCTGGGTGACAGACAGTGCCCGAGGGACAGTCATCTGCCCTGGCCCAGTGTGGTAACACAAATCCTTGGCCTCGTGGCAGCATTGCCTGTGCCCTGTCATACCCAGGAGCACTGAGCTGTGACCTTTAGGGGGCCAAGTGACCACAAGCCTGGGCACTACCTCTGATCAGGGTTTTCAGGTCCCTGAACCCACTGGCTGCTGCGTGATCCATTTTCTTTCTCCCTTACCAAGCTTATGATTTTGACTAATTGAGTGTAGATTGAGTCGTCGAGTCTTTAATTTTTTTTATAAAAGATTTCCTTCTGGGTTCAGCAAAGTTCAAACTTAATCTAATGTTAGTATTGATCGTCACTTCTAATTGCAGGCAAAAAAGCCATAGTTCAGTGGCCCTTTTGGGGGCTGTTTTGTGAAGGAATGCCTCCAAGCTGTAAGGTGAGAGCGGTGCCGAGCTGCCACCTGAGCCTGGCATAATTTGTCACCAGGAAGGTAAACACCTTAAAACTTAAAAAAATGAAACCATGTCTTTTATAAAGTGATAGTGACTGGGAAGGCTGCCAGTGGGGATGTGATCCCATACGCTTCATTTATGGCACAGCCAAGGACCCCAAGCCAGTGGGGGATTCTGCCCAGGAGTTCCCCACCGCAGCGATGCGGCTGCGGGCAGCGCGCGCGTCAGTGACAGATGGAGATGCTGGGCTGCAGGGAAAAAGTGCTCTCCTGGTAATGGTGGGTCAGTGCTCCTCATGGGGCGACTTTGGGAGGAAGGCGCTTTTCCTCACTGTCATATGGGGGGATGTACCTTGGGGAAAGCTTCCATTCCAGCTGCCAGGTCTGTTCTGCATTTTGAGGTTCCGTGACTGAGCTGTCAGCTAAAGGTGTGTGCTCCAATGGAGGGTTTAAGGACAAGGGTAAGGAGGCTCACTGTACCCCAGTGGCTGCTGGCCAGCCGCTGTACCCCAAACTCCAGATTTGTGCCGTTTTCCCGTTAAAGGACAGAAAAGCAGTGGATCTGCCTGTCTGCTACCAGCAGCACCAGTGTTCAGGGCCAGGGATCGATGCTCCCACAGTCTGAAATGCTCCTGCTTGGGAAAACTGCAGCTTCCCATGGGGATCCAGCCTTTGGCTCTTCCTCTGGCAGCCTCACCTCCCCTCTCTCCACCTGGATTAGCTGAGCGTTGTACTGCTAATGCCATTAGGCACGTTGGCACTGCTCGGCATGTCACAGTGAGAAACAGATGCAGTGTACCATTAAAGCAATAAACGTGATAAATCGGATCCCAAGTGCTTTGTGAGATGTTATTAGTGTTAATTTCAGTAGCCGAATACAGTAGTTGTTTTTTATTTCATTTTAAGCATTTGTCAATTTATGTTCCACTGCAATTTAACTTTTAAAAAAAGGAGGAAAAATGGAAAGCAAGTGGGGGAGGGAAGGAAAAGCCAGGGCAGCAGCCCCCCAAACTCTGCCCATGATTACTTCCAGAGTTGGAGGATGACCTGGCAGCTCTTGTTTCTTGCTGATGGGCCTTATTAGCGGCACCTGGCATCATAAGGGGCTAATGGAAACCAGCGTTGCCGCTGCCGGGCCGAGGCGCAGGGCAGCCGGGCGAGGAAGCTCTGATTAGCTTTATGGGCAGGGGGACGTGCCCCGCTCAGGAAATGAATGTTGCAGCTAAGGTCCACTGCGCTGACCCCGAGCGTGTAACCTGTGAGCGCGGGCCGAGACCCCGCGCAGGATGCTTGGGATTTCGGGGGCTCTCTGGTTCTTGTCATGGGCAGAGGGGGAATACAACGTGGTATGTTGCAGCCTTGAACTTTTGATTTATTCAGTGGGTGACTTAACCATTTCCATACTCAGCTCTGAGTGTGGAGGGAGAAAAGCCCCCTTTGGCTTCCACATAATTCCATCCATTATCCTGCATCAGTTTAGTTATGCAGGCACTGCATTTGAAAGCAAAGCTCTGAGGTTCCCATCAGAAAACACCTATTTCTGTGTATTTTTTGTTTGTTTGTTAGTTTGTTTGTTTCCCCCTGCCCAGTGAAACTCTGGTTTCTCGTGGCCATGATGCCTGGTGCTTCTGACACCTTGCAGAGGGACATCCAGGGGTGTGATGGGGTCATTGCCTGCTCTCTGCCCAGGGTGCAGCCCCTTCCCCAGCACCGCTCAGTTCCCAGGGACCAGGACCCCATTGGCTGCAGGGCTGGGACCCCAGTGCATGAAACCTGCTGCACTGAGGACACTTGGGTGGCTTTTCCCCAGAGCTGGCCGTTGCTGCACAGCTCGATGAGATTTGCAGAGCACCCTCAGTCCTCGTTACACCTCGTACAGTGCTGTTGGTTACAATGCCTTTGCAGCATTGTACAGAGGGCCCCTCAGAGAGCCTGTGCTGGTTCAGGGGTGACTCTGTCCACCCTTTCTTCCTTTCCCTGTGGACCACGGGAGTGGTGCAGAGCAGCCTGGGCTGTTGGTGACGGAGCATTCCTGCAGCCTTCTCTGCTTCTGTGGGATGTTGGCTCTTTAGTTACACCAGTCTGTAAATCTGTTTTCCTTGGATAGAGTAAAATGATCTGCATTTTCCTTTTTGCCTGCAATTAGCAAGATTTTTCTTTTATTCCCCCCCTGCCCCCCTTGACAGCTTCAAGAGAGGCTTTAAATGAGTAATTACTAAATATTTCCCGGCAGCCAAACACGGGGCCGTGGCATCTCCTGTTGCAAAAGTGAAAAATATTTCTGTTTGCAGTTAATTTTAGTGGCAGGCAGATCATGTTAACTGGGTGTAATTGCTTCCAGATATGGCAGAGGGTTTTGTGTGTTGGGATGAAGGGTCTGGTAAGTGCTCACTTCCTGTGTAAATTAGCCTATTCCATTCATTCCTCCTCACCCGGCAGTCCTGGCTTGTGTCACTCTGCCGGTGAGGGATTCTTCTCCCCAGCCTGGCTCAGCACTTTATGGTGGGATCAGTCCTTTGCAGGGCATCGCTCCCTCCTTTGCTGGAAGGGATCTGCATCCCACTCTGCAGCCAGTGACCTGGACAGAGCTTGGTGTGCACCCTGGCCCTGGTAGAGTTTGGTGGTGTGACAGGTACCAGCTGAAACAGGGAGGGTGGCACAAAGGGAATTTCAGACAGGATATCATATGAGCAACGGGGAAAGGTTCTCGCATCGTTTGGAATAAATGCAGACATGGCAGGGGAGTCTGCGTGTGGCCAGACACCTTTTTTCACATCGGCTGATGAGTTTCCAGTGCAGTCGTGACATCTACTTTTGTTCCCAGGCTCAAGCCCAGTTGCTCAGAGCTGCTGTGGGGTGTTCAGGAGCATCACCTCTGTGTCTGTTCTGGATAATCTTTATCCAGGCTGAGGCGTGCCTGAACCCCTTGGTTTCGGCGTGGAACGCGCTGGTTCGCGGTGGCAGCGCTCTGGGTAACTTCTGTGCTGACAGCAGAGCAGCAGGTACCTTTGGAAGAACACAAGTGCTGTTGGACCGCGTCATTCGCAAGACGTCGATTCCTGGTTTTGGCAAGAGGTCACTCTGCATCTGAAGGAGGGAGCGTTGCCCTAGAATCGGGGTTGCGGGAGCGAGCCTTTGTGGCCCAGGCTTACGCGCTGGCCAGGGGCCAGGGCCGCCCGGATCATTTTCGCTGTAGTGTTCTTAACTGATTTTAAGTAGATTATGGTTGGATACGCGCCCTGCTGTGCTGGTTCGGGTTTCCATCGGCCTTGGTTGTCTCATTGCTGTTTTATTGGCACGTTGTTTAGCAAACAAGCCGGCAATGTGCGATTGAGGAAAAGCTTCTCCACGTAGGCACAAAGCGCAGAGCCCGTCTAGAGCCGGCCGGCCGCCATAAATCAGCGTTAAACGCCGTGCTTTGTTCGGGTGTCAGCGCGGAGATGGGCTCTTATCGGCGTGTATCAGCAGCGCTGATAACCCCGCTCGCTCGCTCAGCGGAGCGCTCTGCGTGCCGCACGGCGCTGCTGGGCTGCGCGGCACCGAGCTGCACCCCTGCTGCAAAACATGCACCTCCATCCAGCGGCAGCTTGGGCCGGAGCAAGGGGCTTGCTGTCACCTTGGTGACCTGTGGAGAAGGGAAACTGAGCATAAAAACAAAGAGAAGCTCAAGAAACCCCCAGCCCCAAGCACCAGGCCATGTCCATCGCCAGACTTGGGGTCGTGCTTCAGTGGTGGGTTTGGCAGTGCCAGGGAAGGGTTGGTCTCAGCGCTGTCAGACGTCTTTCCCAACCTCTGTGGTTCCCGAACACCAGCCCTGCCAGAGTTCAAGGAGCATTTGGACAATGCTGTCAAGCACACGGTGGGACTTTTGGGGCTGTCCTGTGCAGTGCCAGTAGTTGGATGTTGATGATCCTTTTGAGTTCAGGATATTCTGTGATGCTGTGATTTCCACACCAGGTGCTGCACCAGATACAACCCACATGTGGTTTTCCACTCCATCCTAACTACTGAATGTGCTTTTATGCTTTTGCCACTGAGTCTGGGGATGGTGCTGGACTCCACATGCTTTGCCCTTGGTCACCTTCCCTTATTCTCATCTCCATGGAGTATTTATAGTAAATCATATTAGAAAGGAGTGCTAAGGAGGAAGCATGATTCATCCTGCTTGAAACCACCACTGACATAAATAAAGGCAAAGCGCTTACTACGTGTTTTTTATTATGGTATTTAGGGACAGGTTGTACTAATTTTGGCGTGCACAGAGTAAACCCAGGAAGGCTATGACTCCAAGAAATCCAGTTTCACCACAGCACAGGCTTTGTTTATAAAAAACTCAACCAAAATCCAGGCGGCCTTCTTGAAAGTGCATGTGCATGGCAGCACAAGGCTTTTGGGGCAGCTCGTTGCCTTCCAGATTTCACTGGAAGTGTCTTTGGCTGTTCCATTGGTTTCTCAGGGCTTTGCTGTCCTGCAGGAACAGAGATGGCTGTGAACTCAGGCATCACCTTTACCTGTGAGGGTGGTAAGGCTCTGGTACAGGTTCCCAGAGAAGCTGTGGCTGCCCCATCCCTGGCAGTGTCCAAGGCCAGGTTGGACGGGGCTTGGAGCAACCTGGGATAGTGGCAGGTGTCCCTGCCCATGGCAGAGGGCTGAAATGGGATGAGCTTTAAGGTCCCTCCCAGTCTAAGCCATTCTGTTGTCGCAGGTCTGGAATAGGATGTGCAAATTGTAGCAGAAAAGAGCTCCCTGATGAGGGGAGGCACAGAGAGGATGTGCAGAGGGGTGCTCGGTGCAGAGAGACCCTGCCAACGGCTCTCAGGCTGTGTGAGTTGGGCTGCCAGAGCGCGGCACAGGCAGCGTGGTGACAGATCTTATCAGGGCCGGGCACGGGCTGCGGTCACGGCCGGCTGCACGGCGCACGCGAGCGGCCTGTGCGTGGGAGAGATAAGGGAGAGCGTTGTGTGCCTGCCTGGCCCTGCACCCACCGCACTGCACGGCACAGCATGGCATGGCTGCACTGTGCCCCTGGCAGCACCTCACTGACCCTGCACCCACGGCACTGCACGGCACTGTGCCCCTGGCAGCGCCTCACTGACCCTGCACCCACGGCACTGTGCCCCTGGCAGCACCTCACTGACCCTGCACCCACGGCACTGCACGGCACTGTGCCCCTGGCAGCGCCTCACTGACCCTGCACCCACAGCACTGCACGGCACTGTGCCCCTGGCAGCGCCTCACTGACCCTGAACCCACGGCACTGTGCCCCTGGCAGCGCCTCACTGACCCTGCACCCACAGCACTGTGCCCCTGGCAGTGCCTCACTGACCCTGCACCCACGGCACTGCACGGCACTGTGCCCCTGGCAGCGCCTCGCTGACCCTGCACCCACCGCACTGCACAGCACAGCATGGCATGGCTGCACTGTGCCCCTGGCAGCGCCTCACTGACCCTGCACCCACGGCACTGTGCCCCTGGCAGCGCCTCACTGACCCTGCACCCACAGCACTGTGCCCCTGGCAGTGCCTCACTGACCCTGCACCCACGGCACTGCACGGCACTGTGCCCCTGGCAGCGCCTCACTGACCCTGCACCCACGGCACTGTGCCCCTGGCAGCGCCTCGCTGACCCTGCACCCACCGCACTGCACAGCACAGCATGGCATGGCTGCACTGTGCCCCTGGCAGCGCCTCACTGACCCTGCACCCACGGCACTGCACGGCACTGTGCCCTGGCAGGCTCGCTCACTGACCCTGCACCCACGGCACTGGCACGGCACTGTGCCCCTGGCAGCCTCACTGACCCTGCACCCACGGCACTGTGCCCCTGGCAGCGCCTCACTGACCCTGCACCCACGGCACTGCACGGCACTGTGCCCCTGGCAGTGCCTCGCTGACCCTGCACCCACGGCACTGTGCCCCTGGCAGCGCCTCACTGACCCTGCACCCACAGCACTGCACGGCACTGTTCCCCTGGCAGTGCCTCGCTGACCCTGCACCCACAGCACTGCACGGCACAGCACGGCTGCACTGAGCCCCTGGCAGCGCCTCGCTGACCCTGCACCCACGGCACTGTGCCCCTGGCAGCGCCTCGCTGACCCTGCACCCACGGCACTGAGCCCCTGGCAGCGCCTCACTGACCCTGCACCCACGGCACTGCACGGCACTGTGCCCCTGGCAGTGCCTGGCTGGCCCTGCACCCACGGCACTGTGCCCCTGGCAGCGCCCGCTGACCCTGCACCCACGGCACTGACGGCACTGTGCCCCTGGCAGCGCCTTGCTGACCCTGCACCCACGGCACTGCACGGCACTGTGCCCCTGGCAGCGCCTCGCTGACCCTGCACCCACGGCACTGTGCCCCTGGCAGTGCCTGGCTGACCCTGCACCCACAGCACTGTGCCCCTGTCAGTGCCTCACTGACCCTGCACCCACGGCACTGTGCCCCTGGCAGTGCCTCACTGACCCTGCACCCACGGCACTGTGCCCCTGGCAGTGCCCGCTGCTCGGCCCCGCCGCGGTGCTGCCGGCCCCACGGCACCAGGGAGGGTCCCGGGTGGTTGGGGCACGGCACAGAGCCACTGGCCCTCTCACTGGGGCCCCTTTCTGCGAAGCAGCCCAGTGCTCAGAACCGAAACTCTCTGCATCTCCCGCCCACCTCCCCCCTCCACGGTGTTCTGCTGTTTTTACCAGGAACGAGGTGATTTCCTCTTCTCTTTCTTCCTTCCCCGTTCTTAGAAAAGATCCCAAGTGCCGAGCACAGGGCAGGGCACTCCTGCGGGTAAGAGCGGTGACCAGAGGCGCTTGTCACACGCGAAGCCTCTTTGGGCAGCTCTGCCCACACTGCCCTTGCCTCCTCTTGCACGAGTTGTATTAGTGGGAACCAGCATGTGCAATGAAACTGGCAGAAAACCTGCTGCCCTGTAGCAGGAGTCATCTTAGGGACATTTTAACTTGGATGAAAACCTTCCCAGTGAAAGAAAAGTGAAAAGCAATTGGTTTTGCTTCCCAGGTTCCTGTTTTCTCCTTGGGTGAGGGATGGGGAAATGTTATCCTGACTTTGCCATGCCTCCCCCAGCCTTTCAGTTCATCATCACCCCAGCTGAAGGGCAGCATTTGGTTGGGGTTTTTTGGGGGAATTTGGGATTTGAATTTCTGGGGCAGTGGGGAAGATTGCATGTAGGGCAGGGCTGTAGGAAATGGGTGTTGTGGTGGGAACTGGGCCACTGGCAGCTCCCAGCCTGCAGGGTGCTGAGTCAGCAGTACCTGAGAGTGGGGCAGCACCGGGACTGCCAGGGGATGCCCCCAGACCTGCCTGTGGGATTCCCCCAGCCCAACCCTGCCCACGGATCTGGGGAGGGACACTGGCATCTCAGGATGCAGAGGCAAGCGCCTGTATTGATTTCTGGCTTCTCTGACCCTTTAGCTGGAGGCAGCTCTTCCCTCAGCGTTGAACCAAATGTAACTTAGAGCAGTGCAGAAATGTTTATCATCCTTCCCTTGCAGCAGTGAGCCCTGCCTAATGCATTATTTAGCAGGGTGGGCTCTGTGGCAGGCTGTCCTGGAGCAGGGGCCAGGACCAGCCAGCACATGAGTGCTGGAGCCTCTCATGGGTTGTGTGCTAAGGGTGCAGGCATCGCTGGGAGGAGAGCTTGCACTGGACCTTGCACTGGGAGAGAGACCAGTCCAGCTCTGCCTGGCCAGAAGAGGGGAAGGGGATGGCAGAAGAGGGGACCGTGGTGCTGGGGGGCTGAGTGAGGGGTCGCAGAGATGGGCATCTCCTGAGGATGACACTCAGGATGCTTTTCACCTTCCCCCATGGTGCCATTGCCACGTGGTGGGGCACCAAAGGCTGGGCCGGTGGCACCGCTGGCAGCTGTGCCGCATCCTCCTCTGGCTGGAGGTGGAGAACAGCTCGCTCCCTCATTAGCACCTTTGTTGCCAAGTGAACGAAGCGGCCGTGCACGGCGAGCTTCCTGCCAGCAATCCGTGTGTGTGTCGGGGAAGGGCCCTTCCATCGTCACCGGCACTGCATGCGGTGCTGCGGCGTGCAGCCACGGAGAGCGAGGTGCCACAGCTGTGCTGCTCGTGGTCCTCCTGCTCGGGGGACCCTGTGCTCCAGGGACTGTGTGCTCCAGGGACTGTGTGCTCTAGGGACTGTGTCCTTATTGCCCATGTGCTCCAGGGACCCAGGGACCATGGCTCTGCTGCTCCATGTTCCCCAGGCAGCCCAGCACTGCCTCAGCAAAGTGCTGATTTACCGTGTGCCCGTGCTGGTCATCCTCCAGGTGCCACCGCTGTCACCTGTTGCACCGAGGGCTGCTGCTGAGGCAGCCCTTCTGCTCCAGTCTGCAGCGAGTGTATTTTCAATTACCTCTGGTCACCTCTCACACGGCGTCTGCCCTGGCTGTCTGGGTCAGACATGAGTTAGCTGCAAGTGTCACCTTGTTAAGGGGAATAACCGTGTGCTCTTCGAGGGGATGGTAACGATGGATGTTAATGCCTGTGGAACGACAGCCTGTGGCAGCACTCATTAAACAAGACTCCATTTGGATTGCCAGATCCCTTTGATTCTTCCTGCATTATCTTCTGCCTCATCCTGGCTCTGCATCCCAGCATTGGGGTTTTATTATTTTATAGGAGCTGTAATGTTCAGGCTGTGCCATGTGGCAGTGGTCAGTGCGCTCTCCCCACCATCCTCCTCCTCCTCAGGATGCTCTTCAGCAGTGAACAGAGAACTGTTTGGTGGCTGGAGCATGTGGAGGCTTCTGCCTCCAGATGTGTTTTGCAGCCAGAATATCCCATGTTTAGGGGTGTTTGTTGGAAAATCCATAATATTTGTATTAACAAGTGATGATTTTGTCATTTTCAGTGTCTGTTGCTGGTTACATTTCCTTGTGTGTATAAACTTTGCCTTTTCCTTAGTAAATAATGCCAGGGAAAAGAGGGTAAAAAGCATCATGACTGTCTGGGCACAGAGATGGGGCTGTCCTTGCACTGCTGCCTGTCCCAGCCCAGCTCTGGAGTGGCCAGGCATTCCCAAAAGGATGTGCAGAGAACCTGGATGCAGCCCCGGCTGCTGACACTTCCAGCACAGCACTGAGCTGCCCACAGGGAGGACCAGCTGGGGAGCAGGAATGGTGCTGAGCATCATTTTCACCTGACATGTTATTGCTCTTGCAAGAGCAGATTTGAAATCTATTTAACTTTTCAGTGCCCTGTACCCCTTTAAACGTTTCCCCTTTAAACGTTTCCAGTGTGTTCTCGCTGATGGGTTACCTTTTCTTTCCCCTTGGGCTATAATTAGTGTCCTTTACACAGAATTGCCTTAGAATTGGATTTGAAGAAGATAAGAATCAAATTACCAGTATTTATCTTGTAAATTCCAAAAGTTCTACTGAGAAGTACTGTACAAGAAGGATTTTTAAAATATTGTGCCCTGAAAACACCAGCCTCCCGTGGATCCCAGGATTCTCCTGAGGGTCACATCTGCAAAATACCTTGAGATGCAGGACAGGGCAAGGAGGGAGACAGGATGGTTCTGTCCCCACCAAAACCCTGCTGATGGGCTGGGGAGACTGGCCAAACCCCTCCCCAGGCAGGTGGAGGTGCTGAGTCAGGGCAAGGATCCCCCCTCCCAGGGGGTGACTGGATGCAGGGTGGGAGCACTGTCTCAGGCTGGGCTTTGGTTTTGGCTGTCACATCTGGTCCTATCTAGGCTGGAGAGGAGAAGCCTTTGAAATGCCCCCCCTCTCCCATTTTTCCAGGCTCCCACCTGGGGTCCCTTTCCACTCTGACGGGCAGTTCTCAGGTGGTGAGGCAAGTTGAGCACCAGAAGTGGATGGAGGTAATTTTGGTGGGCTCTGTTTTGACAGAAATTAAGCATCTGAATTTAAATGAAGGAGATGGAGAGCCCGGGCAGCTAAGACTATATTTTCATAGTATAAGCAGTTGCAGAAGAAGATTAATGGCATCTGTGTAAACACTCCATTGAAGCAGCAAGGAGCTGGGTTTTTTTTACTAGTTAGAAAATACTAAGGATGGCTGGAGGCAGAAGACACCGTACTTCCCTTCTGCTCACACCTTCCACCTCCCCGTCCATCCCACAGTAAATATTCCAGCCAGCCTCAGCCCCACTCTCCCTTCTCGCAGTAAATTACATATTAAAGTAGCCTGGTAACTGAGCACCGGTTGCTGCGCGATAAGCTCCGGGAAATCGATATGTTTGCCATGTGCCTGCTTGTTTATGACACCTGCCTGCCGAGCAGTTGAGCAATGCTCCACGGGCCCAGGCTGCACTCACGGGAGGGGCTGCAGCAGCACCGAAGCATTTTTTGCTTCCCAAGTGAGAGATATTGCCCAGAGCTGCCCGGCAGCATCCTGCCAGCGGGGTAAAATAACAGCAGCGATGATCTTTGGTGATGCAGAGCACGGGGAGGCAGGTAGGGTCAGAGTGGGGGTCACAGCTTCATCCATTTTTGGGGCTTCTCCCAGCCCCTCCAAAGGTTTCTGCTCTGCTTCCATTTGCCACCTGCATGGGTAGGTGTGGGAGCAGAGCCCGGGCGTTTAAACTCTCGTTTTGTGCACCCGGCGCAGGGAGGCAGCTGCCCACACACAGAGCTTTGCGCGTGGGGTTGGCACCTCCAGAGCTCTGTGCCACGAGCCACGAGGCAGGGACTGTGCATTCTCCAGTGACACACAGGACCCATTGGCCGCATCCCAGTGCTCGGGATGTGCCCCAACCCCTCAGCCTGCCAGCAGCCAGCCCAGCTCAGCTCATGAACGGCAATTGCCCTGGCTTGAGAAAACTCTTCCCCTTCTCAGCCCAAGAGTTTGGGTGCTTTGCCTGTGCAAGGGTGGGTGCCTGCTCACGTGCACCAGTGGGGCTTTGGGGTGGGAGCAGACATTTTTTCTGAAATCCCAACTCAGCAAGCTGCAGTAATTGACCTTTTGACCCAGATATGAAGTTGGAAGGTAAAAGATACAGCTTGCAAGTTTTTTATAAAACTGTTGACCTCTCACAAGATTAACTCAGAGATAATAGTAATTATCAACAGTTTATGGTGGATCCAATCGATGGTGAACATTACCTCCTGCCTAAAACTGAAGGTCGGTATTTTACTGCAGCAGAGATAACTGCCACGGGTGTTCACACTGCCATCAGCCAGCAAAACATCCCTGTACAGAGGAAACCCCTGAATAGAGCCCGTGTGGCTCCTGTGGGAAAACAGACCCATGGGATGGGTCAGTGCAGTGCCCAGGCATGGGGTTTGGGGATGCTGAATGCTTCAGGACAGAGCAAACAGCCTCCCTGGCGCTGTGCTGGCACACCAGGGCAGTGGCTCCCTTGCGATACTTGGATCAGGAGAGTGGGCAAGGAGAGGCAGCACCCTGCTCCAAAGAGACACATGCTCTTCCCTAGGTTTTGATTGTGTGCTTTCACTTTTTATGTACAAAAGATTGTCCATTTAATTAACTCGAGAATGCAATTTCAAAACCACTAATGCTTTACACATGACAGCTTTTAAAACACAAGTAGTGTTCCAGTCCTGCGCCACACTCCCTCTGCCTCTTCTGGGTTGTTTTGGAGACAGACATTCCCTCCCAGCAGACCCCGATTCTTGAACAGGATTTGAACTGATTTGGGGTGTTTGATCCTGGCTTTGCCTTGTCAGTGTGCCTGGGCTGGCAGGAGCCTCCATAAGCAACAGCAGCTCTTCCCTCCATGTCGTTGTATTTCCCTGGGTGTCACCTGTTAATCTCCAGCCAGCTGTACTGGAGCTGTGAGCTGGAGCATCTTTTCTCTGGCACTGGTGAGCAGGCTTCCTTTCTGTTCCTTAAGCCTTGGGTTTATCTTTTTTACCATTTTTTGGTAGAGCTGGTTTCTAATGGATGTTCTTCTGTGCACACCCTCACTTTTGACCCCTCACCTGAAACACCCTTCAGCCTTTCCAGGTTCTTTAGTTTTTACCAGGCATCTTCAAGTTGTCCCAAATGGATGAGGAGGGATGCTGCAGATGCTGCAAAGGCTGGCCAAGTGGATGCAGCATGGTCAGTCCAGGCAGCTTACCCAAAATCTGCCCACCCTTGCTGGTGTGAGACCCCAGGGTGCTCTCTCTGCAGCCCCCACCCAGCACATGGATGGGCCCCAGAGCCGACTCCTCTCACTGCCCTGTCAAGGGGAGTTGCAGGTGGCTCTGGGGAAACCCCCAGTTTTCCTTCCCACGTGCCTTCCCCCAGCCTGGCACAGGGAAATCGGGTGGGAACCTGCAGGCAAGGCACTGCATTTGTTGTTAAAAACTTGCATGCACCATCCCCCCCCCCTTTTTTCCTCCCTTTTTTTTGTAGCTTAGAAACCTCTCTTTGTGGCAGAAGGCTGGGAGGGTTTGAATGCCACATCCCGGCGTAGGAGGCTGACTGGGACCATACGGCTTTATCATTCATTAATTCCTGTGCTCATTCATCCCCCTATTTAAAGTTCTCTGTAAAGACGGGAGCTACAGATGGTCTTTTGGTACCCGCTTTAGCCGTCAGCCCTCAGCCCTGACAAAGGGGTACAGAGGGAGCAGCAGAGTGTACAAAATATTTCCAACCATTAGAAATCGAGGTCTCATTCACTGGCAGCTCCTGTTTTGAAAGCGAATTTATGCAAGAGCATCGTAACCCCTGAGCCAGAGCATGGCCAGGAGTGGGGCTGCACTGAGGGGCATCATCGGCCGCTTTTCCCTGTGGTAATTTGGTGCCAGGTCACTGTTTCCAGTTTTATTTAGGAATGTATTACTGTTACAACACCAACATCACACTCTGGGTGCGGGAAGCAAGGACCAGAGTGTGCCTGGCAGGGATGCTGTGCCTCAGGGATCCCAGGGCAGCTCGTGCTGCCTGGTGGTTTGTCCTTGCTGTTTGCTGGCACAGTGGCCACCACGTTCCCAGCACATGAAGGTTTTATGTGTGGTGACAATGGTGTGCTGAGCTGGGGATGCACTGGGGAGCAGTGCTGGCAGTGACACCCGTGACACCTCTGCCTGCCCACGCCCCAGTCGCCGCACGTGTTTCAAGTCCCACAGGGGATGCTCAGAGCTCCTGCTGTCCCTGTGGTTTTGCCCTCAGGAAAGGTTTGCAGGAAGGCACTAGGGCTGTGGGAAAGCTGGCATGCAAGGGGGTGGCAGTTGCACCCCTTGACAGAGGAGGAATTGCCAGTGTCGTGGAGATTGTGGGGTGCTGGGGCACATGGGACATTTCCTTGACAAACAGACTGGCTGGCTGCTGCCAAGGGCGCTCCAGACCTGATCCCGGGCACAGCATTCACTGGCATGAGCCATCCTTTCTTCAGGAAAGTCGGGACCAAAAGTTTTCTCATGGAAAAACCAAATTCTGCGATCTCGTTTTTGCACATGCTGTGCTTAAATATTAACACCAATTGAGCAAATTGCCTTTTAACTGCCTTTATTTGCTTTCATTAACAGTATAATTTAAAAGCTCCCGAATTTGCATGGAACCTGTTGTGCATGTTGGGGAGGGGGGTGAGGCTGCTCATAAATGAATTAATGGTGAGCAAGGCTCCTTGGGGAGGCCCCACGGTGCCAGGATGGCTCAGCAACGCCCGGCCTCGGGACGCCGCGTACTTTTGGCCGGGGCCAGGGGGAGTGGAGCGTGTTGTCAGTGCTGGCGTCCCACTCGCAGCTTGGCTCGCCAGGAAGGTATTTATTTATTTTTCAGCAAAACATGTTGTACACTGAGCAAGACTAATTATGGAGAGCTGAGGCAGTGTCTTCCTGTCGGTGCACCGGCACTGGACCCGGTGCAAGAGGGTAAAACTGCAGGGGAAGCTGCTGGTGCCGTGCCCCTGCTGCTGTCCCCGGAGCAGAGCCCTGCAGAGCCAGCAGCATCTGCCCACACAGCTCTGCCATGAGGTGACAGCTCCAGCGTGGTTCCAGCTCGTCCCTCGGCGCAGATGTTCGCGTGGCTTTGGGAGCAGAGCCAGCTCGGACACGGTGGATGCAGCGCAGTCCCACGTGCTGCACCGTGCAGTGCTGACAGCTCTGCTCAGGCTGTGCGAGCTCCTTTGACACTTCCCATTTCCTCAGTCTCTCCCAAAAATACGTGTTTTCCAAGGGGGATTGTGCAGTTGGATGGGCAGCAGTCCCTGAGCTGCCGAGGTGCTTCCCTTGCTGCCACCTCCTCTTCCTTGGGGCTCCCCAAAACCCAGCGCAGTGCAGATTTGTTAATTTGCTACCTTGACAAGGTGCATAGTGTTCACTTCCCAACTTGTAATTGGAAATAATTAGTTCTTTGTCCTCCCTGGGAACTCCTGAGGAGGCGGCGCAGACCCGGGCAAAGGCAGCGGCGCTGGCAGAGGACGGGAGGAGCCCAGTCCGGGGCTGGGAGAGGCATCTGGGGAATCCATGTGGAGCACGGCATTTCCAGCCTGTCCGAGGGCATCTCTCCTGCCGGAGAAGGACCGTGTAACAGCCCAGCGTTACAGTTTCATTTATCAAAGACACTTCCACTGCCCCCGTACAGCAACACGGCTGCCGCGCCTGTCCCTCGCTGACAGCTCCCTAATTCATCTTCTCAGGAAGGGGAGAGAAGATGCTGCTGCTCCCCACTCACACTGCCAGTGCTGAGGCCATCGCCTGTTCTCCTTCCCAAACTTCTGAAGCCCAGCCAGCCCAGCATGAGGAATACTTTGGGAGACTCTCTGGAAGCCAGTGGGCACAGGGCAGGCAGTGTGCTCAGAGCAAAGGCAAGACCCATGGCTGGACTCCTGCATGACTGGGGCTCTCCCATCCCCTCTCCAAGGGACGTGTCTCTGCCCATCCCCAAAATACAGGCATAAAACCCCGGTGTGTGCCAGACAGTCACATCCCAGGAGCCCAAACCAGCCCTCCAGAAAGGCACGTGACAATGCACAGATCCAGGCGGTGGCAGGTTGGAATTGGGCATCCTTAATTCCAGCTACAAAAACACAATGTTTTGGAGTTGCTAATAATAAGAAAGTGTTTTCATCAAAACTTTATTGGTCTGTGTGCTGACATCTGGAGAGCCAAGATAGATATTTTCCTTAAGACTGTATTTCCAAGCCATGAGCTCTTCTCTGGCTGTTAATTAATCCTTTGTAGTTTAGCGACTGATGAAATCATGACTCTATGAAATTTTAATCCTTGCGCTGTATAGGCACAGCCGACATTATCAGAGGACCCCAGGTGTGTGCTTGAAATTAGTTTGTTGAATCTCTTGCATATTTGATTACCTTATAAAACTCCTCAGGATCTGGGCTGCTCATGGGAGCAGCAGCAGCGTTTCTCTGTGGTTTGTGCCTGTTCCCTGTGCAGTTCCCAGGCTGGGCGAGCCGGGGCAGAAACCAGGGAGGCAGCAGAGAGGGGGCAGCAGCATCGTCAGTATCTCCATCGGGAGGTGAGGGGTGGGAGGCACATGTCCCCCTCATGGAACACAGCAGCCAAGTTGTGGATGGATTCCATCTGGCACCTGGGGGCCGTTCCTACTCCCTGAGGAGGAGCTCAGTGCAGGGAAACAGCTCCTGGGCCCATCCCAGCTCATCCCTGAGGCAGCTCTGGGGTACCACCCTGTTCCTGATGCATGTCCAGCCTTAGCCCTGTTGTCAGGTCATCAAAGAGAATGGAAATTAAAACAAAATTCCCTCTACCCTAAAATTCTCCCCTTCATTTAAATTTCTCTGTGCTCCAGCACCCCAATAGCATATCCACTTTCCCCTGTCTCCCTGCTTTTGGCTCTGTGGGCACTTTGGCCATTTCCTTAGGGCTTCAGGATCTAGAGGCTCCCCCTTCCTGGGGGAGCAGCAGGATGATGCTGCCTGGACCATCCCAGGACTGTTGTCTCTGGAAAGCATCCGATGCATGATGCTGAATCCTTTTCCTGTGTCACAGAATCCCAAAATGGTTCGGATTGCAGGGCCCTTAAAGCTCATCCAGCTCCAGCCCCCTGCCATGGACAGGGACATCTTCCACCAGCCCAGGCTGCTCAGAGCCAGGTGTCCCAGCCATCCTGAAGGTCGGCAGGAAGGAGTGGCCGAGGCCAGCACTTTGCTGGTGCTCCAATGGCACACGTGCTGCTACGGAAACCAGATGATGAATATATTTTTAAACTTGGAATCTGTGAACCGCTTATTATTTCTGAATTAGGAATCAAAACATCTGCATAATCATGCCGCTGCTGCGGCAGATGTACTCAGCGAGAAGGTCACTTTGCTGTTTTGTGGAGATCTCGGATGATTCGAGAGCAGCAGCTCCCCTGCTCTCCTCTGACACCCATGTCACAGATCTGGATGATTCCAGAGCAGCAGCTCCCCTGCTCTCCTCTGACACCCATGTCACAGATCTGGATGATTCCAGAGCAGCAGCTCCCCGTGCTCTCCTCTGACACCCATGTCACAGATCTGGATGATTCCAGAGCAGCAGCTCCCCTGCTCTCCTCTGACACCCGTGTCACATCGGCTCAGCACCGTGCCCAGCGCAGCCCAGGGCCGAGGCCGCCCAGCTCAGCTCCTCTCGCGGCGCTCAGCACGTCACTGTCACCAGATGCCCCGAGAATGGGGACAATGATTTTGGAGGACCATTAGTGCCGGTTATTCCCTGCAGGGCCGCGTCCATTGCCACGTGTTAACCCCTTGGTGACAGTGGGGGACCGTGGAACTGTTCGCATCAGTCTCCAGCATCCCGGTGATGCAGCAGAGATGCAGGGCCGATCCCGGGGCTGGCAGAAGCTGCTGACACCCGGTGCCATCACTCAGTGCACTTTCAGTAAATTGTGCAGTGGCTGCATTCTGAATCCCCTTCTGAAAGCTGCAGATCTCAAACCTCTGGACCTGTGGCAGCATCTGTGCCCCCCTGGTCCTGCTGGACAGGGGAAACTTCCCACTGCAGCTGCAGCCAAGGGGTGCAGCTGATGGTTTCCCATCCGTGCTTGTCCCATCCGTGCTTGTCCCACCTCCGGCAAACCCATGGACCCTCTTGCTTGGGGGTCTGGGACACACAAAGGGAATGTTCACATGGATAAAGCTCTTTCCTGGGGAATTCCATTCAATAACGAATATTGAACACAGATCTGAAACCAGGGCCTTGGAATATGTTAAAAAAAAATCTGCATGCGGCCCTTTTTGCCGTGAGCAGTTTGTCTTGTATTTTCCCAGCCCGTGGAGCTGGCAGCATCGTTCCAGTGGGATGCTGGAGCAGCGGATGGGAGATGCTGCCGCACATGCTTGGCCTAGGCCAGCAGCAAATTTTGAGAGTCGTTTCCCTTTGGCAGCATTTGATCACATTTGTTGTGGACAGGCTCTAAAAAAGATTGGAATTGTATGTTGGGTGTTTGTGGCCTGGTTCTTGTCAGGTAAGGCAGGACAGCAGGATCCTCTCCTTGGCTTTTTTCAAAGGGGAAGTGTTGGCATCATGTGGAATGATGTCACTCCGCAGCATCTGGTTTGAACTCATAAATTAGCTCATGGTAAGTATAAATATTGTACAGGCAGGGAATTTCAGTGCTCTCTGTTGATAGCTGTCCCCTCCCCCTGGTTGGTTGTTTGGATTTTTTTATATTAAATCATTCAGAAATAGTAAAATCTTTATTTCCAGCTTCTGTAAGATTTATTTATTTGTTTATATTTAGCAGCAGTGGTGGTTTGAGGGCAGGTTTTTGGGGTTTTTTTTTTCCTTCTTCTTAATTTATTAAAGTGAAAGGAAGGTCTCGGCTCCCTTCCCCCTTCCCTGTGCCCTTAATAGCTCTCCCTGCTATTTTAATCCTCTGGGCTGGGAGCTGAGGGCAGAGCGGTGACTGCAGGAGCTGAGCCACCAGGACCATGGCCCGATCCAGTATCATCACCAAGTGTTTTAAATAGGCACATCAGGGGAAAAATCACCCTCTTGGCAGCTCAGGTGTGATGCTGGTGTCAGAGGGTGGAGAATGTGGGGTTTGCAGCCACGTGGTGTCTGCTGACCTTGGCTTCCTGCTCTGCCCCCACTGGAAATGAGATGTGGCACCACTGCCTTCATCTTGATAAAATAGATCAGGGATGAATCAATTTCATATCGATTTACCTGGGCAAGGGAGACACTGGGGGAAAGGGGGTGGCAGGGAAGATTTTTGGGGAATGCAAAGTGGCGCTGGCCCCATCTTGGCTGCCCAGTGTTCAGTGCATCATGTCTGGCTGGCGGCTGGCCCTCTGGCAGGGCACCGCCGTGATGGCCCAGTGTAAATAAAATCAGAAGGCTCCCATAAAACTCCCTTATTGCTGCGGCACAAAGTTAGAACCACTGGAGGTTTGTGCTCCCTGGCACTCGTGTGCAGCAATGAATATTTTATAGGAAAGGAAATACTTGGTGTCTGAATCTTTTTATAGCTCTGACACTCCCATGGGTGTGAGTTGCCCCTTGCACCCACACCCTTTGCCAGCACTCATGGGGCTGAGCCCCTGCAGTGTCCCCCAGCCCCACAGCATCCTCTGGTCCCACTGCCCACAGCATGTGCCAGCCCCACACCCCACAGGACCCCTGTCCCATGGCATGGCGTTCCTGGGAGATGCAGGGGAACAAACCAGGGAAATGCAGCAGGATGGATGGGGGAGATCAGTGGGTTGAGGATCTTGACCTGATGCTTGGGCATTGGGAGATGCAGCAAAACTGCTGTGGAAGTTGCAAGTACAGACTTCTGTTGGGGCAGGACTCTGAGCACCGCACTCACGCGTGTTTTTGCCTGGCTTAGGACTTGTCAGGACTCTGCTGTTTCACTTGTGCCATGCAGCCTCCCGATTCCCCCCGTGTTTCATGTCCAGAGCATGGATCAGGCAGGATCCATGGGCAGGGATGTGCAAGCCCTGCAGCCGTGGGTCTCCCATGCCAGGCTGTTCCAGCCACACGCTGCTCCAGGCTTTGTCTTGGGGCTCACTGCTCCAACAGGTACCGAGTGAACCTCAGCAGTGCTGGTGCCTTCCCTCGGCAGCGAGGGGCTCTTGCCTTCCCTCGGTAGCCGGCCACCCTGCCAAGCTGTGCCCTGGCCCGGAGATGACAAAGTGCCCTTTAGTTAATTGCAGAACGGATCGCCTGGAGTTAAAAGTTCTGATTTATATGACTATGGCTCTAACTGCTCAATAACATGGGCCCGTAATCTACTTTCATTTCAAACAGAAGGGTGATTTATGGGGCAGCATGCCGCTTTAGCTCAGAAATGAGGTGTTCAACATATGCTCTGTTGACATAAATTTGGAATTTATCGCTCCTGTCAAAACTGCCTGTTGGACAAAGGTGCGCATTAAGGCAATAAATGGCTTGGAATAGTTTTCTGTCAAATTTCCTAACCATTGTATTCACTCTGTTTGAGGGGGAAAATACACACTTAAAAGTAATCAAACGACCAAGAGCCATGTGTCTTTTTCAGCGCAGAGGGAGGGGAGGGGGTCTCCCCTGCTTCCCAAACGGGGTGGTGGGGAGGGGCTGGGATGCAAGAGTTCCTCAAGTAAAAAGAGCAGAAGGCTGGTTTAGGCAGGCAGAGCAGAGATTTGCTTGTGGTGGCAGTGGCACCCTTGCAGTGGTCTTTAGGTACCGGGACTGCCCCCGTGCCTACTGCCCAGTATGCTCCTCCAGACTCCTGCCCCCTGCGAGGCTCTGCCAAGCCCCTGCATCCCCGAGCAGTGGTCAGTGGCGTTTGCCACCGAGCCTGGCCTTTTCACACAAAGCACCCTGTGGGGAAAACTCATAATTTTTACACCACGCAGTCTCGCTGGAGTCGCCGTCCCTTTGAAGTGCTTTTTGTGGGGCATTTACAGGCCTTTTTAATTACCGGCAGCTTGCGAGGGGCCAGCCTCTCGCCCGGCTTTTGTTTGCCGGGGCTGGGCGGGGAGGGGGGATCGCTGGGCTTGCATTCCGCCTGGAGAGCCCCTTGCCAAAGCCCTGGGCTGGGGCTCGCTGGGGAGGGTTGGATCCAGGTCTGGGACTCTGTGCCACGGGCATCCTTGCTGCCCTGGGCATCCTCGTCGCCCTGGGCCACCCTCTGTGCCGGAGCATCCTCAAGTGATATCTCATCACCTGGAGGCTTTGGCTGGCTTTGTTTCCATGCACTTCAAGTGGGACGTGGTGTAGGAGTTAGAGGAAAACCTCTTTTTACAAAAAAAGCACTTTTCCCACTTGTCTCTGCTCTCCATCCCATGGGCACCTTCTTGGCTGATGTGCTTGTAGGGACCTTGCAGGAGAAAGAAGCACAGTTGCAGCCTCATATCAGAATAATAAAACATGGTTTATCTTTTGGCACAGAGTTTGGGCAGCACTGGCATGTATTTTAACGCCCTTCTCTCCCCCACCCCCTCTTTCTGGAGGCACAACTTCAGAAGCACATATTGATCTTTCCCCTCAGATCTTAACAGCCCGAGCAGCCGTAATACCTTGCTTACATCTGCCAGGTTTTTGTGCAGTTTTGCAACATCTCCTTAATCCGGCGAGCAGAAATAGAACGTTTCAATCATATTTCGCTACCGGGAAATGGAGCAGATAAAGCTCTTTAAGACCTTGTTGAAAGGGACCGTGCAAGATGGCGAGTGATAAGAACGTCCTAGAAGCAGGCGCCCAAGGGAAAACTTTTGTTGCCACTGAAATTTGTTGATAGAGATATTGCAACTAAATTACTCTGAGCACCTCTGTGCCCCATTGAAACAATGCAGAGAGGATGTGATTTGGGGACGTGGTAGCGCCCTGGGCAGTGGCAGGTGGATTTCCAGGGCACCCTGACACCAGTGAGGTTGGGGGTCTCCTCATTTCCTTATTTCCCCACTCTGTGCTGGGAAAATGGGAGAAGTGGTTGTGCTAGCCATGGGCTTGGGAGATGCAGAGGAAGGAAGCTTGTCCTTCTGTTTCTCTGTTTCTGGAGACTTGCTTAGGAAAACCCCAGACCTCCATGTTTTACTTGAACTAATTAACCAGTTAGACTGTAATTCAGGGAAAAGGTGTTCTGGCCTCAGAAGGGGCAGTGTGGACCCACAGCGTGACGTGGGTCTTCCTAACAAAGTGGTTTTAGCCCGGTGTTAAATGCAGGAGCAAGCACAGCCCAAGCCAGGGAGTGTGACAGGCATGTCCCAAATTAAAAATGCAAAATGAGAAGGTTGTCACTTATTGAGCTGCTCGTTGGCAGCGGAGCCCTGTCAGGAGGCTGGTGTTTTATTTATTTTTGCAAGGCGGATAAATCCTTTGGATTGTAAACCTTCTTGGCCTGAATTCGTGCATGACTCCTAATCCTCTGCTATGACACAGTGAATTCAGGACAAGCCTGATTAATAATTACATTATACAGCAAAGTTGAGAGTTGAAACCAACTCCTGCTCCTTCCCTCTCCCTTCTGCTCTGCAGCATTCACTCACTGCTGAACATCATGGGGTCTTCTCCTGCTCCAACTCTTCCCAAGCTGGTATTCAGTATCCTGCAAGGTGGGATGTGGGGCTGGCAGCCAGGGAACAGGCCCCTGAGCCCCATGGGGCAGGGGTGGTGTGGGGCTCTGCAGTCTGCGGCAGTGAGGGGTGATCCTGCTTGGAGTCAGAGCAGAAGCTGCTTTGCTCCAATAAAACTTACACCTCAGGGGAAGTACAGCAGGAGCTCACAGGCACATGGTCCTCGCAAGCCTGCACAGCTGGGGCTGAGCCCTCCCGCGAGAGGGGCCACATCCAGCCCTGGACAGGACCATTCCTGTTTTGTCTTTGGCAACAAGGCAATAGAAATACTCTCGTCCTGCTGCGGCACGATGATAAATGGTGGCTGCGAGCAGAGGTCAGCACGCAGCTATGGGCTGTGTTACTCCTCGACACACACAAATACTTCTCTGTTTACAGCATCCGATGTTGAAACTTTGCACGTGCTGCTGTCCTGAGTCCTCCCCAGCCACAGGTCTGAGCAGCTCAGGGTGACCGAGAGCTGGCGGGCAGCAGCCCATGCATTTGGGGCTCAGGGGCATCGATCAGCTGGCTGTCCAGCACAGAGCCAGGTGGCTTTGCAAAGAGTCTGTTTGTCACCAGTGGAGGTGGCGAAATAAAGCACCAAGCCCCCATTCCACATGTTCTGGGCATTGTGTCCCTCCGTGCCCCCTTAGCAGCAGAGGCTGTTGTGGGGACCAAGCCTCAGGGTGCGCCCCGGTGGGTGGTGGGGGCTGAGCAATGGTTGGTCCCAAAGGGGAGGGGAAATGGGTCTGGGGGGGATGCCAGGGGCAGCAGCAATGTCTTGGGAAGGAGATGGGACTGGGTTGGTATTTTCAAGCTTGGACAGTGCTCCTTTAACGCTGCCTCCTCTAAAGGTCATTCCACTTGGTCCAGAGCTTGGTCACCCGAAGGTGGAGCATCAATGTCTTCAGGGCAAGGAGTGGGCAATAATGCAGAGTCTGGCCACTGTGGCCGAGCCTGGCACCCGTTGCTGTGATCAGTGCCTGTGGGCAGTGCCCTGGGCAGAAAGGCCCCTCCGGGCAGGATGTGGGGGATGCTCAGCCCCCTGTGGGGTGGGAGGCACACTCGGAGGTTGTGCAACGCTGCCTGGGCGTAGCTCGCTGTGTACCTGGGGCTGCCAGGAAACGGTGAGTGGCATGTTTCCTGTTTGCGAGCTGGTGGCTGTGTTTGTTGCTTGTGATTTGTGTCATGCTGAATTTGGATGGAAATTGGGATTTGGTTAGAAATGCACACAAACAACCTCTTAAAGTGGTTGGGGTTTTTTTTGGAGTACAGTGCCTTTTTCAAAAGCACTCAGAACATGGGGAAGGAGTTTGCCAACATAGATTTTTGCCTTAACTCCAGATTTCAGATTTATCGAGTTTATTAAAAGACTCCAACAATAGCAGCAGTGACAAACACTGGTGGGGAGAGGGTTGTCTCCTCAGTCCTGGGGAGTCACGTGGGAGCCCCCATCCGTGCCCTCCCTGCAGTGTTTCTCAAGCCAGCACTGACTCTGGGCAATGTATGGGCTGCAGGAAGCACCAGGCAGTTTCTCGGTGTTGTTTTGGGTCACTTCCCCCCATCTCAGGACTCACCCCTCTTTGTTCTCCCCTAGGAAGCTGCACAGTGGGATGAAGACGTACGGATGCGAGCTGTGCGGGAAGCGGTTCCTGGACAGCTTGCGGCTGCGAATGCACTTACTGGCTCACTCAGGTGGGTTGGGAGGGCTGCGGGGCTGGGGACGGGGGGTTGCTCTGTCTGTCCACGCAGGGATGCTGTGGCTGCCCAGCTCACACGTCTCCTCTACAGCAGACACGTGCAGAGCCGGCTGCACCCTTCCCTGGGCAGCACATTGCAAACTTGTTCTCCAGTGCCCAGTAATTTGATTTATTTAAATTTTCTTTTTTGGAGTTTGTTTTCAGTTCCTTAATTGTGGAAATATTTTCCAGACTAAGCAGCTTGGAATAACAAACTCTACATGCCACGCAGCTACTCATGGTCAGCCCTGCTTGTAGCGTGAGCATTGTTTCCACCTCGGGCCCCCACCTCAGGTTCGTTAGCAAAACTGCAGAATTAGGCGTTCTCTGACTAATGAATCCAAGTAGCAGGTTCACAGGCTGCAGGGCCTTTAATTAAATAGATAGGGGAGGGCTGGAGCGCTGCACTGGAGGGAAGACTTGAGCTCTGCAAGTCCATGTCAGCTGATGTTCCCCTTGGGGGTGCAGTCCTGGCACAGCTGGGGGTCTGATGTTGGGACCTGGAGACATCCAGGGGACCCCTGGACCCCAACACCGTTGGGAGTCCTTGTCCTCCTGCTCCAAGGACACATCTCTGAGGGGTGGCAGGTACTGTAGCCACAGATCTGCTTGCACATAGCTTGGCAGTGAAGCTATATTCTTTTTTAAATGCTGTTATTCACTTGTATCGATTTTTTACCTGTTTTCATTTTTTTTCCCCACTTCCTCTTTTTCCTGGGGTAGGGAGGCACTTCATCTGGCCAGTTGCTGCTTTCTGATTTTTGGTCAATAGTCCTGACCCCATTCCCATCCCACTATTTTTTGGGCCAGGCAGCAGCTCCTCAGGGTGCCTGCAGACAGCAGCAGGTTGCTGGGGTGGTCCCTGGGATGCTGGTCCCCCTGAGTGCTGGAGTTCAGGATGCTGTTCCCCCCCAGGACCGGGGCTGAGGATGCTGCTCCCCCCAGCAGTGGCACGCACGGCTTGTGTTTGTTATGGTCGTGCTGGCTCACAGCCTGTCCCTGGCAGGCAGCCAGCTTTGTGGGTACAGTATGTACAGTGAACGCTGAGCCAAGCTTGTCATCGCACAGGATTAATTTTTTTTTTTTTTTTAATCCTGCGAGGACTGGGGGGGTGGGGAGAGCTCTGCCTCGAGCTCGCAAACAGCCGCTGTGAATTCCAGCGCTGTTATTTATTAAAGCAGGAGACCTTTGCACCTCTTCCCTCGCCTCCCCCCGCCACCAGCCCTGGACATGGGGAGGTTATGCTGGAGCGGTGCAGAGCTCGTGTTCAGCTCTGAAGGCAGCTTTGCCTCCACACCAGTGGACCCTGTGTTTAACTGGGAGTTTGCAGTGGGATGGCTTGTGCCCCCTGGCACCCTTCTCCAGCCCCAGTGCCAAAGGGCTCAAGGGCATTAACATCTGCAGCTTCCGCATCCAGGTGTTGATGGGTTATGGTAAAGGTTCCTACTGAGGACCTGGTTGGGGACCAGCTCTGGGGGCTGTGGTGCTCTGTGGCAGGCTGGGCTGAGCACACAGCACTGTTGTGCCGCAGCCTTGCAGGCGCAGGGTAAATACCTGGCCCCATGTTGACTCTCAGTATAAAGTGTAAATGTAAAGCCTTTAATGCCATGCACAGTCTTTCCCTACCTGCTGCCCGCACTGCTGGCAGAGAAGCTCTCAGAGATCTCTACGGCTGACATGGAGAGTTGCCCTTCTCCCAGAAAAGCACATTGTCAGGGAAGGTGAGGTGAGAGACCCAGTTTGTTGGTTCTGTGGTTCAGAGCACCACTGGTTTGACCAGGGAGGCTGATCCCAGCACTGCTGCTCCCTCAGTTGCATCCTCGCCAGAGCTGATGCTCAGTGGATGCTCATTCTCAGCCTGGGATGCTGGTTACTCAGCACCTGCTGTGAGCTGGGTTTTTTCCCCAGGACAGGGAGGAAAGGGGATTTCTGTCTGTCCCCACTTGCTTTGCCTCTCCATCCAGCAGAAATGGCTGCTGTGGATGGCTGTGCTGCCCTTCTCCACTCTGGGCTGGGAACGGTGGGAGCAGCCGATAGCGCGCAGGGATGCTCGTGGGCAGCATGGGGAGCATACAGGAGGCAACCCTGCAGACCCCTGCCCTGTTGCTTCACACCCTCCCTCCCCACCCAAATACGGTCCTTCATCATCAGGAGAGGCAGAAGAAAGCCCCAAGGTCCTGCTGGGAGATGGACAAACTGTCCAGGGAGCAGCGTCTACCAGGGGAGTGGAGTCCAACATGCTGGTAGGGATGGCACCTCAGACAGAAGGGGATGGCGCATCCACATCCCACCCTTGCCTCTCTCCGCCAGTGGAAGGAGAGGGGGCTCATCCTGGGCCATCCACCCCCAGCGAGCATCGAGCATCGCCCCGTTGTGCGGGGCTGTGCCAGTGAAGGAGAGGGGACTCATTCTAGGCCATCTCAGCGAGCATCGCCCCGTCCTCCGGCGGGTGGGCTGTGCGGGGTTGAGGGGTTGGCGGGGCTGAGCGGGGCTGAGCAGGGCTGAGCGGGGCTGTGCGGGCTGAGTGGGGCTGTGCGGGCTGAGCGGGGCTGAGCAGGGCTGAGTCGGGGCTGTGCGGGCTGAGCGGGGCTGTGCGGGCTGTGCGGGCTGTGCCAGTGGAAGGAGAGGGGGCCGTGCGGGGCTGTGCGGGGCTGTGCGGGCTGAGCGGCGAGGCGCTCCGATCCCCTCGCCCCGGCCGGTCCCGCCCTGGGGACGCCTCCGCCCCCCCGGCCCGGCTGGCCGGCGTCCCGCGCTCGGTCCCGGGTGATGTCAGCGGCCTGCCGGCAGGTCTGGATGTTCTGCCAGCGTTCCCGCGTTTATGATCATCCGCAGATGTGCATCCAAGAACACACTGTACCCACAGCAGAAATTAATGCAGGCTTGACTGCCGGCCAAGCCGCGCACACGGGGGAGAGGAAGAAAGAAAACAAAAACTGTTTAATGCTGTTTATAAATTATACACTGGCTGATGAAAAATACATTTCTCTTAGCCCCCACCCCTCCCCTCCCCATCCTCTCTGCCTCAAGAGCCTGAACTGAGACCAGAAAATTATGGTTTGCTTTTTAGCTCCTGTTTTGGCCGGGTTCCTGGACCTGGCCGCTGGGTTGAAGCCAGCTTCTCTCTTGTCCCCGCCCTCACCTGATGAAATACGTTTATTTTTCACCCACCGTCCCTTGGTTTGGCTGCCCCTTGTTATTGACATTATTGACATTATTGACGTTATTGATGTTATTGAAGGTGGGGTGCAGTGCAGGGTGCCAGGACCCCTCACACTCGCCCAACACATCCCATGTCCATCTATCCCTCTGGTTCCCTCACCATGTCCATGGCCGTCACTGCCCACCTGCTTTCTGCTGGAGGGGGGAAACTTCCCAAACTTCCCCCCAGGTGGTGGTGCTGGAGTCCCCCCTCACTTGGGCTGGGAGGCAAATGGGGCAGGACCCCCCCGTCCCTGCCCACCCCTCCCCGCACGCTCGCCAGCCATTTACGCAGCTTTTGTGTTGTTTTTAATACCGCTAATGTTTATCATTTGCCCAACAGGCTTGACAGATTTTGTTTCCTGTCGAGCGGCGGCGGTGGCGGAGCCCCCCCGGTTGCCAAGGAGCCGCCTCCCCGCACCGTCACGGGCTGATTTGGTATTCCGCGCGGCGCCCCGCCGCATTTCTGTATGCAAGACAAAGTGTTTTGATGGAGGACGATTGCAGGAGTGTCTGGAGGCTGTTTGGAGTTTTATGGGCTGTGCAGTACGCGCCGTGCTCGCTCGCCGTGCGGGGCTGCCAGGGATGGGGTCTGTAATTTTTTCCCTGTGGAGAGGATGCTGCTGGAAAGAGTGGCAATGGCAGGGGCAGCAGGAAAGGGGGTTGTGTAAAAACCTGCCAGTTTGGGATCCCAAGTCAATTATGATCATTAATAATTTTAATTGTTATTTTTTAAATGAAAATGCTCCCTGCTCCACCAGTCCCTGTGAGGTGCAGGAGTTGGTGGCGCTGCCTGGCCGAGGCTGGGTGATGGTGTTGCTGCTGACCACCACCCCACCCACCCCCAAGGCCCTGCTCCATCACTCCAGGTGCTTTCCCAAGGCTCTCCAGGACAGCCCATGAGATGCTGCCACAGCATCCTTCTCAGACGAGTTTCCGGCGCTCCAGCTCAAGGTCCCTCCTCCCTCTGTGATGCCCACACCTCACTTTTTCTGATATTAGTTATTACCTTTCTCTGGCACTTTAGGAAGCGGGAGCTGAGGCTGACTCTCCAGGCCTGCTCTGCAGCTCTGTCTTTTTTAAGCCCTTCTTGGATTTCTCTACAGTATTTTTTTAGCACAGAGATTTTCATGACTTGTCTCTTCCACTTGGGTGAAACAGGGGAGAAGGGAAATAACAATAATGATAATAATAATAATAATAATAATGGCAATAATAAAAATCCAAAAGCGGCTTGATGTGGGCAAAAGAAGAAAACAAGAGAATGGGATAGAGAACAGGCTAAATTTAAAATTGTAATTGGCTGACTTCCACAGGCTTGCGGGTGTTTTAATGACTCATAATAACTTCATTTAAAACCAGCTGAGCAGAAAATAGATTGGAGAGGAGCCTCAGGCCATTATGGATTTGTTTTTTTTTTGACAAGCTCTGTTTTCGGCAGCCAGGAAGGCACTCGCAGAGGGCTCGGCTGCTGCGCTCCCCGAGTTGGTGGTCTGCCCAGCAGAGATTGTATAGAAGCCGGGCTGGCTCTCCTCTTTTTTTCTCTTTTTTTTTTCACTGATTAAAAATAGATGCCTTGAGGTATTATTTTAGCATCACTGCGGTTTGGTGCTTTTTTCTTTGCACTTCTGATGTGGTAAACGGAACATAAATAAAATTGTTTTTGAAATTACTGAATTAATTAGGTAGTAAAGCAATGGCAGTGCATAAATTTTCTTGCCGATTTTTTTTTAATCCATATTTCCCCCCTCACATCTCCATCTTCTCACCAATTACAGCCTGTTAATAATATACAATCTCAAATTTTTATTAATTGCTTCTGCTGAGGGAGGGGATGTCACATTCTACTGCTGGGGCCATTGTGCCAAACCAGCAGCGGGGAAGGCTGGATCCTCCCCCACCACTCTCCTCACCAATTTCCCACCTTCCTCCTCCCTTAGCTATCTTCCTCCTCCTCCAGAGGATGCTGGCAGTCCCTCTTTTTCCTTTATTCCTTCTCTTTTCCTGAGCTAGACTTCAGCGTGCCTCTTCCATAGCCCCACGGAAGTTTCTTCTCCCCAATGAAGTAATTAATTGATGGGCATTGGGAGGGACTGTTGGGATGATGGTGGATAACAAGATGAGCTCTGTCATCCAACGCAGCGAGCTAAGCCTGGCTGGCTGGGAGGGAGCTGCAGCCTCTGCCCATGTCCTGACCCATGGGGCATCCCACTCCCAAGAGCCACCGTGCAGCCTGGCAGCCTGCTCCCTCACATTTCTTGGAGGGCAAATTAGATAATAGAGGCTCAAAAAGACCTCCGAGATCATGAAGTCCAACCTGAGTTCTGCCCCTCCTTGTGGCTTTGGTGGCACTGCAGACCTGGGCAGCTCCAACCTTGCCTGGGGGGCACATGGGGCGGCAGTGACTGCGCAGGATGGAGCAGCAGCAGCTCCTCACCCATTTGCACCAGCGACCTTTATTAGGCAGGGGCTATAAATTTGCTTGTGCGGATATAAATGTACGGCAGGGGGCTGGTGCCAGCAGCAAGGCTCGCGCCGAAACACGGCCGATACTTGGCAGCACGCGGAGTCCTGTTCCAGCCCATCGATAAGATCATCTGCAGATATCTGTGTGTTGTAGGCGATACGAGGCGCTGGCTAAATATACCCTGCCCAAACCTGCGCTGATGGTTTCTGTTTAAAGCAGGGAGAACGGCAAGGTGGGGGGGAGAACAGAGCCCTGCCATGAGCTCCACTTTCCAACGTGTCCTGCTCCCTTTCATAACAAACAGCAAGCCGTGGTGTTTTTTTTTTCTGAGCCCTGTTATAATAAGCTCAGATGTTGGATGACATTTTCCCAGTGACTCACATAGTAAAATTAACCTTGAACTATTTACATATTCAATCGCCGCCCTCCTCCTCCTCCCCCTCCCTGCCGGCGTGTGTACATTACAGGAATTCTGGCTCCGTATCAGTTTTTTGTTTTGCTGATGAGAAAAGAAAAAAAAAAAAAAAAAAAAAAAAAAAAAAAAAACAACCTCCCCCCGCCTGGCGTACACATCTACTTGAGGGAAAGAACACGCAGTCCTGGCCTTTGGAAATTGGCAGGCGGCATGCTGTTCCCGCGCTGATAAGAGGTACTGTAAATAAAACTGTACGGCAGCGCCTGCTGTAAATGCCCCGCGTCTGTACTCATTGTTCTGACAGCTCCGGCTTTTTTTGGGTCCGCTGTTTTGGTACACACTGTGCTTCCTTATGTAAGCCAGTGCGCCCGGCTCCTCCCTGCGTTCGCCCTGTTTATTTTCGCCTCGCCAGGAATTTTTCCTCCCCCCCTCCGCCCGCCCCCCAGCCAGATGCTGGCTGCCTTTGCCTCGCCCGGCTGTGCCTCCCCGCGGCCCCTCTGGCCGCAGCTTGCGGAGGGCACCGGCACGTCTCTGCTCCCCGCTAATCCCATGTGGAAATGGGGGCAGTCAAAGCAAGCCCCCTGTTGAGCAGGACCGTGCTCGGTCGCAGCCTGCGGGTGCAGCAAGCCCCTCCAAGCGCAGAATGCCCGGAGTGCCGGGGCACGGCCGCCGGGAGGGGCGCGCACCAGCAGCCGCCCTGCCCGGGGAGAACCTGTTGCTGCCACAGTTGTTGCATCCTCACGGATCGCGGGTTGCCACATCCTCGTGGATCGCTGCGCTGGGGCCGGCGGAGCTTTGAGTGGCGATGGAGAGCCATTGCCTTGGCAACTGCCGGCTGCGCGCTGCCCGCGCCGTGCGCCGGGCGGAGGGCGGCCCGGCTGCTGCCCTATCGATCCGGCCCCTGGCTTCTCCCCATCCCGCACCTTCAGGGACACGCTCCACACTCCTCCTCTCCCTGCTGTGCCTGGAGAGGGCACCTCCGGCAGCACCTGCATCCCAGTGCCCCACATCCCCGATGGCGTGCCTGGCGTGTGGGCCCCTGGCAGGTGTGAGGGAGCCACCCCGGAGCACCCCAAAGTTTGGGTGTGTTTGGCTCTTTGGAGCCGCCAGCGGCCCAGGTCCACTCGGGTTGTTTTGAATGCAAACTTGACATCGCAGCGAGGGCGGCGGGGAACAACATATGCACAGTAAACAGGCAGACTGTCATATTGATTAACAGATGAGACCTCTATTATCGATCAGCTCTTGGCGAGAAAATTTATCACTTTTAATTTCGCCGCTGCCAAATATTTCTGCCTGCGAGCCAGCCGTTACCAAGACAATTTAAAGGCAAAGGAATTCTCTTTTCAATGCATCTTGTGATACCTCTCTCCCTGTCGCCTTCTCTGCCCACCTTTCCCCAAACCCCACCCTGACTGGGATGGAGGGCTCAGTGGGGTAGGAAGGAGAGGGGAGAGGCACTGTGGACCCCTGAAAATGGGCAGCACAGCATTCTGCAAGGCAGTGCCCCCGCCTTGAGTCCTGCTCTGTAACATTCAGCTCCTCACAACAAATGCATCAAACCTTGAAATGGGGCCATGGCTTTGTCCCACAATGCTGTTGGATATGGTGTGTCATTAATCTGGTTTCATCTAGAAGTAACTTATCTGCTGCTGGGCATCCTGGGTTTTTCCTCACCCAAACCATCAGCACATTGATAGTAATTTTCTAAGAATTGCCACAAATCCCACATCTCTTTCCAATAGTCAGAGATGCCCCTGAGCTTCTTGTTCAGTTGTTGCATTCCAGCCACATCCCTCATCAGGTACATCTTTGGGTACCAGCCGCATCAGCCACGATGGGAAGGAGCAGGAAACCAATTGCAATTGGATAAGTTGCAGTGCTAATGAAATGCATTGATATGTAATGATTTTTAAAAATAATAATAATCTTTTCCTGGCAAGCAGCTCTGTATTTTGCTGTGATGTGCAAGGAACATGAGCACAGGGCTGAATGAGGCACTGCTTTTGCCGGCTGCACAGGGAACATTAAACATGAAACCCTCCATGGCATTGGTCTGGAGTGTTAATGGCAGCAGCCGTGTGCAGGTGCACGCTCTGGTGTGTGTCCTTCTGTCCCTGGAATAACCCTGCTGTCCCTTTCTCTCCCCAGCGGGTGCCAAGGCCCTGGTCTGCGATCAGTGTGGCGCCCAGTTCTCGAAGGAAGATGCCCTGGAGACGCACCGGCAGACGCACACCGGTACGTGGCCTCCCCTTCTGCCCTTCACTTAGGTGCAGGTTTTAACATTTGGGCTGCCTTTGTCACCCTTTGCCCAACAGAGAGCTGGACCTTCTGCAGTTCCTGCCTCTGTGCTGCCCAGGCAGCCCCAGTTCCTCTTACACTAAAGCACAGACTAAGGCACCAGTTGGTGCAGTGCTGTTACAGCATTAACATGGGAAACAATGGCAGAACAAATGTGAGGTCGTTTGCCCCCTTTGCAAGCAAAGCTTGTCCCTGTCCAAACACCTCCCAGAGGCTGGTTTCTGCCATGTTTCTGCTCTGGCACTTCCCAGCCCTTCAGTGATGCCACCATCAGGAACACAAGGATCTCTTCAGCTTCTTGCAAAAGCTGCCGTGCTTGGGAAAGGTTTGCCCGGGGGAATTCACAGCCGGACAGACCCAGGTGGAGCCCTTCACCCTCCAAATCCAGACTGGAGCAGGACAGAGCGCCTGCTCCTCCTGTGCTATATCGGGAGCGGTTTAACTGAGCACAGGTTCATCTTTCAGTGCTGAAAGCCCTGATAGAAATGCCACTAGCAGTGAGTTTGTGCTCGGGGCTGGCACAGAGAACCCACCCGACTTCACGCTGGGGATGTGAGGACGGATGCAAAGTGCTGTGTCACCGGCTGTCACCCGGTCATAGAGCTGTGCTGGCCAAACACCAGTCCATAAATCTTAAAGTACTTGCCCTCCCTGTCCATGCCCCTACAGCTGGAGGCTGGGTTTCGCCATTCCAGGTCTGTTTTGAAGCCCTCTATGCTGTAGGCTGAGGAGGAGGGCTGTGAGAGGGGCAGCCAGCACAGTGAGGGACTGGCTGCACAGGGCTGAACAACCCAAGCCCAGGCAGGGGGGTCAGAGTGGCCAAGCAAATTGCAGCTAGTTCCCCCTTTCCTTCTATTTCCCAGACCCATTGAGCATCATGGGCTGACAAGTGGGAGCCCAGCCGTGGAGCTCAATGATGCCTGCATCCCAAACCATCCTGCAGACGCAGAGCAGTTTGGCTAACAACCCTTATATTCCTGTAGGGATTAAACCCCCTTTGGCTGGTGAATCCTTGGGGCTAGATTGTACCAAAGCTCAAAGGGCAATGGGCAACCAGAGCAGGGAGACACAGTGGCCCAAGGGGAGCTTGTCATTATTGCCTCCAGCTGCTTTGAATGATGGTAACACAAAGCCAGGCTTTTGTACATGTGCTGCATCAAGCACTGCTCGTCTCCACAGCAGAAAACTAACACCCCGCTTCCTGAGGCAAGGCAAAAAAACAAGAATAAATTTAAAAAACAGTTCCTGCTTGTAAGCATGGCACGGGCAGGGCTGTGTGCAGCCCCACAGACACGGGGCTGAGACGCCCTCTCCGGGTGTGCACTGTCCTTGGCCCCCGTCCTGCTGCAATAGGAAAAGCAGCAACTGTTTTGGCTCATCTTCCAGAAGCACAGGCTTGGTGCTGGGGAAGAGAGCATGGAAAATTCCTTACCCTTCTCCTCAAATGTAGAGGAAAAAACAGAATGCATTGAGATGGCAGCCTGAGTAGCCCCAGGCAGCACCGCTGGGAGTCGGGATGTGCACACGAGCGGTGCTGGTGCTAACGGGCTTTGGGCTCGTGCCGACGTTTATAAATATCAGAGGTGACTCGTCTCGAGTTTCCTCCCGTGTGCCAAGGCAGTTAGCACACGGCAGCCGGTGTCAGTCAGCAGGACAGCACAGATTTACTCCTGACCCAGTTTCACGTGGGCATGAGCGACACCCACTACAGAGCATGTTTGCCTCAGCAAGTAGTTGGATTTTTGATTTGTGGGGTTGGCGTGCCCCCGGCCGCGCCACCAAGGATGGAGCAGGACCCTTCACTCTCCCTTGCCCACATCCCCTGGGTGCATTCCCTTCCTACATCCCATACTCTCATCCCTCATATCCCTCGTATCCTCTGCCCTGAGACACCAGTAGCAGAAAAGAATTAATAAAACCAACATGTAACTGAAAATTGAAAAGCTCTATATCTTCCCCCCTTTTCTTCCCCCCTGGTTTTTTCTTTGCTGGGATGTTGGTAGCGTTTTGATTTAATAGTTGGCCAAACACAAGGGTCTATTTTATTCAGAGTTTACAGGCCTCAGGGCTGTTATTCCTCCAAATTTAATAGCATTGAAATTGCAGGGTTGGCGATAATTTGCCTATCACTTTCTGCTCTCCCATTGATGTTTATTGTCAGCGGGATGGAATCTCAATCCGATTCACTTAGATAACATGTCTGTTAAACATTTAGATAATTGTGCCATCATTAACTTGTCACATTATTTTAGAGATTCAAAACAGTCGTGCAGTATAAGCGGAGGTACAAAGGGAGAAAGATCTGGCGCGTGAGAGCAGGAACCTGGGAGCAGAGGTGGCAGGATGCCCCCGCGCTGGCTCCCATGGCAAGTGTTGCTCAACGACCGCACGGGGATTTTTAAAAAATTTTAAATTATTTTTGTGTTATATGCCAGAGCTCTCAGTGTTTTTCCATAGAAGAGCATCCCAGCAACCCCATTACTGGCTTGGATTTGCCAAGGAATGAGTGGGAACCTGGAGGAGGTGGAGGGGGCATTGCACCAGAGCTGCACTGTCACATGGGCACGCACCACCCCTGTTCTTGGCAAATGTACATCAAGTCAAATTTATTACATATTTGTCTTATCTCCTTGCATTTGCTTTGCTTTCTCTGCCTCAAAATGGTTCCCGCCCAAAACCTTGCAGTGATGCTGCAGATGTATGGCACACTGCTTCTTCCAGTGTGGAAATGAGAGATTTTGAGCAAGTGGAACATAACATGTGAGTTTGGTGATGTGAGCTATAAATCACACTGAAAAACAAATTCTGTTTGCCTCACACTCAATGTGGCACCATGATTAATGGTCAGGCCAGTGCTTCACTGGGATGCTGGCATGACTCTGCCAGTGGCTGAGGCTTGTCTCAGTGGTGCCGCTGGCCACCAACAGCCATCTGCAATGTCCCTGCTCCAGCAGCAGATTTGGGAGATGCTGTTTGTGGCTTGTCCTGCTGCATCCTCTTCCACAGTTTGATCAAAGCAATGGCACAAGCAGCCAGCATAAGCAGCTGGCACACTTCCTTACCAAAACCAACCTGACATCTTCCTGGGCTGCCTGTGACTTTCTGTTACCATTTCACAGGACTCAGGAGGGTTTTCTGAGAGCAGCCCAATGAGACTTTGGGAGGAAATACCTCCAGATCGTGCTTTTCTCCACAGCTAGAGATAATGCACTGTAGCATTAAGTATGCTTAGAGGTAATTATCCCTCCCGTGCTCGTGCTCGCCTGGGCTGCACAGCCCCGGCGGGGGGAGGGTGTGCTGGCAATGCCATGTGCGATGGACAGTCGATGCTTCACACATTTTCTCTTGGTGCAAGAGTGGATTCTGGACGCTCAGGTGCCAGCCCCAGCTCACGGAGGGTCTGGGGGCAGTGGGTCCTAGGGGCGCAGCACAGAGCCCCTTTGTCTGACAGTAATGTCCTGTGACAGCACTTGAAATCTGAGTCCTGGCGCGCATTCCTGCAGCCGGGAATCTCCCTGCCTCCCAAACCACGGCTGCCCTTGCCACTTTGACAGCAAATGGCAGCAAGAGTTCCCTGTGCTCCTTGGTGTGCACATGGGGAAATATGATGAGGCCAGGCATCATGCAAGCTGGTGGATTCACCAAAAGGAGCGAGGAGGTGGGAGCGTGGCAGAGCCGTGCAGCCACGATGGCATCGGGGCCAATGGTCTGCCTTTAATTTTCCTGTGCAAATACTATTTAAAGCGCGATGAGAAAAGCCCTCTCACTAAGCTACGGAGAAATCTTTCTTGTCCTTTAATTCTAGATGAAGGGGATTAGTGTGAACATATTTAACCTCTGACCCATGGACAAAAGCATTATCAAATTTAGTTGCCAAGTGGCTCCCCATTTAACCAAACCAGTGCGGTATCACTGCAAGTTTTTTCCCTCCCTCCCTTGAGAGCTTTAACATCTATTGTTGCCCTGGAGCACCAGAGGGCCTTGGCAGCCTTCCTTTGCTGGCATTCAGGGTGCTGGTCAGAGCCCCATAGGGGAGCACAGCATGACATGGTACTTGCTGCTAGAACCCACAAAGGCTTCACAAAGCCAGCCCCCCAAAAAGAAAAGCCTTCTGTAAATGGGGCTGGTTTCTCCCTGGTTTCTGCATGCCCAGCTCAGTGCTGGCCACGTGCTGGCCTGTGGTGGCACGGAGGATGCCTGGCCATCTCTCCAGAGCACTGAGAGGTGTCTCTGTCCCCCTTTGCTCTGGAGCACAAGGGATCAGCTATGGCAAGCTTGAGGATGCTCGGCATTTCCATGCTGGGCTTTATAAAAGAGGGATGAAACACGGTCTGAGGGGCGGCCGGGGTCTCCTGGTCCAGCAGAGGAATGCCGAGAGGGGCCTCCCGTCAGGAGCCGGTGTCCGTTTACAGTGCATCTCTCATAAACCCGGCGGCGGGGGCGAGGGCAGGGGGACCGGCCCTCCTGGTATGTGATTGATTATCTGGTATTTATGCCATTGAGGACTTTTCAGCGGCTCGGGGTCAGGGGGTCATCTCATGTGTCTTGCTGCAAATCCGCTTCCTTTTGTACAGTGCGGGCTGGGTGAGCAGACACACAAAAACAGCTTTTTCTTTTCCTTGGGAAAAAGGGGAGGGGGGCGGGCTGGTGTCAATGAATTTTTTTTTTCAGCCTTTCCTGAATAGTGTCCTTTTTAATTCCAAAGAACTTTTAATTAAAAGTAGCAGGAAAGTTCATCTCGACAAGGTTTAACTTACCTTAGCAGTTACTTTTGTCCCCCAGGATTCGCGTCTCCCCGCTGTACAAAAACCCCCAACAACTGGGGGCCAGGCCGCGCTCGGTGCCGCTCCACGTCTCCCCGGCTTTGCCGATGGGGCCTTTTCATCTTTTCTCTTTTTTTAATGATGGGGGTGCAGGAATAATAAGCAGATGCTGCGAGTCCCGGCTTTGTGCCTCACGGCAGCCGGTCGCTCCACTGGCCAGGCTCTGACAGGCAGCCGCCTCAGCACCAAAAAGGTCATTTTGTTGGTTGGGGTGTGAAGCAGGGCTTCGTGACAGCTCTGCGGGACTGGAGGATGCCAGAATGGTGCCACCTTGAACAGGAGAGGTGCACGAGTGGAACGGATTGGCAATGGGCAGGTGGTGCCCTGTGCCAGGTGGGATGATGGCAGTGGTGATGGTGATAGTGATCTCACATGGAAAGACCCCTCAGTCTCCTCACCAAAACTCTTTTTTGGGAGATGGAGCAGTTTCTAGCACATCAGTTAAACAGTTCAGAAGCAGTGGGGGAGATACTCTGGGTTTTCAGCAGAAAGTCAGATTGTTTTTTCAGCTGATTTCAGTCCAATTTCCAACTGGGAAGAGGAAATCTGGGAAGCTGGTGCAGTGATGATGAGTATGTGTGACAGCTTCCCATCTGATGCAGTGGCCAGAAATGCCACCATGATTTGCTGGTGGTTGCCCCAGAGAAATCCTGGTTCTCAGTAAGGGCAGAGGTGTCCCAATGCACAGCTTCCTTGGGAATAGCAAGGTTGAATCTGGCATTCTCCAGAATGGTGTGAGCTTAGGGGAAGGCAGCACAAAAGGGAGGTGTTGCACATAGATGTTCAGATACCAGATTACTGCATTTGGCCAGGTGATGTGCTTTGCCAGCAAAGGGGGCAGTTTTCCATCAGTACCTTTAGGGCTGGAGCAACTGGGTGATGGTTTTTGCCAAGGATGATCATGAGTCCTCCTGAATGGGTTTAATATGTATTGATATATTTTGATAGATATTCAGTACAATAAAAAGGCTTTGGGATTACCACTTTGCTGGGAGGATGTGCCTCCAGCTTCGGCCAGAAGGCTTTAGGGACTGCAAATGGCTTCAAACAATTGTTCGGCCTGAAAAAAAATGGAAATTGGGCTGGAGGGCACAGCACACCATAGGTGTGAAGCGTCCGCAGTGCAATCCCGGGCTAGAAGCGTTAAAAGCTCAGGAACTTCCCACCTCCCCCAACCAGGAGGTGGAAATGCAATAAGAAGTATTGGCCCTTAAAAACTCCCTCTGCCAGATTTGCATAGCACTCAGTTTCTTCGGGAAGAGGAGGAAACGCTGCTCAGGCTCTGTCAGTATTAGCTGGGGTGATGCTGAACACATCCCTTCCTTCCAAGCCAGGAGACCACATTCAGGGAGTAGATGGGGAGCAGAGGCAGCACTTTGCAGTGCTGGAAGAAGGGGTTAGGCATGCAACGCTCCAGGGTGGCTTCTTCTGGGGATGGGGTGTGTCTGGAGCAGTGTTGTCCCCCAAGAGCATCCCTCACAGGCCTGGAGCAGCCCGTATCCCTTGGATTGCATCTCCATGGTGCGCTCAGCACCCTGCCCCGGAGATGGGGACACGCTGCAGTCCCCCATGGCAGCTGATCCCACGCCCTCCCAAAAGCACATTTCCCGCTGAAGGCCCCGTTTGGGCCCACAGGCAGCGCGGAGCTTCACCCGCGCGGGTCCAGCTGCCGCCGTGATTGACGCAAAGCCAGTCTATAAATAAAGTCTTTCTCTCCTCTCATAAAGACTTTGCGGTTTAGTTTGCTTTCAAGGTCAAGATCAGACCTTTCTAAATAAACACATATCAAAGGATCATTAGCGGAGCAGCACTGTTAAATTGAGATATTAACTTCTGTCAGCCGCGCGTTTCCTTTTTGTTCTGTAACTCGCGACTGCAGCGGGTTTTTATTATTTTGGCCCTAGGCAGTAGCATCTGGCTTCTGTAGAGACTGTAAAAATTAAAAAGCAACACAAATCATTGCGAGAGAAAAGCAGTAAATTCAATGATAAGAATTTAAAATTAAGATGTTTCGGCGCTTTTATATTCTGCAAAACATGAAACGAATGAGTTGTGTGCCTGTTGCCATAAAGCCACCGCCGCTAATCGTCGCCTGGCTCCTTCCCTCCCTGCACGTGCCCCCATAATCGCTGTGCCTGAGCAATCGCAGGAAACACGGTGAGGGAAGGTGGTGATGATGGCAATGGTGACAGTGATGGGGATGGAGGGTGGTGGGGAGGGCACAACTGGGCATGGGGCAGCAACGGGCCACCAAAAGGGAGGCGAGAAGGGGATGCTCTTGTCCCACCATACTCAAAGGAAGACAGAGAGGTCAAGCTACGAGGGTGTGACTAATGACCCAGTTCACGAGGATACGGGACCACATTGTCCCCCAGGTCCAGATGGCCCCTGGAATAAATCATCCCCAGCAGGCACGAGCTGCCCATGCCAGAGCTGCAGCTCAGGGCCTGAGCATTGCCCAGGCTGCTGCGGGCACCAGCATCCCATGCATCCTCCATGTGCATCCTGCCTGGGCAGTGGGGAGAGCAGGAATGTGGCTGAGTGGGAAGCAGCCCTGTGCATCACTGCTGGAGCAAAAAATGAGGCATTTCTTTTGGGGGGTTTGTTAATCCCCTGTGCTTGCAAGGTCAATGCTGTACAACTGCTCTGAAATGCCAGTTTTCCTCAGTGTTTGTAAAAGGGTGAGCTGGCGTGGAGGCAGCAGGCAGTGCCAGAAGCTTGCCCTGCCCTCCTGTTGCAGCCAGTGTCCACATCCAGCCCAGGAGGAAACCCAGCAGGGGCAGGAGAGCAGGCTGCATCAGCTGCTTTTTAAGAATTAATTTTCCATAGTCGGTTAAAGTTGGGAAGAAAGCTGTGCTATCTCTAAGTAAATAATAATAATCAAACAAATGCCCCCTTGGGAGAAGTTGCCTTCCATAAAGATGTTAATTAGCACAGAAGCCGAGCTGTGGAGTCCAGAGGCAGCCTTTGAAACTGAGATGATTTGGTGACTCTGGTACAAAATGCACACATTTCCTGTGTTTATCTTATGGGGGTTTTCCCCCCTTTCTCCACTGAACCATGAAGATTATAGGGGCTGTTTGACTCAGCACAGTAATGAATGCCATCACCTCTCAGTAGCACTGGAGTGGGTGGCACCACACGACACGGCTCTGCACAACACCCCTACATCCAGGCTGGCATCTGCAGGTGTTACGTCCCAGCAGCAGCATTCAGGGAGGGCTCCTTTGCACCTGCCTGTGGGTGCACTTCGGTGCTGCCACCAAAAACACCGCTTTGGGTTTCATAATCGTCCTGAAAACAGACTCTGAAACTGGGTTGATTTTCTTACCCTGCACATGCATCCACCATCATCCTGGGGCAAAGTCCTGTGAGTCCTGCAGCCTTGGTGCTGGTGCTACCCAGGCCTGTGCTGGTGCCTGCTTTTCAACTCAATGACAGCAGGATGTGCACCATGATCCCAGGGGCCCTTGTGGAAAGCTGAGCTGGGCACCTTCAGGCTGTCCTTCAGGCCAGCTCTGCCCGAGCTTGGGTGCTGGAGCTGTGAGATGGATGCTCCAGGCACTGGGCCCCTTGCTAGCCCTGTTGCCTCTCCCAGCCTTCCTGCAGGCAGGGCTGAAAGGGACGGTTCTCTGCCACTCTCTGGCCCCCACTGCCAGTGGCACCTTCCTCCCCAGTGCTGCTGTTCCTGCAGCTTGGGCCTGCAGCTTGCCCTGCAGCAGCAGCCAGCAGTGTTGGCTGGGAGGTAGAGGCTGGTAGAGAGCCTTTGACATGCTGACAAAAATCATCAAATGTCCCTGAAATCTCGTCTCAGGAGTGCCAACAGCCTTTGGGCTCCTGCTTTGCATGGCCAGGATGTTTTGGAGCTGCTCACTTTTGTTGTAAGGACAGCAGCTGTGTCAGGTCACCTCTGGCACATGAACCATGTGAGACGTGATGTTAAACATGAAGAGTGAAGGAGGGAGCCTTGTGGAAGACCCTGAATTATCAGGACCTGAGCCGAGGGTCTGGGGGTTTTAGGGTGCATGAGGCAGCAACAGGCTCTGTCAGCATCCTTAGACGTGAGCATGCTCATGCCCGTGATAATGCTGGAGCCTTCCCAGCGTGCCCCTCCACAGCCTTTCATTCCGTGCTCCTGATTATTTCAACAGTGGATGGATCTGCTCATTTTTCAAGTCTGATAACATGGGTCTGAGGGCAGGCAGGGAAAAACGGCAGCGTTATGAAGAGGACTCAGGGAGGGGCAGTTTGGTTTGCGCATCTTGATGTTGGTGCCACGAGCCTGGGGACTGCCAGCCCCGTGCTGCCACCCTGCTGGGGCTCAGTGGGGATGATGGCTTCACCAGCATAGTGGCACCTCTCCCTTTGTCCCCCCTGCCCTGCTGCCACAGCATCCCCGAGTCGCCCCATTCTCCAGCCACACAGCAGGTCTGGGCTTGGCAGTGCTGCCAGGGGCTCTGGGGGGCTGGCAGGCCAGCACACGCATGCGTGCTCTAGCATGGGGGGAAAAACTTGAAGTCAAATGTCTGAAAGTCAGATCCCTTTTTAGTATGAATTTGCTGTATCTCATTCTAAGCACTAATTCCAATTTAATTGCAAGTGGCCTGAAGCCTCTTCAATAGGAGTAACAAATGGTTTGATTTTGTAAACTTCATCAGACTGCATTTTAAATGCGACACACTAGCCCGGCTCGAATGCCAATGAAGCACTGAAGTAGCTCTCTGTTTACTAATTATCCGTTTTTACTTCAAGCCACGCTGGCTGGCTTGTCTGATTAAATCGGATTTGTGGGATAGAGAACAGCTAGCAGAGTTTTCTCTATAGTAAACGAGATTGAAACTATGGCCCGCCTGGCTGCACACTGTAAATTATATTTCCTTTTAAAGGGGACGTGTCGCCTTTCTCCTGCAGTGCACCTCCCGCATCCATAAACTCCACCAGGGCCCAGTGTGAGGGGGACCCACCCCACCCTGCCTCCCCCAGCCGTGGCCACGCCGGTTTTTAGCTGGATTCCTGCTCTGGCAGAGGCGGCGGTGGGGGCGGCGCTGCAGCATCCCTCCCTCGCTGTGGCTCGGACGGACGGGGCGCGCTGTCACACGGCGCGTCCTGCTCGTCATCACGTCCCTGCCGACTGCGCTGCTTTGGGACCCAGCTGCTGGAGAACAGGGATGTGCATCCCTGGCCTTGCAGCCATAGGGTTTTCCCTCCCTCCATCAAGCATCCGCCCACAAAAAATCAGTTTGGGGACCACCTTGTGTTTAAAAAGACCCTGCGAGATGTGGCCAACACGCTTACCAAGAGAGTGTCTAACACCCAAATCACTCCAGCTTCCACCTCGGAACCCTGTGGCAGTGCTAACAGCTGCCCCACTAGTGGCTTTCAGCTGCTGGCACAGCACTGGGTCTGGCAGGGACGCAGAAACTGGGGATGGTGGGCAAAGGTGGCAGCTGAACGCAGCGTGCAGGGCTGTGCCTAAACCTTCCCAGTTGCTAAGACTTCAATTCTGCGAGCTTGACCTACGTCCCCCCCTCCCTCGGTATCTATCTTTGTGCCCAGGGGCTTTTTATATTTTAATTTGCTTTTGAACGTCCTGCAAAATTAATGGCGTGCTCGGGGCCATTGTGCTGTGTACAGTAGAGGGAAGGGCCGTCGGCGCCCGCCGAGAGCCAGCGCGTTTCCCGGGGAATGAATTGCTCGCCCGCCTTCACCCCTTTTAATTGTTGACAGTAAAAAGCGTTTAAATGCTGCTTAATTTGTAATCATCTTCCTGCAAAAAGGGGAGAAACCATTAAAATGTCAGGGAAATGAATAAATCCGTCTCTCACTGATTTGGGGCGGCAGCATTTCGTTATCAGGGGCGATTTTTCTTCCAATGGCTGAGGGCTGGCTCGGGGCTTCTGTATTGCTGGAGCCCAGGGATGCACTCACGACAGGACACAGGGCTGAGTTCTGTGGCACCCAGTGTGGCACCCTCTCAAGAGTTTTGCCATTTTTTCCCACTTCCCATCGTTTCTCCAAAGGCGTGACATAGTTGGCATGCAGCCTAAAACAAAACAAACAACTCGGAGGCCGGCAGTGGGACGGTACCCAGCAGACCCGGGCGTGGTGCCTGCCGCGCCCCTCGGCTGCTGGGGAATGTCACCTGCGGAGCCTCAGGGCACGGAGCAAGCCCTGCCTGAGCTCCGTGTCCCACCGCTGGGCTCAGTGCTGGGATGCGGGGCCACCTCCCACATGCTCCACCTCTGTGCCCGGCCGGTATCAGCCTTTGTGTCACGCAGATGCTCTGCTCTCACAGCACAACTGGAAACGTGTGCCTTCACAGGCCATGCCAGTACACGCTGACCTCGCAGTCTGGGATGTTTATTTACTGACACATTACTTGAAGAAGGAAAAACAAAAAGGAGAAATTAAAGCCGGCCTTTTGCAGGTCTCAGGAAGCAGCACCTGGGGGATGCCCGGCTCCAGCGAACAGCCCCGTCCCCCATGCGTGCACGAGGCAGCTCGTCCCCATCACTGTGGCTGCTGGAGTCAGCCCATTTTTTTTTTTTTCAAGCGGGGGCCAATTAGTTTCACAAATGAGGGCCCTACGGTGCCAGGGAGGATTTGTTACGGCCCCGCGCGCCGGCCCGGCGGCATTGTCCTGCCCTCCGCCCCCACGGGAGCCCATTGTCCCCGGCCCCAGCGGGGGCTGCTGGCGGCAGATTTATCGGGGCCGGCGTCCCGCCGGCCGGGGCCTCCGCTCCGCAGCTGGCCGCGGCGCTGGGGGCTCAGCCCCGGGGACCTTTGACCCGTCCTGCTGTCACCGCCGGGGCCGCCGAGGGCCGCGGGGCCACATACCTCTTGGGATTTGCTGCGCGCTGCCCGTTCGGGGCTGCCTGCTTTTTTTTTTTTTTTTTTTTTTTTTTTTAATTTTTTTTTGTCTTGGGAGCGTTTTGTCCGCAGCTGCGTGGGGGGCACATGAGCCCACAACCCCCCGGGATAAATCCCTGCAGAGGGAGAAAGGCAGCTCCCATGCGGGGCCACCTCTCTTGCTGCCTTTATTCCCATTTCACTGGGGATTTTTTCAGATTTCAGAGCATTTTTGGGTAGCCCAGTGCAAGGCTGAGATTGAGCATCCCCCCAGGCAGCCTCTGCATCCCCAGCAGGACAGAGCTCACCGCGGTGTGCCGCCACACCTGGGTGGGTGGTGGCACAATGCCAGAGCAGGTGATGTGTGAACCAAGATGCCCTCCGGGATGCCCGTTGCCCGTGGCTCCCAAGCTGGAGGTGTGGGTCTGCCCAGGAGCATCCTTCCCTGTCCCCTGCCTGCATGCCAGTGACAGTGCTGCTGCCCATCATGTCCCTGCCCCGTGCTGCTGTGGTCCTCGTGGTGTCGCTGGGGTTGGTTTTGGCAGCATGGCAAGCAGCCCTCTGCCCCTGCTGTTCCTGAAGGCTGCACGGATTTGTTGGTTACCTTGAACATCTTGTGCTACTAATGAATTGCTAATACAATTTTCTAGCTAATTTTATTTCCATAGTCCTCACATTTTAATGTCTCCAAAAAGCGAGCATTTATTTGCTTAATCTCCCTGTGTAATACAATTTGCAGTGACTCACAGTTCTGAACAATCAGCTATGCATAAGCAAAAACAAACTGTTTAAGGCTAGAGGTCTGAGATGTTTATGGACAGGGTACGAGCACCTGGGTTGGGGTTTTGTCCCTGTTGTGTTACTGCAGCCAGGTTTGTACCCAAGAGTGATGATATGGAGCTTGGATCTGCCTTGGGGCTCAGGGCCACGCACAGCACCAGGGGTGGGCACGTCCCCCTCTCACATCCTGCCTTGCTCCCCAGGGCAGCTTCATGGGGCGCTTCTTGGGGTCCCCTTTTCCCTGGGCATCACAAGGTCTGAGCTCAGCAGCTCTCAGAGGTGTCTGGGGATGCACTGATCACCCAACAGCTGCCTTGTGTCGAGGGGCATCCCTCGACATCGCCAGGGCTCCCAGCTGCCTCCAATGCAGTGGGAGCAACTTCTCCTCTTCAGCTGTTCCCCTCACAGGGCCAGTGTCAGCAGGGTCAGGGTGGCCAGGACTCCCAATGACACCCAAAGCCCTGCAGCTCTTGGGGTCCCTTCTGCTGCCCGAGTGTGCCTGCTGCCACGTGGGAGTGGGATGATGGCACGGGGAGTGCCAGGCAGTGCCTAAGCAGTGTCTCTCCCTCTCACAGGTACAGACATGGCCGTTTTCTGCCTGCTGTGCGGCAAGCGGTTCCAGACGCAGAGCGCCCTGCAGCAGCACATGGAGGTGCACGCCGGGGTGCGCAGCTACATCTGCAGCGAGTGCAACCGCACCTTCCCCAGCCACACCGCGCTCAAGAGGCACCTGCGCTCCCACACAGGTACGGCAGGGGGACTCAGGGCTGGGGCAGCCGGGACGTGCTCCTTCCACACACGTGAAAAAGAAATAGGGGGAAGAGAGGTGATTTGTATTAAAAAAGGAGGAGGTGGAGGTGCCCAAAGTGGCTTGGATTTGAAAAACAAAACAGAAAAAAAAAAAGCTGTGTGTAATAAGTTGATCTGGTCTGAGGTGGCACGTGACCTTCTTAGGGGGTGTGCGATCATATCCGCCTCATCAGCTTACGGCGGTAGATGCACATAATCAGCTGGAGCTCGGCCCTAATGGGATTAGGGCGACCTGCGCTACGTGTAGCTGGTGCTGCCGTGGCCCCACTGGGGCAGGGCTGGGCTGCAGGATTGCCGAGCGGGAGAGCCCGGCTTGGCCGCCTTACGCTGTGTCCTCAAAGCGCCCGCGCCGTGTCCTCATCTCCTCCGACAGCATCCCTGGGCAGCTCCGTGGTCCTGGCCACATCATCAGCACCATCATTCGGGGCCAGCCACAAAACACCCCTGAAAGAGCTGATTCCTGCGGGATGAGCAGGAGCATGCAGGATCACAGCCAGTGCCACGGATCTTCACAGCTGCCTGGGTGAAGCACTCCGCACCCATCCTTTGCCCACACAAGTGTGAGGCTCATGCACCCTCCTTGACACCACTGTTGTTGCTGACAGGGAACAAAATGTATCCTGAGGAGGGATGCCTCTTCTTTCTCTTGTCAGGCAGGGGGCATGCACACAATCTCCAAAAGGGACGTAAAGGTGGCTGCTGGGGGTTGTGCGGGTGGTGTCACAGAGGGTTGCTCTGTCCAGCCTGTGGCTGGCAGCTGCCAGACCCACACGTGGGCTAGGGGTCCCGATGTGGAAATGGGAATCCTGTGTCGATGATAAGCATGTTAATGCTGAGTGCTGGAGCTATTTATAGCCAGTAATCCGGTGACCTGGGCTGCGGGTCGGGCTGCGCGTGTCCCACCCCAACCTCTGCTGCTTTAGTAGCTCCCGGCTGTGAAAAAACACTGGGATCATCGGCGCTTTAGGAGCATTTAATCATGCCATGTGGTGCCGTCCTGCACAGCTGCAGGATGCTCCCTCTTGTCCCAGGGCCAGGGTGCTCCATGGGCTCAGGCTCCCCTGAAAAGTGGGCCGGTAGAAATGCTGGCTGCCTCTGGCTGAAAAATTGCTGTCTTTTGACTGTGGGATCAAAAGCCAAAGTGGTAGTTTGGAACTGGGCACAGGGAAGGGAAAGTCAACAACAGCCCACAGGCACCGCCTGCCTTGCCTTTGGAGGGGGGCTCCGAGCTGCATCCCGAGCATCCTCCTCCCCCCAGGTGCCCAGGCAGCAGCTGCGGGAGGGGCGAGGGGCCGCAGAGCTGGGCTGCGGCAAATGGGGAGAGAGTAAAATATCATTTTAAAGAGGAAGCGAAAGCACAGGCATGTGAGTATATAACGAGAAGGACAATTTATGCCCAGGCACGAGTGCAGTTTGACACGGGGATAATGAAAAAACGTAGGTCATTGTGGATGACTTAAGCCTTCACAGCTGAAGAAAATGTATGAAATGCGGGGAACATTACACGCTTGGCAGCTCCGCACATCTGCAGCAGGACAAGTGAAATACAGTTCGCCATTCTTTACCATAAACTGTGCTTGTAGGATATGCAGCACAGAGAAATTGTAATTACAGTGACAAGACAAATCAGTAATATTTAAATATTCATGAACAAAGTCTCGGACGATCAATCTATCTTTATTGTCCTTGCCTTCGCGGCTGTAATAAATAAGTAGCTGGAGCCCTCACCTTTCCTTCAAATCATTCTGCCTTTGGTGCCAAACCAGAGTTCATTTATCAGCCGCCTGGTCTAGAGTGTGGGAGATGCCCAGGGCTGGGTCTGTGCTGGTGCTGCTGGGTGAAAAACCTGGAAATTGGTGGCGGGAGGGTTGCAGCACACTCCAGTCTCTACCATGCTGCAGACCCGAGCATGTCCTCTGTACAGGAAGGTCTGTGCATGGAGGGACCAGCACACTGCGCTGGGGAGACGGGGACGCTCTGTCCCCAGGATGGCTGCCTGGGGTAAAAAGGCTGGGGAGCTGTTTTTGGTGTGGCACAGCAGTCACGGCAGCCCTGACCCTGGCATGTGCTTGCAGGCGACCACCCCTACGAGTGCGAGTTCTGCGGTAGCTGCTTCCGGGACGAGAGCACGCTGAAGGGCCACAAGCGCATCCACACCGGGGAGAAGCCCTACGAGTGCAACGGCTGTGGCAAGAAGTTCAGCCTCAAGCACCAGCTGGAGACCCACTACCGAGTCCACACAGGTACATGCTGGGGTGTCTGTGGTGAGGCTGGCAAGGACAGACCAGTCCCCCGGTGGAAGGGCTGGCACATGGACCGGGGTGGCAGCCAGGGATACCGATCCCGCGATGCGCCGGCATGTCGCTATTGTAAACAGGGATCAATAGTCACATCGGTTCTGCTGCTCATTACTTGGTTATCGGCCGTGCCCACTGCGGCAGCATTGATGCTGGGCAGTGGATTAGCACTGACAGCCCTGTATCCCACAGGTGAGAAGCCCTTCGAGTGCAAGCTGTGCCACCAGCGCTCCCGGGACTACTCGGCCATGATCAAACACCTTCGGACCCACAATGGCGCTTCCCCTTACCAGTGCACCATCTGCCTGGAGTACTGCCCCAGCCTCTCCGCCATGCAGAAGCACATGAAGGGCCACAAACCAGAGGAGATCCCCACTGACTGGCGGATAGAGAAGACCTATCTCTACCTCTGCTACGTCTAAGGGAGGAGGCAGAGGGGCAGCAGGGCCAAGTGGCAGATGACTGGGCAAAAAAAATCCCACCAAACCCGCAGCATCCATGGCCTTGTTTGTTTTCAGTTCTCATTCATTTCTTCTCGCCGGAAGGATCCCGCAGCTCATGCCGGACCAAGGGACGCACCGGCCCCTTCTCCAGCCCCATCCACACTGCTGTCCCAGCTGCTCGTGCGCCTGCTGCCCTTTCACCCTTGCTGCAGGGCAGATTTCACCCTTTGCAACCCCCAGCCAGGCCCTCCGCCACCCTTGGCATTGGCCATTAGTGCTGCTGGGAGGACCATGTAGGAAAGAGGCACTTCCCTAAAAGCGTGTGTACAGCTAGTGCTCTGGGAAGGCTTTAATTCCTGGTGTCCTGTCCCTGCATAGACCCTGCCGTGGATGCCCTGCAGAGGACCTGAGTTCCCATGTGGGGCTTGGGCCCCATTCTGGCAGGTTCTCATGCTCCCAGGCTGCGGCATCGCAGGCAGGAGAGCACAGTGCCCTGTGAGCCACAAGTGCTTTGGCGAGAGTGTCCTGGGGGCATCCTGGCCAGAGGAGGGTGTTTGGGACAGGGAGCCAGCTGTGAGCCAGGCTGCCTTGAGGTATTGCCTGGTGTCCAGGTGGGCTCAGGGGCACAGGATGCTGCTGCTCTCCCCATGACCAAAGACCTCTCTATGCATTTCTCCCTCCTTCCCTGCCTTCCCAGGGCAAGGGTGAAGCCCCCCATGGGGAGATGCAGTTGGTTTGGTGATATGCAGTCAGTGCCAGTGTTGGAGCTGTTAGCGTGTGGCATCACTCCGAATGCAGGGATCCTCTTTTCTTCTGCTGATTTGGGGCACCTGGAAGGTGCCAAGTGTGGGGTTTTTTGCCCAGCCCTCAGCCGCAGGAGCCCACAAGTAAGGGGTGCCCCGTGGCAGGCGGCTTTGCTCGCCGCTTTTTTTGCTTTTTGTTTGGGTTTTTTTGAACTTTCTTTTGGAATATTTCCGCATTTAGCACATTTTACTTGAAATTACCTCATTTTTTTGTGACCTCATGAGCTTTTATTGATTTGGGAGGGACAGGGGGTGGCATGGCTGGGGTGCACCAGCCACGTGCCCAGCATTGGTGGTGGAGAGGTGGTAGGGCACTGGTGCCCCTGCCAGCCTCCTGTTGTGCATTATCCTTACCAAAACTGGTATTTTTTGCCTGGCCCCATGGGGCTGGGGTGTTGGTTCTGAAGCTACCTCTTGTGTTTGTTTTTGTTGTGTTTCTCCTGCGCAGCCGCGGGCTTGGTGGTTCCATCCCACGGTTCTTTTTTTGTCGTTTTGCTGCGTTTGGGTGAAAAGGGGGGAAAAGGAGCTGGGGGGGGGGGGTGGGACAGTGTCTGGATAGAGTTTGGAGGGACACTGATGGCCCCTCTGGGTTTGGGGTGCCCTTCCCACCTCTCCTGGTGCCAAGCAGGGATAGGGCTGTGGGAGCAGCGTCCTCCCTGGCGCCCCAGTCCGGCTTTGCACGTGCGTGTGCCTCCGCGCGTGGGACCGCTGCTGCTCTGCGCAGGGAGGACACCGCTGCTGTACAATCCGGGATGTGACTGTGGAGAACGGCTCGTTTAATTGTTGTGCCTAAGAAAAAAACAGAAAACATATTTAAAAAAAAAGGAAAACAGTTCTTTCACACAGAAAGTTGCTGCAATTTCTGGCGTGCGCACGGCAGGTCCCCGTGGTGTCCTGGCGCTTCCAGACATGGGTGCCATGGTGCCATGGAGCACGTGGCCGAGCTCATGTGGCTTTTTTTTTTTGCTTTAACCTCCCCTTCCATCCAACCATCCCTCTCCCTCAGAGACACAGCCCCCACTGCAACAGTGTTGGGGTCAGCATTGGAGTGATGCTGCTGTATCCCGGGCGCACGTCCCCGCACCGTTGGCTGTGGCGCAGCCCCTGCCACCCCTCCATATATATATATGTAAGTATATATATGTGTATCATAGCAGTGAGGACCAAGCGCCGCACGGGGCCCCGTGGTCCCGGGCTCCCTCTCCCCTGGCTTGTTGTCAGTGTCGTGAGCGCCCGCCTGCCCGTCCCGTTGCTCTGTGTTGCCGCTCGTGGTTCGGGTCCGTCGCTGTCCTCGTTCCGTCTACCTCAGCACCTCTCTGAGCCCGGGCGCAGAAGGTGCCCAAGTTCCCCTTTGGTTTTCTCAGAGTATCTATCGGCTCCTATTTTTTGTACGACTTTTCCTGTCTCACCGTTTGCTCTCCTGCGGTTCTGCTTGCGAGTCCTCTTTCTGTCCTCTAGCCACAGATGCCGTTAGCTAAAAGTTTCCTGAAAAATAAAGAAAAAAAAAAAAAAAAAAAACCCAGTTGTGGTGTCTCCTAGTTGCAGCTCTCCGCATCTGCCTTCGTCCTGTGTAGATTCAGATGCATTTCTTTGTAAGACTTCAGTGTTTCTGACAGAGGAAAAAAAAAAAAAAAAAAAAAAAAAAAAGAAGAATATACTGCTGCAGGTTTTTTTCTCTCCATGTGTCACTAAGTGAAGTTCGTGCCTTCTATAGCAAAGAGAATATTTTTTACATCCTACTAACGGTAGATTTTTTTGTAGTGAACATTTTTTGTATTTTTATTTATAAGTCTCATAAGGAAAATAGCAATGTTCAGTTGTATACCTTGAATCTGCAGTTAGAAAACAAAAGAACAACCAATAAAGTTAATTCTGTTGTCTCAGCCTGCTGTCTCCCATTCCTGTGCCCATCAAGAGGAGGAGGAGGAGGAATAGGTGGAGGTGGAAGAAGGATGCATCCCACCAGCTTGGGGTGAGCCATGGGGGTGCCCACAGTGGTGAGTTTGGGGGTGCCTGCTCTGAGGGGGAAATTGAGGAGGTCCTATCCCTTAACCAACCCCAGTGGGTGGGGGGTCTCCCTGGAATGTCAGTGTCCCCGTGGGCAGGGAACATCCGCAGCAAGCTGCCTGTGCTGCTGCCTGCCCATGTGGCTCACCAGGGAGCAGAGCAAGTTTGCCTCAATGAAAGTGAACTTGTTCATTTAAACCTGCCTGCAGAGCCGTCCGGCCCCCCGCTGCGTTAATTATCCTGTAGTTCCCGACTGATTGCTGTACACTAAGCTTAAGCCCTCCTTTATTTATTTACTGACTACATTAACGGCAGCGCCTGCTCTCCTTTTGTGCCGTGGCAAACCGCGCAGCCCCGCGCGCTGCCGCCGGGCCGAGCGGGTGCTGCCAGCACCACCCGGCCCTGCCTGTGCCCAACGCTGCCCGCCACCTCACGATGCCATTGGACATTGCTTACAGCGCAGCTAGAGTCACCAAGGGCAGAGCAGCATTTAGTTTTCCCAGGGATGGGTGGCATGTGCCAGTGTCCTGCCCCAGCGTTTCCCAGCGGGTTAGAGGCGCTGCGTGTCCATTCCAAGATCCTGATGGTGCTCCTGCCTCCCTCAGTCCCCCCAGCACAGCCTCCCAGGAAGGCTTTGGGCAAATGGTCGGGAACTTTGGTCCAGGTTCGGGCAAGCAGAGGTGGTCCTGCTGTGAGGAACCTGTGGGCTGCAGCGCCCCATGAGAAGGGAGGCAAAGCCCAGCCTGGCACAAAGGCGTTGTTACAACAACGGGGAAATCGCGGCAGGACCGGGCCTTTGTGTGCACGCTCGCACAGCAGCTGGGAGCGATTATGCTGCAACAATGTTCTGTTCCATCAACATTATGTCCTCATTAAACCTTTATTAGGAGATTAGATTCAGATTTATTGATTTTTTTTTAAGAGGAAAATCCAGGCTTCTCTCAGATGCCTGGAACTTTTTCCCACATGCAGCACTTCCCAAAGTAGCAAGAGGGCAAGGGGAGAATCAATCTTCCCTCCAGGATAGGCAGCCTCTCCTTCCTGGGAAAAGGACTGCTTCTTGATGGGGTTGGGTTGGGTGCATGATGGCTTCCTAGCACAGGGAGGACAGGACCAAAACATTCAATGGGATACAGCAGCACAGATGAGCATCTTGCAGTGCAGCCTTTGGGGGACATCAGGGTCACGGTGGGCAGAAGAGAGATGGCAAGGCTGGCTCAGGAGTCTTGCTGCCCAGTACCCTTGTCAAACACATGGGCTGGGTGGCATCGCACACCCGGGTCAATGGCCCCATTGGATTTGTCTGTTGGAGCGTTTGATGTTACACGAAGGCAGCTCATTCCAGAGGGTGTTAATTGCCCGCTGCACTGATCAGGTCTGTAGCACCATCGATCTCGGCAGGATCAATGGGCTGATTTAGTGTCTCACGAACTCTTTAACTGGACACCTCATCAATAGGCAGCCACTTACAGACCATCAGCGCATTAGTGCGGCCGGCGCTGGCAGGAGCCCGCTCCACCCGTCCTCAGCCCCCGTCACTCAGGGGTGAGTTTTCCTGCAGGTGATGCCTCTGAGACGGTGAGTGGGAGTCCTGCTCTGGGGCTGGTGGGTTTGACGGCAGATGTATGAGAGCCAGGTGGTGTCAACCCATCTGTCCCTCATCACCTACATATGCAGAGACGCTCCTAGAACATGGGATGGGCCCTTACGGCATCTGCAGCACCTTCCTCTTCGCCTGGTGCCTCTGTCCTTGCCGGGGCAGATGACAGCGGGAGCTGGGACCTACTGCAGCTGTGATGGCAGTGCTGGCCCCGCGCATCTCTCCCCGTACCGCGTGCTCGCGGAGTCAGGCCCGTTGCCATCCCGGTTTGGCCGCGGCCGGACGCGGGGTCTCTCCCACTTTGCTGAAACTGCTGAGCACAAGCATGGGGGGATCTGCTGGGCAAGCATGCCCGGGGGCCCGCGGTACGATATAAAGGCAGCAGCCGGGGTGAGGGGTAAGGGAGCCGAGGACAGCGGGACCCCAGGGGCGGTGGGGATCCCCCGAAGCAGGGGGGACCCCACCCGCTGCCGGGGGACCCCGGCTCGGGAGGCGGCGGGGCCGGGCGGCGGGGCCGCTGTCCGCGGTGCTGAAGCCGCGGCCGTGGCCGGGCCGGGCCGGAGGCGCTCCCGGGCTTGGCAGGGGAAGCATGGAGAGAGGTTTGGGGAGGGTCATGGGGTCCTGGGGGCTCCTGCTCAGCTCCGCCGTCCCGCTGAGGAGCTGAGGGACGTGAGGGATGCGCCCGCCTGGGTCGACGACGATGGAGAGTCCCAGAGCCAGGGAGAAGCCACCAGAGTGAGGTCCCCCATCTCCCGCCCTGAGCAGCAGGCGCTGCTCAGGCATCCCTCCACACCGACCAGAGGGTGCCCAGTGTGATGCTGTAAGCCAGGACGGCTGCCAAGTACACCCGGAACAGCAGCACATCCAACACGTAGCCCACTTGCAGCCACTCCCGGGCGAGGTCGCGGAATTCCTCCCGTTTTTCCAGGAGCTGGCGGATTGCTGTGGTCTCACGCAGGACCTCCTGCAGTGCTGCTGAGCCCTCCGGCCGGCCAGCAAAAGCCGGTGCAGACCTCGTGCCCCCCACTGCCCCGCACTCCCGAGGGTCCTCACAGACATAGGGGGTCGGCTTGGCTGGGGGATCAAGAGAAGCAAATGTGAGAAACCTATTTAGACAGAGAACTGGGGGTTGTGAGGTGCATGAGGCACCCAGTTCACCACACAAAGAATGGCTATGTAGATGGCTACAGAGCACCTAGACTCCTTCAGTTCCCACAGGCCCTCTCTGTGCCACCCTTACCTGTGCTGTCATTGTTCTCCACCTGCCTGGACGTGTCCAAGGTTTGCATCCTGCTTTGGCTGAATTTCTTCCTGTCCCGGATACAGAGCAGGATGGTGGCTCTTTCCAGCAGCAGGTGTTTCAGCCACTCAGGGACGTGGGGCTGCAGGTCTTGCTTATGTACCAGGCACACAATCAGGATGGTCTCTGTCAGGCTGATGACGAGCAGTGCC